>NC_091977.1:448364027-448679061 GCF_044704955.1 Pristiophorus japonicus | reverse complement strand
TCACCATAAGCCCACTGACTCCCACAGCTACCTTGACTACACTTCCTCCCATCCTGCATTATGTAAGGACTCCATTCTATTCTCCCAGTTTCTCCACCTCCGTCGCATTTGCTCTGACAATGCTACCTTCCACACTAGTGCCTCTGACATGTCTTCCTTTTTCCTCAACTGAGGATTTCCCTCCACTGTGGTTAACATGGCGCTCGACCATGTCCGTTCTATTTCCTGCACCTCTGCTCTCACCCCTTCCCCACCCTCTCAGAACCACAACAGGGTTCCCCCTGTCCTCACCTTTCACCCCACCAGCCTCCACATTCAACGGATCATCCTCTACCATTTTCGCCACCTCTAGCGTGATCCGACCACCAATCACGTCTCCCCACCCACCCCCCAGCATTCCGAAGGGACTGCTCCCTCCGCAACACCTTGGTCCATTCCACAGTCACCCCCAGCACCCCCTCCCCTTCCCATGGCACCTTCCCGTGCAAGCGCAGGAGATGCAACACCTGCCCTTTTACCTCCTCCCTTTCCACTGTCCAGGTACCCCAAATACTCCTTCCAAGTGAAATAGCGATTTACTTCTCATTCTTTCAATTTAGTATACTGTATTCACTGCTCACGATGTGGTCTCCTCTACATTGGGGAGACCAAACGCAGATTGGGTGACCGCTTTGTGGAACACCTCTGTTTAGTCCGTAAGCCTGTCACTTTAACTCTCCACTCCACTCCCACCCTGATATTTCTATCTTCGGATTCCTGCACTGTCCCAATTAAGCTCAACCAAGCTCGAGAAACACCTCATCTTTCGTTTAGGCACTTTACAACCTTCTGGAATTAACATCAAGTTCAGCAATTTCAGGCCTTAACCTCTGCCCATATTTTGTTCTGATATATTTTTTTCCCATGGGAGCTGGTAATTATCCTACCATTCACACCCTGTCTAAACTAATCTTTTTCTAACTTTTGCTATTATCATCACAAGTCTGCCCATCATTCCTTTTGACTCTCAAATCTCTCCTGTCTTCCACACTATTACAGACCTTCCATTTTGTTCTTTCCTTCCTTCCTCCTTTCAGTGCTCCTTAAGAATTTGTTCATTTCGAATATTCGCCAGTTCTTACGAATGGTCATTGACCCGAAGCGTTAACTCTCCTTCCCTCCATAAATGCTGCCTGACCTGCTGAGATTTCCAGCATTTTCTGTTTTTATTATTAAAAGGAAGTTGTAATGGGATATGCAAAGAATGTGTTTCAGTACTGGTTCTACAGTTATTCCCAAATGATATGCACAGTGGCCCTACTTCTTCATGTGCAAGTCAGGCTATGATACTTGCAAGTGAACATGGAGATGAGACAAATAGAATTTTCATCCAGCGGCAAATAAGGTAAAATCTGCATTTTGATACTTGCCTATGACTTCAGGTGTTAATCGTTGTCCCACAAGATCCAATTACCTCTTTTTCCCTTCCTACTGACTAATTCATAGATGGCATCATGAGAGCTACCGATGCTCAGAATTGACATGCGGGATCCATGGCTGGGCATCACAGGCAATTTGCACATATAGCAAATGGATCCCCGCCCTGTAATAAAAGTGACTAGTTCCTCGAGTGGTGCCCACAGTACCATGTGATGGTCACGATTTTATCTACCGAGACAGACTCAGTGAGGCCGAGGTATGTGGCGGACTGTGACCCCACTCCTGGCTTCCCCCACGACGTTCCCATGATTGGGCTTGTAAAGCCTGCCCTGCGAGATTCCCGACCAATTAAAAGGAAGCGGGTCTGATGACATCATTTGATGACGCGTCATCAGCCGGTTTCCTTGAAGGGACCATGTCAACATTGATTTTGACAGTTGTGCTGCCAGTGTTCTGAAGCATTGAGGTGCTGCAAACACTGATAAGCACTGCACAGAGGTGTACGGTTGCAACCAGGCTCTCCCATGAGAGTCACAGCATGCAGAGAGGTTCTCTTCCCTTCCAATGGATGGAAGAAACATCCCTAGGACACCAACACAGCTTAGTTGCACATTGCACAGGAGGGCAGAAGCAGGGATGTCGTCAGGAGGACCAGGCTGCAGTGACGCAAACCTTTCAATGATCTCAGTAGATCATTAAAATATATCCCAGGCTATTAAGAGAAGCAAAAGAGGAAATAGCAGAGGCTCTGACCATCATTTCCCAGTCCTCTCTGTTTCCAGGTGCGGTGCTAGAGGACTGGGGGACTGCTAATGTTGTACCTCTGTTTAAAAAGGGAGAAAGGGATAGACCGAGTAATTACAGGCCAGTCAGCCTAACCTCAGTGGTGGGAAAATTATTGGAAAAAATCCTGAGGGATATGATAAATCTTCATTTGGAAAGACATGGATTAATCAAGAACAGTCAGCATGGATTTGTTAAGGGAAGGTCGTGTCTGACTACCTTGATTGAATTTTTCAAGGAGGTAACCAGGAGAGTCGATGAGGGCAGTGCATATGATGTAGTGTATATGGATTTTAGCAAAGCTTTTGATAAGATCCCACATGACAGATTGGTCATGAAAGTAAAAGCCCATGGGATCCAGGGCAAAGTGGTAAGTTGGATCTAAAATTGGCTCAGAGGCAGGAAACAAAGGGTAGTGATTGATGGGTGTTTTTGTGACTGGAAGGCTGTATCCAGTGGGGTTCCACAGGGCTCAGTGCTGGGTCCCTTGCTTGTTGTGGTATATATCAATGATTTGGACTTGAATGTTGGAGATATGATTAAGAAGTTTGCAGATGACACTAAAATAGGCTGTGTGGTTGATAATGAAGAAGAAAGCTGTAGATTGCAGGAACATATCAATGTACTGGTCATGTGGGTAGAACAGTGGCAAATGGAATTTAATCCAGATAAGTGTGAGGTAATGCATTTGGGGAGGTCTAACAATGCAAGGGAATACACGTTAAATGGTACAACACTGAAAAGTGTAGAGGAACAAAGGGACCTTGGAGTGCAGGTCCACAGATCCCTGAAGGTAGGAGGCTAGGTAGATAAGGTGGTTAAGAAGGCATATAAAATACTTGCCTTTATTAGTCGAGGCATGGAATACAAGAGCAAGGAGGTTATGCTTGAACTGTATAAAACACTAGTTAGGCCGCAGCTGGAGTACTGTGTGTAGTTCTGGTCACCACATTACAAGAAAGATGCGATTGCACTGAAAAGGTGCAGAGGAGATTTACAAGAATGTAACCTGGGCTGGAGAATTTTGGCTATGTGAAAGGATTGGAGATGCTGGGTCTGTTTTCTTTGAAACAGAGGAGGCTAAGGGGTGACCTGAATGGGGTGTATAAAATTATGAGGGGCCTGGATAGAGTGGATAAGGAGGACCTGTTTCCCTTGGCAGAGAGTCAACAACCAGGGGGCATAGATTTAAAGTAATTGGGGGGAGGTATAGAGGAGATATGAGGGGAAATTTAGTTACCCAGAGAGTGGTGGAGGTCAGGAACTCACAGGCTGAAAAGGTGATAGAGGCAGAAAGCCTCGCCACATTTATATAATACTTGGATGTGCACTTGAAGTGCTGTAACCTACAGGGCTACAGAGCAAGAGCTGGAAAGTGGGATTAGACTGGATCGCTCTTGGTTGGTCGGTGCAGACACGATAGGCCGAAATGGCCTCCTTCTGTTCTATGATGCTATGATTCTATGATTCTATCATGAAATATTACTGCAAAGCTACACTCAACCGTATTCTGCTGTGCCATTCATCACATCCCCATTTCACTAGCCATGCCTCACACTCATCCTCATCCTTATCCAATCATACCAACTAACATCACACAAGGGTAGGGACTTGAGCCTTTTAAACAATGTTCATGTAGCATTTCTGCTAATGTGTTGTCAAACCATTGAGGATCGAAACTCGGTGCTTAACGCCAACTGATTGAGCCACAGAGAGGGGGAACCTCGGCGCAAACGGCTTAGCGCCGGTGTTCGGCAATGTCAATGCCTGCTGCAACCTGCAAAGAAGTACTGTTTCGCCAGGGAAATCATGATGTCAGTACAAGTGCAATGCCTCGCTAGCGCCGGTGACATGTTCTTTGGTTTTTGCACCTCACTTACCGGTTGGCGGTGAACTCGCCACAAAAAGTTGCCATTCACAAGTCAAGGTTACGATGCCGGGGTGATATAAGAACATAAGAAATAAGAGCAGGAGTAGGTCATTTGGCCCCTCGAGCTTGCTCCACCATTCAATAAGATCATGGCTGATCTGATCATGGACTCAACTCCACTTCCCTGCCCACACCCCATAACCCTTTTCTTCCTTATCACTCAAAAATCTGTCTATCTCTGCCTTAAATATGTTCAATGACCCAGCCTCCACAGTTCTGGGGCAGAGAATTCCATAGATTTACAACCCTCTGAGAGAAGAAATTTCTCCTCATCTCAGTTTTAAATGGCGGCCCCTTATTCTAAGACTATGGGCTAGACTTTCCACTTTTGTGCAGATTGGCCAAAAATGGGTGTTATTTCCAGCATGGACGGCAAAAATGGGTTTTGAGATCACAGGAGTATCACCCATTTTCAAAACCCTAACTTTCCATTTTTGAAAATGGGCGTTACCGCGAGCGATCTGAAATGGGAGTTAGCGTAAACATTTTTTAACCTTTTGCCATAAAGTGTCGCCGACCATAGCAACGGCATGGCAACGCTCATTTCCCGCATTTCAGGAGGTGAGGAGTCATCATTACATGCGCATAAGAGGAGACAGAGAGAGAGGGAGCAGAGAGGGACGGAATGCGTGTGTGGGTGTGGTGTGTGCTTCTTTGGCTGTTGTGGGAGGCACGAGGGAGATTCACCAACAACAAAAAGCCTACTAAGCAAAAAGAAGATAGTTGGCACAGAGTTTTTGTGGAAAAAATAATATTTAACAGGGAAGGGATGGAGGAGGCGACACAGCACTCTGTGGAGATTCAGAACGCTGGCGAAAGCAGTGAGCTGGGAAGGGAACAATTGGGAGAACTCACAAGAGCAAGGAGGTTCTCGGACAAGGCAAATGGCTCCCTCATGCAGGAGGTCGAGTCACGCTGGGGTCAATTAACCCAGGGAGGGCATGGGAAGCCCACCCTAAAGACCTACCAGAAGATATGGGCCGAGACAGCCGAAGTGGTCTCGTCGGCGACCAATGAGGTGCGTGAGGGCAACCAATGGCACAAGTGATGGAACGACCTTGTCGGATCCGCCAGAGTGTTTGAAGACCAGGCCCTCAAAACTGCCACCAAGCTCATGGTCTACAGGGCTGGCGTAATACCTATCCTCCTGTATGGCTCAGAGACATGGACCATGTACAGCAGACAGCTCAAGTTGCTGGAGAAATATCATCAATTATGTCGCCACAAGATCCTACAAATCCCCTGGGAGGATAGGCGCACCAATATCAGCATCCTCATCCAGACTAACATCCCCAGTATTGAAGCACTGACCACACTCGATCAGCTCCGCTGAGCAGGCCACATATTTCGCATGCCAGACACGAGACTCCCAAAGCAAGTGCTCTACTCGGAGCTCCTTCACGGCAAATAAGCCAAAGGTGGGCAGCGAAAATGCTACAAGGACACCCTCAAAGCCTCCCTGATAAAGTGCAACATTCCCCCTGACCCCTCTGGGAGTCCCGGGCCAAAGACCGCCCTAAGTGGATGAACCGCATCCGAGAGGGCGTTGAGTCTCAACGCCGACAGCACGCAGAAATCAAGCGCAGGCAGCGGAAGGAGCGTGCGGCAAACTAGTCCCACCCACCCCTTCCCTCAACGACTATCTGTCCCACCTGTGCCAGAGTCTGTGGCTCTCATATTGGACTGTCAGCCACCAAAGAACTCACTTTAGGAGTGGAAGCAAGTCTTCCTCGATTCCGAGGGAGTGCCTATGATGATGATGATGACGATGTACTTATATATTTACATAATTGGAATTGTAAGTGTAATGAGTGATTTAAATCAGATGTGATGTCTTGCACTTATACCGGGAAGATTGCACTCAAAGCCTGTGGCCACGGCGTATGTTTTTAGGTAAAGAATGATAATATTCATTAGAATCATGATTACATCTGTCGGTTATGTGTTGTATCAGTCTCTGTGACAGTACCTAGCAATAATATCAAGCAATGATCTCATGCCATGTCGTGCTGTTGGTACCTTTTACAGAAGAAGCTTCGAGGAATAGGGCCAAGCAAAGACGAACGGATGGGAGACCACTAGTCCTCATCGACCTCACCGACATCAAGGAGCGGGTGCTGGCACAAGTGAGGAGTCACCCCCGGTCAGCCACGCAAGCAGCAGCAGAGTTTGATGTGATGCCACATGAGTATAGTATACACCATTGCATGATGTAAAGTCAATAGATGGCACACCCACTTATATCTGACCAATATTATATGATAGCTGAATCATAACATTTTTCTTTAAATAATGATGTCCTCATGAGAATCATTACAATGCAGAATTTGGTGATGGTCATGAAATGTGATGTCTGTGATGATCTTGATAGTGGTGTTGCTTTTGTCGTGCATATGCTGTGTGTAGCGCTGGACTCACCTTGTGACCCTAGCACCCCCTTCTCCTCTAATAACCTCATTTATGTTTTGCAGCTCAGCCAGCAGCATGGCCCAGAAGGTGGGGGCACGGGGACGGACTCTCCTCCTTCTGATGCTGAGGAGCACCGATTCTCGCCCGTGCATCTGCTGGGCCCCTTCTCAACGGATGACAGTGCCGACTTTGAGAAACCTGCATCCCCAACCTCCATAATCCATTCGACACCGATGACATCTAGTGCCCCTGCAGCCATTCCCACATCCGAGGAGGTACCGGGCCCAAGCAGCTTGCCACAGGGCACCCCAAGTGTCTCCAAGTGTCGCCGACCAAGCAGAGGTTGGTTTGACGCGGCAGGTCTGCTCCAGGAGCGGCAGATCTGAGCGGGGACATGGTACATTTGTCCAGGAGGAGTGTTGACATAGGTCAGCAGATCCAACAGAAAATGGGGGGCATATCCCTCCAGCTGACCAGCATGTCTGCCACCATGACGGGTACGTGCCGCAGATGGCGGAGACCCTGGAGCTGGTAGCCAGGAACATTGGTGACAGAGGCTTCCCAGTGGTCCCGGAGCGCGGCACTTCACCCCAAGGTGCCGCACCCCCATTGTCAACGACTCATGAGAGCCAGGAGGAAGATCTTGCTTCTGGCTCGGAGGACATTCTTACCTCGGGACCATCCTCTCCCGTATCCGTCCAAGTAGTGGTTCTGCCGTCATCCCCCCCACTGAAGCAGTGCCTGAGGAGCTTCTTGGCCAGGCGGCTTGGAGTCAGGAGGTGAAGAGAAAGGGGTAGTGATGGGGAAGAGAAGCGGGGGGGGAAGGAAAGTGAGGTGCATGGCCACAGGTGTTGTCTTGGGCATATTTTTATGTTGTTGGTGCTATTTTGGTGGGAGGGTCAGGGGAAGGGGCAAGGTGGCTACCTTGCTGGTTTGCATTTGTGTTCTGTGTTGCTGGAAATGGGGACCAATCGAATGATGTAAATGTGATAAATTTGTTGTTGGGTGGGGCGGGGGTGAGGTGGGATGTTTTTTACAGTTATAATTATGATTTCACACAAATGGTCGGATTAAATGTTTTTTATTTAACATAACCTTGTCGCGCATTGTCTCAGATAGCTGCATCGTTACACACTGGTGATTCCTTAACATGAAAGGGTGTATTACATTTAACTTGAATCAACTTAAACTTTAACTGTCACCAAGGTGATGCACACCATTGATGTATCACCTGCAGACAGGAGGGGCAACATTTGGGTACATGGATTCCCCACCAATTCCCATTCCCCTCCTTTCTGGTGGATAATGGAGGGACCACTGTGTGTAATGTGAAAGTCAGTAAGAATTGTCAGCAAGATCTTTCTAATTGGAGATTTTATTCAGTGGAAACTTTCACACACTATTGTAGATTTTGTACCAAAGATCAATTTAGGATTAACGTAAAAGTTCATAATTTTTTTGCAAACTATGGGCCCAAGTTTCCACATGATTTGCGCCTGATTTTTAGGAGCAACTGGTGGAGAACGGACTATCTTAGAAATCGCAATTCTCCACATTTTTTTTTCTGCAGTTCTAGTCAGGTAGAACAGTTCTACTTTGGAACAGAATTTTTTCTTCAAAAGGGGGCGTGTCCGGCCACTGACTCCTGATTTCAAAGTTTCCACAGTGAAAATGTACTCCAAACTAAGTTAGAATGGAGCAAGTGAAGATTTTTGTAGAACTGAAAAAACCTGTTCTACACATTAAAAAATCAGGCGCAGGTTACAAATTAGGCGTCCAGAACGAGGGCGGGGAGGGGGGGGAAGGGAAGTCATTAAATTCGACAATCAATCCTTATTTATACTTCTACAAATATTATACAAATAAATCCAATCTGAATAAACATTTATAAGCAAAGAAAAGATTAAATAAACCATCTTCCTACCTGTGTGAAAGTGCTTCAGGCATGGAGAATGCTGCAGTCAGCCTGAGGTGCCCGTTCTTCCCGCGGGGAGGGGAGAGGAGGAGGCGCCCATTCTTCCTCGCGGGGGGGGAGGAGACGCCCGTTCTTTCCCGCGGGGGGGGGGGGGTGGGGGGAAGGAGACAGCGAGAAGGTTGCAAGTGCTGATGTGCTGATGGCAATGTGCTTTTATTAAAAAAAATTTCAAAAATTAAACAGCTACAAAGAACTACAAAAATGGCCGAGTGCCAATGTTTTTTTCACACTGAGCATGCGCGAATGCTCCAACGCGCACGCGCAGCGTTGCCGGCAGGAAAAAAACTAATTTAAATAGTACCCGCCCCCTCCCACTTACAAAATCGGTGAGAGTGTAGGCTCCGCCCCCCTGGGCACCGCGCCAGGCAGACAAGGAGCTGCAGAGCGCTCCAGAATTGCGAGTTTTTTTTTAGGCGCCGTTTTAGGCGCGAAAAATGGGCGCCCAGCTTGGAGGGGCGCCCGTTTTTTATCGTGTGGAAACTTGGGCCCAAAATTTCTGTTGAGAGTCTGGTGTAGCAATCTCCTCGGCACGGGAATGGAGACAAGTCCAGACCAAAACTGCGCAGTACTCCAGGTGTGGTCTTACCAATACCCTGTACAGTTGTAGCAGGACTTCCCTACTTTTATACTCCATCCCCCTTGCAATAAAGGCCAGCATTCCATTTGCCTTCCTGATTACTTGCTGTACCTGCATAAGGAGCGGCGTGCGGCCCAGGGTGCAGCATGGAGGCCCCGACCTGCGAGAATCCATCAGCGGCAGGTCGGGGCCATAAAAGGAGCGACGTGCGGCCCAAGGAGCAGCGTGGAGGCATGCCACTACAA
Organism: Pristiophorus japonicus; assembly: GCF_044704955.1. NCBI lineage: Eukaryota > Metazoa > Chordata > Chondrichthyes > Pristiophoridae > Pristiophorus > Pristiophorus japonicus. The sequence goes on along the minus strand of NC_091977.1, from coordinate 448,669,723 downwards.
GGTACAGTGCGAGCTGGTGCAGAAGGGCGACCGCAGCGAAGAGTGATGTCAACAAGGTCCAAGTCGGTGATTGGAGCGTGGGCAGATGCAGCAAGAGCGGCGAGAGACTGGAGGGATGTGATCGGGGCGCTGGGGAAGCGTGAGTTCAGGGCCAGGGACCCAGGGGCAGCACAGGCCAGCCCACACTGCGATATGTGTGTGCACTAGGTCCATGCAACAGAGCAGGTCTCCAGTTGTCTTGGGTAATCCTTGCCACTGGACCAAGACCTAGCTCTGTCAAGCCTGTATGGTGGCTGGTGTGCAACGGCCACCACACTTTAAAAAAATCCACGCACAGGCATCTTCCACCCTTCAGGATGTAGTTCGGGATCTTCATTCGAAACACCTGTGAACTCATCCTTTTTTTTGGCGTGGAAGCAAGTCATCTTCGTTTCGAGGGACTGCCTATGATAACCTGCACATCCAGCAGTGTTGCTGCTTTGTAAATGACAATGTTCTTTCAAGCAAAGCGCTGATGTAAGAGTCTTGTAGCTATGTAGTCACCATAGGCCCTTTCCTGCGGTCTAGAGGGAGGCGGGGGCGTGGTTTCAGCGTCAGCCTGATTGTCTGGCCCGAGGTCATCGTCCACCTCCTCATCCTCCTCTTCCTCTCTCTCCTGAGGAGGACCGGCAGTCCCTTCTGACAATTCTTTTCCCCTTCTGATAGCCAAGTTGTGCAGCATTGAGAACACCACCATGAATTGAGCTACCTGCTCATGGTGGTATTGGAGCTCTCCTCCTGAGTGGTCCAGGCATCTAAAGCGCTGCTTAAGCACTACAATGGTTTTCTTGACGATACTGTGAGTGGCTCTGTGGCTCTCTTTGTATCGCTTCTCGGCTTCGGTGTGGGTGTCACGCGGGGGGGGCGTCATCAGCCAGGTGGCGAGGCCATATCTTTGTCACCAAGTATCCATCATTGATCTTGTGGCTGACTGGTAAACATGTCAGATACAGCGCTCTCACGCAGGATGTGAGCATCATGGATGCTGTCCGGAAATTTGGCATTAACTGCCATAATTATTTACTGGTGGTCGACAACAAGTTGCACATTCAGGGAGTGGAATTCCTTGCAGTTCCTAAAAACCTCTGCATCCTGAAAAGGTGCCCGCATCGCGATGTACGTACAGTCTATTGCTCCCTGCACCTTGGGGAAGTTAGCAATTCGGTAGAATCCTAAAGCGCTCTCAGTCTGAGCCTCCCTGTTCATGGGGAAGCTGATAAAGTTCATCCTGTGTGCGTAAATGGCTTCAGTGACCTGTCTAATGCAGCAATATGTGGCATGCTGAGATATAACACAAATGTCACAAGCTGAGGCCTGAAAGGAACCCAACGTGTAGCACGAAAGTGCAGCGGTGACCTTGACCTCGACAGATAGTGTGGTCCTGATGGTACTGGCAGGCTGCAGATCTTCCCTGATGAGCTGGCATATCTCACTGATAACCTCCTTATGGAAGCGCAGTCACCTAAGGCAGGTGTTATCGGACAAGTTGAGGTAAGACCACTTCTCCCTGTAAGTGCGGGGGTTGTAAGGTCTAGTCCTCCTCATCAGTCTAGCACGTCTTAGATTGGGCACATAATGCTGTCGAATATATCTTCTGCCATCTGTAATCTGCAGCATGTGCTTACTCATCAAGATAGGCTGTGAAATGATAGGCCCCATTCCAATAACTATCGGTATTACACCGATTGTTCACAAACAATAAATGTTCACACTAAGACACCTAAAGCAATTGCCACTCGTCCACAGTATAAGATGTTTGATCAGATGTTCACATCACTTTAGAAGATCTCCAGAGAACATCCAAACTCCCCTGAAGTTGAAGCAGAGTAGCCTTTTAAATGAAGCGACCTGCGATTTAGAAAATGGCGTCCATACCGCTGTGATTAGTTCAGGTGAGAGCAACTTTTTCACAGTAGTTTTTTCGGCGAGCGATATTGTCGGTGAGATGTATGCGAGGTGCCGGAAATAACGTTCAGCTTTTTTCTGGGTGTTAGTTTTGGCAAATGTGATCTTTACAACAAAAAACAGTGACCGGGCGATATTATTAAATCTCGGCGTTAATTACGTGCCGAAAGTAACGCTGGGCAATACTATGGGCGTTGGTTTCACCGAATCTGATCTTTCCGCCCAAAAAAAGTGGGCGGACGGTATTATTTTTCATCGGTGTTACGTACATGTCAAAAGTAACGCGCATCGATAAGTGACCAAGAAATGGGCGATACTTTCCATTTTGTGGCTAACTGCGCGATATATGGGCGTCATACCTCATTTCAGTGTTAAAATGGACGTTAAATGGGCGGTATGCGTGCAAAAATAATGGAAAATCTAGCCCTATGACCCCTAGTTTTAGTTTCGACTATGAGTGCAAATATCCTCTCTGCATCCACCTTGTCGAGCCCCCTCATTATCTTATAAGCTTCAATAAGATCACCTCTTATTCTTCTGAAATCCAATGAGCATAGGCCCAACCTACTCAACCTATCTTCATAAATCAATCCCCTCATCTCCAGAATCAACCTAGTGAACCTTCCCTGAACAGCCTCCAAAGCAAATATATCCTTCCTTAAATATGGAGACCAAAACTGCACGCAATACTCCAGGTGTGGCCTCACCAATACCCTGTACATTTGTAGCAGGACTTCTCTGCTTTTATACTCTATCCCACTTGCAATAAAGGCCAATATTCCATTTGCCTCCCTGACTACTTGCTGTACCTGCAAACTAACTTTTTGTGTTTCATGCACAAGAACCCCCAGGTCTCTCTGTACTGCAGCAGTTTGCAATTTTTCTCCATTTAGAAACATAAAAACATAGAAAATAGGTGCAGGAGTAGGCCATTCGGCCCTTCGAGCCTGCACCACCATTCAATACGATCATGGCTGATCATGTAACTTCAGTACCCCACTCCTGCCTTCTCTCCATACCCTCTGATCCCTTTAGCCGTAAGGGCCACATCTAGATCCCTTTTGAATATATCCAATGAACTGTACTCAACAACTTTCTATGGTAGAGAATTCCATAAGTTCACAATTCTCTGGGTGAAAAAGTTTCTCCTCATTTCGGTCTATATGGCTTAACCCTTATCCTTATACTGTGACCCCTGGTTCTGGACTTCCCCAACTTCCTGCATCTAGCCTGAACAATCCATCAGAATTTTATATGCTTCTATGAGATCCCCTCTCATTCTTCTAAATTCCAGTGAATATAAGCCTTGTCGATCCAATCTTTCTTCATATGTCAGTCCTGACATCCCAGGAATTAGTCTGGTGAACCTTCGCTGCACTCCTTCAATAGCAAGAATGTCCTTCCTCAGATTAGGAGACCAAAACTGCACACAATACTCAAGGCATAGTCTCACCAAGGCGCTGTACAACTGCAGCAAGAGCTCCCTGCTCCTATACTCAAATCCTCTTGCTTTGAAGGCCAACATGTCATTTGTTTTCTTAACTGCCTGCTGTACCTGTATGCCTACTTTCAATGACTGATGTACCATGACACCCAGGTCTTGTTGCACCTCCTCTTTTACTAATCTATTATCATTCAGATAATAATCTGCCTTCCTGTTTTTGCCACCAAAGTGGATAACCTCACACTTATCCACATTATACTGCATCTGCCATCCATTTGCCCACTCACCTAACCTGTCCAAGTCACCCTGCAGCCTCTTAGCATCCTCCTCACAGCTCACACTGCCACCCAGTTTAGTGTCATCCGCAAACTTGGAGATATTACATTCAATTCCTTCATCTAAATCATTAATGTATATTGTAAATATCTGTGGTCCCAGCACTGAACCTTGCGGTACCCCACTAGTCACTGCCTGCCATTCTGAAAAGGACCAGTTTATTCCCACTCTTTGCATCCTGTCTGCCAACCAGTTCTCTATCCACGTCAATACATTACCCCCAATATCACGTGCCTTAATTTTGCACACTAATCTCTTGTGTGGGACCTTGTCAAAAGCCTTTTGAAAATCCAAATACACCACATCCACTGGTTCTCCCTTGTCCATTCTACTAGTTACATACTCAAAAAATTCTAGAAGATTTGTCAAGCATGATTTCCCCTTCATAAATCCATGCTGATTTGGACCGATCCTGTCACTGCTTTCCAAATGCACTGCTATTTCATCTTTAATAATGGATTCCAACATTTTCCCCACTACTAATGTCAGGCTAATCTGTCTATAATTACCCGTTTTCTCTCTTCCTCCTTTTTTAAAAAGTGGTGTTACATTAGCTACCCTCCAATCCATAGGAGCTGATCCAGAGTTCATGGAATGTTGGAAAATGACCGCCAATGCATCTACTTTTTTTAGGGCCACTTCCTTAATTATTCTGGGATGCAGACTATTGGCCCTTGGGATTTATTGACCTTCAATCCCATCAATTTCCCTAACACCATTTCCTGACTAATAATGATTTCTCTCAGTTCCTCCTTCTCGCTAGACCCTCGGTTCCCTAGTATTTTCGGAAGGTTATTTGTGTCTTCCTTAGTGAAGACAGAACCAAATAATTTGTTCCATTGGTCTGCCATTTCTTTGTTCCCCATTATGAATTCCCAGAGCACTTAAGGAAGTGGCCCTAGAAAAAGTAGATGCATTGGTGGTCATTTTCTAACATTCCAGAGAATTTTGGTAGATTAAACCAATGCATCCACTATCTCTTAAGACCCTAGGCTTAAGCTATCAGGTCCAGGGGACTTGTCCGCCTTTCGTCCCATTATTTTGCCTAGTACTACTTCTTTAGTGATAGTGATTGTAGTAAGTTCCTCCCTCCCTATAGCCCCTTGATTATCCACTGTTGAGATGTTTTAATGTCTTCTACCATGAAGACCGATACAAAATATTTGTTCAACGTCGCTGCCATTTCCCTGTTCTCCATTATTAATTCCCAAGTCTCATCCTCCAGGGGACCAACATTTACTTTAGCCACTCTTTTCCTTTTAATGTACCTATAGAAACTCTTACTATCTGTTTTTATATTTCGTGCTAGTTTACTTTCATAATCTATCTTCCCTCTTTTAATCATTTTTTTAGTTGTTCTCTGTTGGCTTTTAAAAATATCCCAATCCTCTGGCCTCCCACTAGTCTTGGCCACATTGTATGCCTTTGTTTTCAATTTGATAAACTCCTTTATTTCCTTAGTTAGCCATGGATGATTATCCCTTCTTTTACAGTCTTTCCTTCTCATTGGGATATATTTTTGTTGCAAGTTATGAAATATCTCCTTAAATGTCTGCCACTGCTCATCAACCATCCCATACTTTAGCTTATGTTCCCAGTCTACTTTAGCCAACTCTGCCCTCATAACTTTGTAATTTCCTTTATTTAAGCTTGGGACCCTGGTTTGAGAATCAACTTTCTCACCCTCCAACTGAATTTGAAATTCAACCATATTATGTTCACTCATTCCTAGAGGATCTTTTACTATGCGATCATGGGCCTCTGGTTGATCATCTGAAAATGCAAAGCCAGAGAAAAGGGGGCCAGGACTGGGAAAGAAAAGCATTCTGAAATGTCAGTTTCATGGAAAGTTGGGAAGGATTGTGGTGTCAGGATTAAGTGGCCTGATAGAGGATGCAAAGGTCCTCAGCATACCGCCACTGTCCCAAGGGGGCTCGGCCTCATCCATTACCACTGCACTCATTTGTGCGTCCATGAGGGCCAAAACACGTTCCTCCACCGTACTGAGGGCCTGGAGGTCTGGTCGCCTCCTCCGGTCCGCATCTGTTCGCGCTGGTTATGCGCTAGCTTAACCTGCAAGAAGAAATAGAATATCTGAGTCAGTGTCCCTCTATCCGTCTGACTGAGGTACCTTACATAGTTGAGTAAATGTTACTATAAGAGAGTCTTCACAGGTCGATGTCATTCACAATAGCTGCATGCACTAGGCATGGCCATGGCAATGCTGGAATTTGAGTGCCAGCACCTAACAGTTAAGGTGAAGCTACCATCTTCCAGATGCATCTGGAGACTGAGGACGTAACAAGACCAGGGGTGGGTCTCAATAGTGGAGCAGGAAGGTTAACTGCGCGTCCATGCCCAGGAAGTGGCTAAGGCTGCATATGCGAACTTTGCATCAATGATCACCCAGGAAAAGCATGAGGCCTGACACATACTGATTGAGGAAAGACTGCACTAGACATTGATCTCAGAACATGGCATGCTAAGGTTCATGTAAAAGATACTCACCCTCATGACCCACGTCAGGCCGTTGAATTTTTTCCTGCATTGGGTGGCAGTCCTGGGCACTGTGTTTCTTGCAGATATGCTCTCCGCAACTTCCCTCCACAATCTTCGGAACGCCTGCGGCTGTGGCCTCCTGTCAGTTTTGCTCCGCAACAATTCACGTCGTCTCTCCACACCATCCAGGAGTGCATCCATAGTGGCATCAGAGAACCGGTGATCACACTAATGAGCTCTTGCCTCTGCCATCTTTTCCCTCTTAGTAAGAGTGCGTAGGCAGCAAAGATAAGCATGAAGTGGTGCCACGTCATATCACCGCCTCAATTGAGTCCAGATGGCGCCAGTATGTCTGTTGCGCAGCTACAAATGCTGATTACCGCTCAGATTTTACCGCCCCACTTACCGCCATTTAACGCCTCCAGAGTGGAGTATAACACCTGATTTACCGCTCCAATCCCCTCTTCAGCTGGTAAAACTGAATGTCGTAGTTGGCGGCGGTAATTACCGCCAGGAGGTAAAATCACCGACCAGGCGATGTCACCACCTCTAAATAGACAATACCGAATTTCCACCCCTGAAATCTGTATTTTGAATACTTTTCCTTCTTGGACAGATTTGTGTGCACTTTGGAAGTGACTTAGTGAGTTGTAGTGAATGGTGAGACATAACGGTATCCCCGCAATGGTGATGAGTGTGAAAGGAATGCTTGGGCATTGCAGGGATACTTTATGGTGTTGGTGCGGGTGGTGCCAACCTGGCGCATCATATGGCAGCCAGGGTATACAGCATCAAGTGAAGTAAATCTGGCTATGGTGAGGCTATCCCTGACCTCCCGGGCAGCAATGTGGTCATGTACTGATGCCCATGTGTCCTGTGCAGCATTAGGTGATTGCGGAGAAGGTTGGTTTTGTTGTTGATGATGCTGTTGTGCCTGGTGATGTTAGTGTTGGGGCCATTTGTGGTGGGATTCTGAGGACCAAGGTGAGAGTTTTTTCAAGGGCATGGAATAGATGGCAGCTGAAGTTGAGGTGACAGAAGCGATCTGTCAATGGTGAGAGACGTTGCTCCAAGGAGGTGACAGTTGATAGAGAGTATACTCCAAACATTTCCAACCTTCCTCAAGCTGAAAAGTGTATTGCAAATCCTGAAGGCTCCAGCTTCTAATATTAGAAAGTGCTTTTGCAGTTGTCATCTATTCTGAGGAATGAAGAGTAATTACAAAGCTGACCTACTTACCTGATGTGATCCCCGAGGGCTGTGAAAGTAATCAAAAAGCTGTAAAAATGGTAGGTAGATGGTAAAATGATGTTTAAGTACCTTTAAACACCCTCTTAATTATTTCAATTGGCTCACCCACCACTTAGTGTCGGGCCTGGAAAGTGCAGGCAGACCTGGCACTTGGGAAACTGACATGGAGGAAGGTTCACAGTGGGATCCTGAGCCGCTGTCAATTTTTAGATTTTGACAGTGGACCCGCCTTCAAACCTGCCCTCTGAGCACCGGCAAAATCCAGGCCAATCTGTCTACCCACAGTAGATCATTCTGTAACTTTCCCCCTCTGACAGAATTAACTTTGTTTAACTTCCAGGTGTCCCCAAAATATAGAGATGCAGCACTTCTATTTTGTCCACTCTGGGCTAAAAATTCGAAAAGGCTCAAAAACAGATGCGGAGATTGTGACAAGCGATCTGCCCACACCCATTGAAAGTAGTGCAGGTAGTATGCCACATTCAAGCTGCCTGCTAATCAACATGATTGAAGCATTTGAGCCCAGGGCTGAATGCACTGTTGGTTGGATGAATGCTCAGCTGGGGTCCAAGTTCATGGGAAGTAATCTCTATTTAAAGCTAGCCTCCAGTTTGAAATGCAGTCTGCACTTCTTAAAGGGAAAGTGCATTCCGAAATAATCACTACATTGTAAATGTTATCACAGCAACTGTAAGGTAGCTTTGGCTCAACAAGGCAGCAAAAGGGCACCTAGGTTCTCAGACGCAGCACAGTCTTCTCCAACTGCGATCAGGATATGCAACCGTGTCTGTCCTCACCGGTTAGTTGTCTCCTGTTAGGTGCCACCTGGCCTGCAAGAGAAAGGGAAGTGTGTCAGTGCGTGGTTCAATGTGTTTGGGTGATGTGCCTGTCATGGTTTAATAGCTGACAGTGTGTGCAAGGTGTGCGATATGGGTGTGAGGCTTGGTAAGTGTGTGAGGGTGAGGTGTAGCTATGAATGTAAAGTATGAGTCATGATTGATAGCGATTGCTGGTAGGTGAGTGATCGGAGTGTGGTGCATTGAGCAATGGTGTAGATAGTGGGAGGTGGAAGTTCAAGATGCATTCATTGGCCATGACTACTTGTGTGAGGTCATTAAACTTCTTTCAGCACTGGATCCAATTCCTCAGGGCAAGACTGCTGGCAGTGACCACTTTAGCTATCTGCTCCTACTACCTGATTACTGTGTGTCTAGAGGGCTTCCTGTGGGTAGAAGACCTGTCTCCTCCTTGCTCTGCACTAAGGCCTCCAGTGGTGCGTCTGAGAACCTAGGTGCCCTTTCTCTGCCCTGTTGAGCCATACCGATCTTACAGTTGGCTTGACAGCATTTACAATGAGGCGCTGAATTCAAAAATCAACTCCCCTTTAAGAAGTGCATTTAAAACTGGAGGCTAGCTTTAAATAGAGCTCATCCACAAACTTGGACCCCCTGCTGAGCGCTCATCCAATGAGCAGCACACTCAGCCCTGGGCTCAGCGCTTCAATCATGTTAAGTAGCAGGCAGCACAAATGTCACATCTTGCCTGCACTACTTTCAACATGCGCGAGCAGATTGAGCACTGTGATTCCCATGCCTGCTTTTGTTCCTAATCCAATTTTTAGCCCTATACTTAATATCTTAACATAGATTTATCTCCTTTCAAGTCCTGCAGTGTCTGCTTCTTCCTAGTCTCCAGTTTATGTATGCCTCTCTAGGTGACTGTGTCCATATCCAACTGCTGACTATCTCCACTGCCCGCCCCCCACACCCCCCCCGCACCCCCCTACCACATAATCTCACATCCCGGATCTAGTTCCTCCATGTGCTCCTCCCCACTTATCTAGTTTAAATTATTCTCAAAAGCTACTTTAATGTTCTTTGCAAGTCTCTTTGTTCCTAATTGGTTTAGCTGCAATCTCTCTTCTCTGTATGAACCCTTTTTATTCTAAAAATATTTCCAGTTATTTATAAAGGTCATCATCATAGGCAGTCCCTCGAACGAGGATGACTTGCTTCCACATGGGTTCACAGATGTTTCAATGAAGGACCCGATGTTCCAGTCCTGAGCTCCAATTGAGGGGGTGGAAGATGCCTGTGCGTGGATTTTTTTTAATGTGTGGTGACCGTTGCACATCAACCACCACACGGGCTTGACAGAGCCTTTATCCAGTGGCGAGGATTAACCAGGACAACTAGAGACCTGCTCTGCTGCACGGACCTCGTGCGCACACATATCACAGTGTGGGCTGGCCTGTGCTGCCCCTGGGGCCTTGGCTCTTCTGGGCTCAGTACCCTCACTTGTCGCACCTCCGCCACGATCTCTCACTGCTCCTCTGCCACAAACATTTGCCGCACCTCATATTCCTCATATACTGACCTATTGTCCCCCCCGCCAATCACAGCAGCAAACCCCTGCACCCGCTCACAGGGGCAAAGATTTACACCCATTAACCAATAAATATTTAAAGTTCCAAGCGCGAGCCTCTTTCAATCAAAATCATCGCCGCAAACAAAAGTAATTCCTCTTCAACAGATCTATCTATGTAGCTTTAAAAAAAAAAATCCTTTGGATTCCTACTGCTGCTACATATTAACCTTTCTACAGACATCTTCAAATAATCATTTTGGTTATGTGACGTATTTCTAGAATTTCCACATGCTTTATAAACAATTTGCATTTATATAGCACCTTTAATGTAGAAAAAAGGCAAGGACACATCAGACAAAAATAGACGTTGAGCCAATAAAGATATTAGAAAGGATGAGCAAAGGTTTGGTCAAAGAGGTGGGTTTTAAGGATAGGCTTAAAAGGAGAGGGAGGTGGAGGGGTTTTAGGGAGGGACTTCTAGCTGAAGCAGCTAAAGGCATGACTACCAATGGTGGAGCTATGGGACGGGGCGATGGACAAGGAAACAAAAGTTTGGGGGTAGTGTGGTTAGTTTCACGCTATATTACTAGCCAATCGTTAACATCCTCAGCTTTCATTCATGAACTTCCCTTTGTTCCCAAAGCCTGGAAGTATCCCAGCGAACATCACTTTGCATCCCCTGTCTTTGAATTTTTAGGCAATCTTTGTGCATGTGCTATTTAAGGCACCTTTAATATTGTTTCCTATGTTAAGTCTCTTCCTGTCCCCTATAGCATGTTTTCAAACCTTTCCTCAATATGTAGTGCTCTAGCCCCAGGTTGACAACTCACCATCTCATGAGTACCCCCTTACACTATGCAAACAAGCCCTGCACCTGTTTGCACCAGCTGTAAAAATTTTCATATGTAATTGCTGGGAGATTAGCCCAACTCTGCGCCAGCAATTAGGACACCTGGGAGTCCCTGGCCAAAGACTGCCCTATGTGGAGGAAGTGCATCCGGGAGGGCGTGAAGCGCCTAGAGTCTCATTGCCGAGAGCATGCAGAAAACAAGTGCAGGCAGCGGAAAGAACATGTGGCAAACCTATCCCACACTCCCTTACCCTCAACGACTGTCTGTCCTACCTGTGGCAGGGACTGTGGCTCTCGTATTAGACTGTTCAGCCACCTAAAGTCTCATTCTAAGAGTGAAAGCAAGTCTTCCTCGATTCCGAGGGACTGCCTATGATGATGATGAAGTATTGGGCCATAATTTGCGGTCGGTATCACCGTGTACTCTCAGAGTATGCTGCGATACTGCCTTTGAAATGGAAAGCAAGTTTGGGATTTCCTCATGTGCTTGCACTAAATCCCGAACTTGTAATCTGTCAAGTTCCAACTTGACAGATGATCCGCACCAACATTGAAATCCTAATTGCTGGTGCAGAGTTGGGATAATCGCCCAGCAATTACGTATGAACATTTTTAACAGCTAATGCAAACAGGTGCAGGGCTTGTTTGCACAGTGTAAGGGGATACCTCCGGATAAATCCAAGTATTATATTTAATTTTAAAAGCAATATGAGGCTGGAAATTGAAGCATTTACATATGACCCACAGGATTTTGTCTATGAAAAGTATGTCCATGAAAAATAAAGAAATACCTTCCAATAGATTTTTGAAGAAAGCATTATTCTCAGGTTTTTAAAATGTTTTTGCTGGGAGGAAAAAAATGAAAATGTAGATGACTTACAAAATGCACACCCAGACCACAAAATCACAAATTTATGTTATTTTCGAAATACTGAACTGCAAGGACTAATGACCTCTAATAGTATTAATGAGAGACATTCTGTTTGCTGATTGGAGCACAGCCCACGTGATACAATGTACGCTTATGCACATAGTGCACCACTACGCTGCCCTCTATTCTGCAGCATCTGACAGCAACTTCTCGGAGGAGGACTCCCAGCAGATAAGTGCACATTTGGTTCAGATGCCGGCGGCATAATCCTTAATTAAGCCGCCGACTACAAAACCCAGGCCATAGGCCATAATTTTCACGTTGTCACGCGTGCGGGTTTTGGGGTACGGCGACAGTAAAATTCTCAGAAATAGCAAGTACGTTGGGAACCCGACGTCATCACGCTGCCTCGTGCATTTAACTCGAATGGCTGTGATGTCACGGCACGGACCTGATCCGCAGAGGCGGCCGACCTCATTGAAATGATTAAATGTTTGTTTACAGACACTTAAGAGTGATTTTAACGTCAGCTTCTGAATTTTAAAGTAAGAGCACAAGATTCACTGAGATCGGGTACCTCGCCTGTGAAGGGGAGGCGGAAACTCAGTGGCCATTGGCGAGTCCATTCATTGATTGCTGGGAAAAGCACAAATACTGCTACATTACACCTCATTACTTGTCTCATGGAAAGGCTCTTGCTCACTCCATTTTATCCACAGATTTGGGTTTGCAAGTCATTTCTGAAACCTCAGAAGCCAGTCTCACCACACTGCTACTCAGTATCACAACTCTGATCGATTGGCCTTCTTATCTCCACTTTACCTACTACATCAGCATGGGTGCCACATAGGGCCCGAAATTGGTGGATTTACCGTCTGCTGCCGCCGAGTTGGAGATACTGCTGATCTTAATGGCAGGGTCTCATTTCCACAAAACTTCCCAGACTGCCACCCGACAGCTGGTCATATGCACTATCTGGCTGGGGGGGGGTTGGAGTGGCAATTTGGCTGCAGGTGGCCACAGCCAGGAACACCTGGGAACGATTCCTGGCAGTCAGTGGGAAGAGGGGTTCCAAAGCAATCGCATTGCGTGGTAAAGAAGGGCTGGAGTTTCCCTCCTTCCTCATGCGATTGGGGGTGGGGGTGAGTTGGGGATTCTTTTGCAATGCACGATTGGAGGGAGGCCAGTGCTAGGGAGGCCCGGGGACTCCTTGAGGGGCCTGGGGGGAACACTTCGACTCCTCCTTGCCCACAAGGAGTTCAAAGAGAAGGAACATTTTGAAACTTACCATGAATTCTTCTGTTCAATCAGCTCCTCACAGTGGTTTTACCATGCCATTAATCTTATGTCGTGTTGCCTATGATATAATCTGGCTGAGACTTCTACATCTTAAGTTGACCCCCACTTGCCTTTAGCTGGAGCCTCATCTGTGATCTGAATCGCCGCCGTTAATATTATGGCGGCCGTAAACACGACGGGTTAGAGGCGAGATTTCGATTTCCAAGATTTTAGCCCCTCACACGACCCATTCAAATCAAGGCCTTACGGTCTAATCGAGCTCTCCCAGCTGCAAAGTTTTCTGATTTGATTACCCAATGACCCAACCTCCACAGTTCTCTAGGGCAGAGAATTCCATAGATTTACAACCCTCTGAGAGAAGAAATTCCTCATCTCAGTTTTAAATAGGCAGCCTCTTATTCTCAGACTATGGGCTAGATTTTACACATTTGTGCTTATTGCCCAAAAATGGGCATTATTTCTGGCGTGGGCGGTAAAAATGAGTTTTCAGATCACTGGCTTCGCGCCCATTCTCAAAGCACCTTGTCTCCATTTTTGAAATTGGGCGTTACCGCGAGTGATATGAAATGGGTGGTAGCGTTAAATCTTGCTGACCTTCTGCCATAAAGTGTCACCGTCCTTAGCAACAGCATGGCAACACTTGATTCCTGTGATTCAGGAGGTCAAGGGTCATCATGACATGTGCAGAAAAGTAGACAGAGAGAGGGAGCTGAGAGGGACTGAAGGGTGTGGGTGTGGTGTGGCTGCTTTGGGAGAAAGAAGGGAGAGTTTAGAGCTCTACAGCAAATAGGGAAACAAAAATTAGCTGTTACCCGCCAGATATTTGCCCAAATTTGGCCTATAATGGAGGGAGAGGAGGAGGCATCACAGTACGTTATGGAATCTGATGCTGGAGAGAGCAGTGAAGTGGGAGAGGAGCATATTGGAGGGCTCAAAAGAGCGAGGGGGTTCTCAGACGAGGCAAATGCCTCCCTCCTGCAGGAGGTTGAGTTATGCTGGGGTGATTTGACACAGGGAGGGCATGGGAAGCCCACCCCAAAGGCCTACCAGAGGATATGGACTGAGATAGCAGAGGTGGTCTCGTCAGCGACCAACGAGATGCGTGAGGGCAACCAATGCCGCAAACGATGGAACAACCTTGTGGGATCCGCAAGAGTAAGTATTACATTTATTTACATGTACTTATGTATTTATATAATTTGATTTGTAACAGTCATGAGTGACTATCAGCAGATTTGATGTCTTCCACTTTTACCGCGAATGTTTTACTCAAAGCCTGCGGTCACGTTGCACGTCTTTAGGTACAGAATGATAATTATCATAATAATCATGATTACATCTGTCGGTTATGTGTTGTATCAGTCTCTGTGATAGTACCTAGCAATGATATCACGCAATGATCTCGTGCCATGTCGTCCTGTCACCTTTTACAGAAGAAGCTATCGACGATGAGGTCTGTGCAGAGGCGAATGGGTGGGGGGGCCACCAGTCCCCAGTGACATCACTGACATGGAGGAGCGGGTGCTCACACTCGTGGGGAAGCACACCCGGACAGCCACGGAAGCATCTGCAGACCCTGAAGTGATGCCACTTGAGTAAAGCTTAAACCATTGCTTGATGTAAAGTCAATAGATGCCACACCCACTCATATCCGAACAATCATATATGATAGATGATTTCTAAAATTGTGCTGGCCTAATGAAAATCATTGCAATGGAAATGTGTTGATGGTCATGAAATGTGATGTCTGTGATGATTTTGATAGCGGTGGTGCTTTTGTTGTGCATATGCTGTGTGTAGTGCTGGACTCACCTTGTGACCCTAGCACTCTCTTCTCCTCTAATAACCTCATTTATGTTTTGCAGCTCAGCCAGCAGCATGGCCCCAGGCAAGACCACAGAGGCCAGAAGATGGGGTCGCGGGGCCCGACTCTCCGGGAAATCCTACATCTGGTGTTGAGGAGCTCCGATTCTCGCCCGTCAATCCGCTGGGTCTGTTCTCCACGGCTGAGAGCGCCGACTTCAAGGAAGCTGCATCGCAATGCTCCAAAAGCCATTCCACCACAAGGCCATCTAGTGGTCCTCCGGTCATTCCCGCTTCCACTCTGGAGGTACCGGCCCCAAGCACCTCGCCACAGGGCACCCCATTTGGCCCCAGGACAGCGCCGACCCCACGGAGGCCTCGTATATGCGGCAGGTCTGGTCCACGAGGGCCACATGAGAGCGGAGAGATGATACAGTTGTCCACGAGGACTGTAGACATTGGTGACCAGCTCATCGAAGCATTGGGGGGCATATCCCGACAGCTGGCCACCATGACTGAGTACATTTCATGGAAGGCGGAGGCCCTGGATGCGATAGCCAGGAACACTGCTGGCACTGGTCTCCCAGTGGTCCCAGAGTGCGGCACTCCACCCCTTGGTTTTGCACCACCACTGCAAACGACAGATGAGAGCAAGGACCAAGATGCTGCTTCTGCATCAGAGAATGTTGCCCCCTCGGCACCCCTCGTCCTGTACCCATGCAACCACCGCCTCTGCCTTCATCCCCCTCAATGAGGCACCACCTGAGGAGCTCCTCGGCCAGGCTGCATGGAGCGAGGAGGGGAAGGGGTAGAGGTGGGGAGAAGAAGGGGAGAGGGAAGGAAAGTGAGGTGCATGTCCGCAGGTGATGGCTGTGTTATATCTCCATTGGGGTGTATGCAATTTGTTGTAATGTATGGGGGGAGGGGACCACCCTCCTTCTTTGCCTTTGTATTCTGTGTTGCTGGACGTGTTGAACATTTGATTGATGTCAATGGTGTAAAAAGTGAGATGTGGGCGGGGGTTAGATATTTTTGCCTGTGATACTTATGATTTCAGATCAATGTTCGTATAATTTATTTTTTATTGAACATAACCTTGTTGCGCATTGTTTCAGATAGCTGGAGCATTACACACTGGTGATTCCTTAACATGACAGGGTTAAATAAAACTTAACTTCAATCAACATAAACTTTAACTGGCACCAAGGTGATGGGCACCATTGATGTCTGAGCTGCACACACACAAAATATGTCAGCGTTGTCACTCACAGCAACGTTCTTTCAGGCAAATCATTCAGATATCAGCTCCTCACGTAAGAGTCTTGCAGCTATGTAGCCACCAAAGGCCCTTTCCTGCGGTCTGGAGGGGGTCATGGGCGTGGTTGCATAGCCAGTCTGATTGTCTGGCCCTAGGTCAGCGTCCAGCCCTTCGTCGTCCTCTTCCTCTCTCTCCTGAGGTGCAGCATCAGTCCCTCCTGGCATTTCTTGGCACATCCTGATAGCCAGATTCTGCAGCATGGAGCACACGACCACAAATTTATCTACATGCTCAGGGTTGTATTGTAGCTCCCCTCCTGAGTGGTCCAGACATCTGAAGGGCTGCTTAAGTACAGTTATTGTTTTCTGGACCATATTGCGTGGGTCTCTGTGGCTCTCGTTGTATCTCTTCTCGGCCTCGGTGTGGGTGTCACGCAGGGGGGTCATCAGCCAGGTGGCTAGGCCATATCGGTTAGCACCAAGCATCCAGCATTGTCCTTGTGGCTGGCTCTTAAAGATGTCAGAGACTGCACTCTCACACATGATGTGAGCCTCATCGAAGGTGTCCAGACATTTGGCATTCACTGCCATGATAATCTGGTTGTAGTCGACAACTAGTTGGACCTTCAAGGAGTGAAATCCTTTTCTGTTACGAAAACGCTCCGGGTCCTGAGAAGGTGGCCGCATGGTGATGTAAGTGCACTGTATACTCCCTGCACTCTGGGGAACTTAGCAATGTGGTAGAATGCTCCAGCCCTGTCAGTCTGAGCCTCCGTGGTCATGGGGAAGCTGATAAAGTCCATCCTTCTCGCGTAAAGGCCCTCCATGACCTGTTTAATGAAGGAATGGGTGGCACGGTGAGACAAAGGGCAAATCTCGACCACGGAGGCCGGAAAGGAATTGGACGCATAGAAAGACAGTGCCGCGGTGACCTTGACCTCGATCGACACTGATGTCCTGATGACAGGCTGCATATGTGGCCTGATGAGCTCAAATATTTAATTGATCACTACCTTGTGGAAGCGCAGTCTCCGAAGGCAGGTGTGGTCGGAGATGTCGAGGTAAGACCTCTTTTCCCTGTACATGCGGGGTGTGTATGGTCTGACCCTCCTCCTCATTCTTACATGTCTTAAATTGGGGACATAATGATGTGCATCACACATTGAGCCATCTGCACTCTGCAGCATCTGCATATTAATCGATGCAGGCTGAGAATGGCTGGCCCCATTGCAATGAAAGTATAATAGCGATTGATCAGAAGCAATTATTTCCTCAATAAAATTTCCTCACCTAGAGTAAACCCTCAATAGTGCAGTCTGAAAATATGTCTGTTGAGATGGTCACTTCACCTGAGAAGAACTCCAGAATCAATGCAAACTCTCCCGAGGTTGAAGCAGCCTTTTGAATGAAGCGACCTGCGATTTTAAAAATGGCACCCACACCGCTGGCTTTAGTTCAGAATAGTTCCACTTTTTCTGGGCGTTTTTTTGGGCAAGCGATATTGTGGGCGAGGTGGTGAAAGGGACGGTGGGCGATTTCCTGGGCGTTAGTTTCGCCAAATGTGGTCTTTACAAAGAAAAATGGGCGGACGGTATTATAGAATCTCAGCGTTAATTCCATGTGGAAAGTAACGCTGAGCGATATTATGTGCATTGATTTCGCCCATTCTGATGATTCTGCCCCAAAAAAGTGGGCGGGCGGTATTATTATTTACCGGCATTAAGCACATGGGGCTCAGTGATAAGTTTCCGAAAAATACTCGTCAGTTTCCATTTTGTGGCTAACTGGGTGATATATGGGCGTTATGCGTCATTTCAGCGGTAAAATGGATGCTAAGTTGTCGTTAACCATGCAAAAAACATGGAAAGTCTAGCCCATTGTCTCCTAGTTTTAGTTTCCCCAATGAGTGGAAATATGCTCTCTGCATCCATCTTATCGAGCGCCCTCATTATCTTGTATGTTTCGATAAGATCATCTCTCATTCTTCTGAACTCTTATGAGTATAGGCCCAACCGACTCAACCTATCTTCATAAGTCAACATCCCTCATCTCTGGAATCAACCTCGTGAACCTTCTCCGAACAGCCTTCAATGCAAGTATATCCTTCCTTAAATACAGTGATCAAAATTGTACACAGTACTCCAGGTGTGGCCTCACCAATACCCTGTACAGTTGGAACAGGACTTCTCTGCTTTTATACTCTATCCCCCTTGCAATAAAGGCCAATGTTCCATTTGCCTTCCTGATCACTTGCTGTACCTGCATACTAACTTTTTGTGTTTCATGCACAAGGACCTCCAGGTCCCTCTGTGCTGCAGCACTTTGCAATTTTTCTCCATTTAAATTATAATTTGCTTTTCTATTATTTCTACCAAAGTGGATAACCTCACATTTTCCCACATTGTATTCCATCTGCCAAATTTTTGACCCCTCACTTAGCCTGTCTATATCCCTTTGCAAATTATGTTTGTAGATACAGGTTGAACCTCTCTTAACCGGGACCCCCTTATCTGGCACCACTCCTGGTCCGACACCATTCCCGGCCGCCGGGTGGTGCATGTGCAGAACATGGCCAGTCAAAATCGTTCCATCCCCGGACTCAGAACATATAAAAAAAACAATTTGTACAGGGTACTCACCAATCTAATCTTTCTCTTCAATGCTGGGGTTATCAGCCGCCTCCTCCTCGTCGCCCTGCTTGAATTCCTGCAGCCACAGTCCTCGGGCTGGCCGCTCCCCCCACAGTGCTCCCTCTGGGGGGTCGGGCCAGCGGGCCGCAATCTCGGGCCAGCCGCTCCTCCCCACAACGCTCCCTCCCGGGGTGTTCAGGCCGGCGGGCCACATCCTCGGTCCTGCTCAGGCCATGCCGACACTTCGGGCCCGCTGACACTTCAGGACCCGCTCGGGTCACTGACCTCCTCCTCCCCACTCCCCCCACCGCCCGACCATGGGTGACCTCCTCCCTCCAACCTCGGGCGACCGCCTCCCCCCCTCCCCTTGGGCTGCCTACCCCCACTCCCCTTGGGCTGCCTCCCCCCCCACCCTAGGGCCGCCTCCCCCCCCATCTCAGGCCACCTCCCCACTCCTCCCCTGGCCACCACCGCCCCCCCTCCCCAGGCCTATGAGCTCCCCTCATCCGGCAAAATCCCTCGTTCAGCACAAGCAGGGGCCCAAAGATGCTGGATAAGGGAGGCTCAACCTGCACTTGTATAAATCCAAATTGGATGGCACGAACCCTCCTGGAATGCCACTGATATGGTTAAGACAATTTTTGCTTATTTGCTTAATCCAATTCTTAACAAGGCTGTCTTTTTAGGTTAGAGAATTTGTACTTACCCTCTATGTCTGGTTACATTTTAATAATGCCACTCATCTTCATCAATTCTATGGTGTTGTCTTTGCAGGAAGCACACATTGTTTGAATGTTTAGTAAATGTCATGCTGAGTTCCCACATAAGCCAATAGACAGATCTGACAAGCATGCGAACTGGCTCTCCACTTTATTAGCAACAAGCAAGATTAGTGAAAGAGTGAAAATGAATGATTGGCTTCAGACAGACCCGGTTTCCACTGACATGAACTGATTAATTGCGCATCAAATCTGCCTTAGATAGATATAAGGCAAAATTAATGATGCTTGCTTTTTCAATGCATCCTCAAACATTTATATGGTTTAAAATTTTATTTGTGCAATTTTTAATGAATGGAAACCTGCAGGTTCATTGTCACAAAAGAAACGTATACATTTTTTCCCTTATCTTCTCTCTAATTTTCTCCCATTATGCAGGCTCTTGTCTTGTCAGTGACTCCTGCTGGGCTACAGCTTCACAGACACCCACAGGTAATTTGACAAAATGTCCAGTTTTCATTTATGAACCAGTATCGTGGTTTAGGTTCAACAGCAATCCTGTAGGGAATTTTCAGGTTTTTTGTTCACAGTGAGACCTGTGGCTTTGCTCATGATGGGAGGGTCTGCTACGACTCATTACAGATGAAAGAACATTTTTTGAGAAGCACTCAGAGACAGTAAGTGATGAAACATTGTTTGATGGGTCCAAAGTATTCAGGAATAATCAAAAAATTATTTTCTACTTACTTCACTATCGCTGAGCACATCATGACTGGTTAAAATTTTCCACAAACAAATCAAGATGTGCTAGAGATAGAAATAAGTAAGACTTTTTTACGATTGGTTCGTAGGAAATTTCAGTTAATTAAGATTTTTGGTGAACTATCACCTTGCACGTGTGAAGGACACATCTCAAAACTTTTTCTTATAGTAGCTGATTATCAATGGTGTTGCTTATGGATAGTCGGGGCATTGGAGCATAGTTGTGAGTAACCTGTATATCCTTTCTAAAGTCATTGCTCAGATACTCACTGGGCAAAGGTTCTAAATATGCACATTCTGAAGTCTAATTGGACACTGATTGCTAGGGCAACTTTCAGTAAATTGGCAGCAGCTTGTAAACCCCTGGCTGCTGCCCTTGGGGACAGGCCAGGTTATCAAGGTCATAAAAAGCAGGCTTTCTTTCACTCCAACTGCCTATCCTTTGGCCCTCCATTCACAACAATACCTCTGAAGCTTTTGATTTATTCAATGACTTCTTTATCTTCACATTTGATGCCTTCATCACCAGAAAAAAACATGACTCTGTTCCATCTTGATCATTCCCCCTGGCATGGCCCCCATCCTCTCCCCCTCAAGTATAAGGGTCACAGACTTGTGTGTATCTACCAAAGCCATCCACTGCTCCTGGATCATCTTGGAGAACAAAGATAACTTCTGGCTTCTTTTATTCATATTCTTCAGTCCCCATCACGAACTCTGTACCCTTGCTGCCGATTCCATCCCCATCACTAAGCCATTCTCAGGCTGAAACATACTGTTGCAACCTTATCCATATCAATCCAAGCTGAGCTTCTGACTCCTTAACTTCTCCATAATATCGATTGCCCTTGTTCCCCTCCCTGAGTCTATGTATTGCTGAAACTCTTGTTCTTGCCTTTGTTACCTCCAAACTCAACAATTCCAAATCTCTCCTGGCTGGTTTCATATCCTCCACTCTCTGTAAATTTCAACTTATTTAAAACTTTGCTAACCTGCATCCTACCTTGCACCAAGTCTCGTACCTCAATTACCCCAGTTCTCGCAGAACTGGTTTGTCTACTGATCCCTAAATGCCTCAAAATTAAAATTGTCATCCTCATGTTTAATTTTTTCATGGCTTCGCTCTCCCTAAATCTGTAACCTCCTGCAGCCTGACAATCTCCCCCCACATACCCTCACCCTTGAACAATTGGTTCTTTTGACACTGACCTCCTGTGCATCCCACCCTCTTTTTGCCCCACCATTGCTGGCTATGTCTTAAGCCGTTTAGGCCTCAAACTCTGGAATTCCATCCCAAACCTCTACCATAAGACCCTCCTTAAAATCCACCTCTTTGACCAAGTTTATATCTAACATCTTCTATGGCTTGAGGTCCATTTTTTTGAATACACCTCTGTGAAGCATCTTGAGATGTTTTTCTATGTTAAAGATGAAGCTATGTAAATGCAATCTTTAAAAAATATTTCTGACACTTTGAAGTGCGATGGCCGAAGAGTGACAGCTGTGTGCTGGATACAAGACCTTTATGTAGACAAGTACATATGTTAGACTATTTATGTTAAGGTATTGAATACAATTATTCCAGTTTCATGCCAATGCAAACAAAAGTAAAATAATTACAAACTAAATGTATTTGCAGTATTAGAAATAGTTGGATCTCAACAGAATCTTAAGAACTTTACTTCCAGAATCCTATCAGCCACTATTCCTTGTAACACATCAGGTCATGCAAACGCTTTATTTCAACAGTCCCCTTTAGGTCACCAGATGTCAGCAACCTCACAGCATAAACTAATATGAATGAAATCCTTCTACTGGCAACTCACAGGAAAGACTTACCATATATGGAACAAGTCTTGCATGACATCACTGAACTTGTGTCATGAGAAAAATATTTTACATTAAGCTTAGTAGGACAAGTAATGAATAAACAAAACTGCTAGCTGAATCCATTAAACTGAATGCATGTTTAAGTTTTAAAGAAAGCTATTTTCCTAGGGCTAAGGCATTAGACTGATCCAGAATCTCCCAGGAGCTGCTGTCCATTCCAGGTCTTTGCAGCAGCCTTTGTTCCTCCATCTATATATGTATTATTTTTTTCTCTCTCGACATTTGGTGCTGCAGCATCACTGGCTATGAGGTGCAGGCTGTAGAGACTGTGAGAATGTGCTTCACCATTCCAGTTCAGTAAATGCTATACAGTGAATGTATCAAGCCTGCTGGTCAACTGCTGTTTACTAGACAGAGCACCGTTCAGGATTAGGTGTATTTTCTACACACGTGCTCTGAACAGAGAGTGACCCCTGTGAAGAGGTGAGTGCTTTTGTTTTTATATTAGCTGCTAAATTCAACCTTTTTGACTGTCACCATTCTCATTCTTAAATTGCTTGAAATACCCAGTCTGGGCAGGCTCAGTTCATCATTCCATTTGCACAATATTTACAGGTCCAAAGCCAGGGTGTTATAATGTAAACACACAGCAGGACTGTGTATGCTCTTATGTTATTCCCCAGTATAAAAAACACATGTGCGGTACTAAAAAAGCAGAGTTTGTTTTGCCTATTGGACAATACTATGTTTTGAAGGCATTTTATAAATGGGCTCAGGATATTTAATTGTATTTCTTTCACACAAAGCAGAAAGTCATTCAAAGCTATACTATTTACAACTACCCCAGGGATGGTTTTAAACAGATAATCTCAAAGTGGTGTACATGCAGAATTGATTTGGAACAATTCTTGTGTAAAGCGATGGATGTATTGAATCCATTTGAAATGAAACCAGACTAAAAAGAGGAATTGATTCAGGTATGTGATAACCCAGGTCCAGGATATTCACCATTCACAAGCTAAGCGTTTGTTTCCATTGTTTTAGGAAGAGGTTTTCAGCTTTGAAACAAATGCTTGATTTGTGAAGTGTGCCTGGAGCAGCCTTTGGTTTTAACATCCAGCGTGAGATCTGTGAATCCCCCTGCTGTAGAGAAGGCAAATTAAAGCTGTATTCAGAAGCGCAACCACATTATTTAAAGGTGCAAGCTTTTTTCTTTACCAGCATATGTGTCAGAGAAAGAGGTTATAAAATATATGACAGATGCATTTAAATTTATTTTGTATCTTCTGCTTACTCGTATCGGTTGCGTTCATTTAAATATCCGGCATCGCGTGTGCAGCACATGGGTGCCTACGCAATAATTAGCAGGATCTGTCAGCTTTTGATTCCAGCTCATCGGCTTTCAATTAGAAACACTGACTTCTTTAACGTGCATTGTTTCAGTGTGTTGTTCAGACTGTACTCTGATGGATATGGCTGTGCATGTACAGGGGTGTTAAGCTCTCATCTATATTTCTTAACACAATGAAGTCGGAGGCACATTATCTGGTTTTGGTATGTTCCCAAATCATTACAGTAGAAGGTTGATCAATATAGGAAATAATCAGAGTAAATACATTCAGAAAAAATGTTGCTCAGAAATCCTACAGCATCCCAGTGGATGCAAAAATGTTGTCGGAGCTCAAAGAATTTCTCACTAAAACGTGTGTATAGCCCTATGAAGAATCCTTAGAGCTTTATTTACGTATATTTTAAGATATTTTCTACAACAATAGAATTGTAAAATCTTGTAAGAGATTTAATCAGAGTAATTGGATTGATTCAGATCCATGTAATTTGAAAAGCTCTATTATGAATGCAATGCTTATATAAATACAGACTCCCCACTTCCTTCCACCTACTTCATAAATTGGATTTTTTATTTCTTACCTTGCCTCAGGAACCTCGTGAAAGCAGCATCTGAAGAGAGCATGTAGTGCATTGGCTACATTTCATGTTGGTGATAGCACACACTGACAGGAGAATTAGGCTTTAACACTAACAAAACGCGACAGTCAGAGTGCTATCGGAACAGTTTTACCATAAAAGAGGAGAGAGCCCAGGGCAGTTGTACACATGACTGTTGTTATTCTTTTCCGAATCTGTGTTAATGCACTTTGCCAGTTCATGGTGTGGTGTTTGTTTGGCTGTCAAACTACAGCATTTTATTCTTCGATGAAACTAGATATAGAGCGATAGATGGCTAGTGATGTACAGTCCTCAGCTGGTCTGATGTCAGTATATGCAAAAGTAGCATATACTCTTTGAGTAATCCATTCAATACTTCACTCAATACCATGCATGGAGCTTGGTTTCTTTAAATTGGCCTGGTTTCCTAAAAATATGCCAAGATTTTGTCATTGCAAGTAGACTGCTTGGAGAAACAGGTGGTTTGTAATTAAGAGTAGCAGATGTATAATGTCAGTAGTACATAATTGCAATGGATATGTCAGAGGCCCTTAGTTATAATAGGTGCATAGTTAGAGACATGGAATCACAAAAGGCATATGATATTAGAAATGCAGATTTAAAATGGATGCCTAAATACAGAATAACTGAAGTCTATTCCAGTTTTTTCATATCAGAATGTTAACATACAAGATTATTTTTTTCTCTAAAATACTGAATGATTAAAAAGCTATTCATTATGCTTCAGCAATCTTTTTAATGAAGTCAATAGAAAGATAATTTGTTCAGAGGGAAGTGCTAAAATTACAGAGGCAGTAAGAGAGCAGAAATAGTTAGAATTAATAATTAGAAGCTAATTTCTATTTAGACAGTTAGTGTCTTTGATCTTGTTTCCCCACCCTATTGGATTGCTCCATCTGCTGCCTTGTAGTGCTATAGATCTTTCATTCACGAGGCGGACAGGACGCACTGGGCTGTGGATACCTCCACAGTTATCATCAATGCCATTTCATAGTTGCCCAAGAAAAGGTGTGCTTGTTTTTTTCTCTAAACACTGTTGATCCTGGCATCTATTCCTATTCCATGTATCAGCCAGACTGAGAACTGATGATACCTGCCTCAGTTAGGGAAGGCAGGTGTCATCCGTTCAGATTTAAACTTGTGATTCTCTAGCTGGAAGCTCAATTGTATACTGCTTAAGCTGTACATTACAGAATGAGTAAGCTTCTGTTGTGGAAAAATATTTCCGAGACTGTACAATATATATAAAGAGAGGTTTATTAAATCGGAGACAAAGCTTTGGGAGAAGTGTTAAAGACCCCTGTCTTTGAACCATCTTCTCAAATTGGTATCTGCAGTGAAGTCCTTTTATCTTACAAATTACGTCACTTTACAACACATGCTTTAGCACTACAAAGCTTTGACTTATCGAAGGCTAAGCTTTTGATATATAACCATCCTGCATTGTGACAGGGCAGTATAAACAAGTGCAGGCTTTTGACACCGGTATAAACAAACATACCTAGCACTTAACTCTCCAGTGTTCATTATCTCACTTTCCAATCTCCATTAGCTCAAGGCCAGCATGCCTTAAAGTCTAACTGTTTAAAGCATAATGCATCAGTATTGTCCCTTACAAAATGCATTTAAAGGGGAAAATAAAACAAATGTTTGGTCCCGTATACAATCAAATATATGTCCAAAAATCCGCTCCAACAATATTCCCCCTTTTGGTTCTGGAGGATGTTTACGAAATCCAGATGACCACAATGATAGTAGCATATATTCGTCCTTTGGGGTATGTTACTTCCCTGATGTTCCGTATATCCACCTTGCCTGTAGCTCTAGGCTACCCTTCAAAGATAGTGGTCGGTGTCATTGTCGTCTGTTTCTTCATCCTTGGTGTCTTCAGGTATTTCCATCAGGTGTGCTTCTTCTTCGGCGATTACACTGGCTACTGGCATCAGTCGAGCCATCATAACTTTACAGCAGATATTAAAACACCCGATAATCAGACAGCAAGTAATCATTATTACAACCAGAATAATTACTCCATGCATAAGATAGGACCCCCAGGATTCCCCCTAACAGCCAGTCAAATCAGCCAGATCCTCCTGCTGTCATGGATAACTTCTTTACCTCCCTTCTCATGTGATCAGCGGGGTTGGTTATGTTTTCTGAATTATCGGGAATGTAAGTGCAACATTCAGCTCCAATTAAGGCACATTGTGCGTATGGCTACCATTTCAGCCGTTATGCCCTCCATTGCTTCAGCGGTGTCGTTAACTATCTGTTCCAGTACCCTCTCTAGATTATGTAATTCATCCATGGTACGTCCTATCCCGAATGGGAGCATCATGACCCCAAATAGCCTCTCTACCAGGGTAAGATCTCGTCTTAGTCGACCTGGTGTCTGTACTTCTGCTAAAGTACGTACCCGTCTGACAAAAGGGACCACGTATCCCAAATAACAGGACCCCCTCCAGTTCTGAGGCAACCAGGGGTAGGCCTTATGCCCGCACACAAAATAAGTGCCATTGTATGCTGTTAGATTCAATCCCAATCTCTCTCTCAACCCCCGTCGCCACCTAATCTTAGGGTCCCAGTCCTGGCTATGTGTCTGATTCTTCAAACCCTCTATTTCAAAGAACCCCTGGTTTGTTGTTTCACTGGCTATTATGTTCCACCTGGCGAGGTTAAAGTATCCTGCTACAAAACCTGTTTCCTCACCGGTCAGGTTTCTAGTGAAACAAATGTCAGCGGTGGGCCTTCCAACTCCTGAGGTGTTGGTCAAAACCAGGAACGGGGGTCGTACCGACCTACTGTATTCCGGCTGGTACCATCCGTCAATGCATCCAAAAGGTAACCCCCCCGATCTCCACGTTTCTTTATCCCCACTCTGGTTCCAAGTATCATTTACTTCCCCTGTACCGTTTTGTCGCGTTACCCATTCTGCTACTTCCGAGATGTTAAGGGAGATGTACAAAAAGGTATTTACATGTAACACTCGTTTCGGTCTAGCTAGCAGGCCGGACCTAACACGAACTATGATAATCGCAGTGATCGCAATATATAGTTTCATCTTATTACTCTATAATTAACAAATAGTCAAAGGCAAAATGGCCGTATGGCTTGCTTGAAGAATCTCTCGCTGTCAATCTGTAAATAGACAAACAACAACAACTAATACGTATGCTAAATGGCTGGTTCAAAAACCTTAAGCTGGGTCCAATGCTTCCATTGTCCATTCCCTTTAACATTGATGCAGGCACAAGTGTCCTTGCTGATTATAACCTCATACGGTCCTTTTTGGGGCAAACCCCGGTTTTCCCGGGAGGACCCTTACCATAACGCGACTTCCCGCCAACGGGACTTCAGGGAGCTTTGTAAGCTCTGCTTCCGTGTCTCTTTCTTCCTGATTGTCCCTAACTAATTTACGCATCCCTTTTATTTGAGTACTTAGTTCCAAAACATACCGTTTTATTTTGTCTTTTAATGGGCCTACATCGGCCCCCCCTGTTATGATGTTCTCTGGTAATTAGTTCATAAGGAGTTAATCCGGTTGTCCGGTTTGTCGTGGCTCTTAACTTCATCAATATAATGGGTAATACTTCTGTCCACGTTTTTCCTGACGTTTGCATGGTCTTTGCCAGGGCATTCTTAAGGGTACGGTTCACGCGCTCTACGATCCCAGAACTCTGCGGGTGGTAGGGGATGTGGAATTTTTGTTTTATGCCCATCAACTGGCATATTGTTTTTACAATTTTTTTCCGTGAAGTGAGTGCCTTGGTCGGAATCTATTTGAAGAGGCACTCCCCATCGGGGAATCACCTGCTCAGTCAATATCCTTGCCACTGTTGAGGCAGTGCAATCACGTGTGGGGAAAGCTTCCACCCACCGGGTAAATTGATCTATAATCACTAGGCAATATCTTTTTCCATGGGATGGGGGCAAAGGACCTGTGAAATTAATTTGTACATGTTCCCATGGCCCCCGTGGACGGGGCTGGTGTCCCATTTTAATGGGCCTGCCTGGATTATATCTCTCCTCATCCCTTTCCACCACCAATCTCTCCCAAGACTCCCGGTCATGGCCTCTAGAAATCCTGAATGAGACAGGCCATGATACAACTCCAATAATGTATTCTGTATGCATTCAGGCGCCATTACTTTGTCGTTTCGTCTCCAAACGTTATCCTTCCCTTGCGTTGCGCCCTGCTTTGTCCACATACCTATTTCTTCCTCAGAAGTGTCCTGGTGTAGTTTCTCAATACTTATCTGTTCGTCTCGGGCCCCAGCGGCACTGACTTAATTTTAATAATTTAAAATCATTATCAATGGAGAGTGTTTTTTTTTATCTCTTCAAATTCTTTTTTTTTTCAATCACAAACACCCCTTCTCCCCCATGCTGTCATATAATCGTGTACTATCCCGAATGCATATCTACTGTCCGTATAGATATTAACAATCATATTTTCCGATAATTCCAGTGCCCGGGTGAGGGCTACCAGTTCTGCCACTTGAGCTGACGACCCCCCATTAATTCGCCCTGATTCAACTGTCTCTAGATCCTGGTTAACTACGGCCCATCCGGTACGGGGTAGTCCCTCTACGTATTTTCGTGAGCCGTCCACAAACAAGGTTTGTTCTGCGGTTTGAAGGGGGGCGTCTTTTATTCTATCCTCTTCCATATCCTCACATAGCTCTTCGCAAAAGTGGGGTTCCCCTTCACCCATCATACCTTCTGCAGGGTTGTTTCCTACATCCCTAATTATGGTTACCGCTTTGTTGGGTGTTAAGAGGACTGCTTCCCACTTTGCCCGTCTCATGTTAGATACGGTTCTCAGTTTTCCTGTGTTTAACATTTCTACCAATGTGTGTTTAGTGTGGAGAATGATGTTTCCAGTCATCACCACAGGCTCGCTTAATTTTTACCACCCAAGCTGCGCAATCTAGCGCGGCTATACATCTGGATAACCCAGTCACCACCGAGCTTTCGGTGGTAGAGTAATAGGCTATAGGTCTCCTTTTATCAGTGATAAAGTTCCGGCTGTAATTAAAGAGGCCCAGTACCTTCTTCACCCCCTTACCGTTACTGGTCTAGGCATGTCCTTGACAGCCTTTTTCCTATCCGAGGGCATTTCTTTCAGCCCCTTGAGAGGCAGTACCCTAGGTACAGGACCTGGGATTTCCCTACCTGGGCCTTTTTGGGGAGTTAGTGGTGCTAACTGTTTCTTTTAAGATACCCTTTTCCACTAGCCCTTTTACTATTTCTACAACTGCTGTTCTAGCTTCAGGTCTTATAGGGTATTGTGGCAAGTCCCCCTTTTCTGCCCTCCTCCTGTTCCCGTGGCAGAGACCTTTTCCTGCTTTATCTTTTTCTTTTCTAAACTGCTAAAGCTTACTGTTTTAGCCTTTTTCAAAAGTCCCTTTTACACCTTCACAGATAGCTCACCACTCGCCCAGGAGTTTGACCTAATCCCTGAAGGTATTTCTAAATTTAAAACTCTTTTTTTTTTACTGAGCTAGAAGCTTTCGTGTCAAGGTTTTACACAAAGGAAAATGGGAGTGTTTTAAAAGGCATTCTTTATCTCATTCCTGGACTAAATTTATGTCTTTCAACCCAATTGCATGTTTTCTTTCGACAAGTAAGTGAGCGTGTCAAATTATTTTTTTTTTACTACCGGGACCATGTATTTTTATCTTTTACTCAACAAACCTATCCTTTGTGCATTTCCTAGCTCTGTAACTTATCAGCCGAATATATCCACACCTTTGTTTCTAACTTAAAATGTAATACCATAAGGTTCACAGTTTCTTAAACTTCCCACATACAGGACAACACTAAGAAGGGTTAAAAAAAAACATTTCACTCTGTTTGGAAAGAGTGGGTGGAGCTAAAACAGGCAGGCAACTCCACACCTTCTTAAAACAGGCTTTCATTCATTCCACAGTCAAAATTATTCGAGTACTCTCTTCATTCAAAATAGACACTCACAAAAGCCTCTCTTCATTCAACAAAGCTTATGTCTGGATCCATATTTCACTTAAGATAGTCACTATCAGCTTTTTTTATGGCATTACGTAATTATGCAAGTTACAATTAATGATAGGAATTAATTAATGACCCGGGCAGCCCACGTTTTACATTCCCTTCCTTACCTTCCATGTTCGCCAGTCTCGGACGTTTCCCTTTGTTTCTGTAATACTCACGGCCACGACTACTCTGTGGAGACCCTTTGTCTTTGCAACAAAGCTAGCGTGTTTCCTTACCACCGGAGTTTCGGCTCTAGGTTGGATCGATCAGTTCCCTTCCGTACCGACCTTATTTACTAAAGGGACAACTCAAACTGGTTAGTCAGCCTCTTCCCGCTATCTGTTTACTCGTATCTTATACACTATCCTGTCATGCCCGTACACCTCTCTTTTCAGTCTCTAACACCAGATTCCAGATACTGTCTTAAGTGATCACGTCTGATCAGACAGTATCCTGTCGACTACGCCATTTTGTTGTGGAAAAATATTTCCGAGACTGTATAATATATATAAAGAGAGGTTTATTAAATCGGAGACAAAGCTTTGGGAGAAGTGTTAAAGACCCCTGTCTTTGAACCATCTTCTCAAATTGGTATCTGCAGTGAAGTCCTTTTATCTTACAAATTACGTCACTTTACAACACATGCTTTAGCACTACAAAGCTTTGACTTATCGAAGGCTAAGCTTTTGATATATAACCCATCCTGTATTGTGACAGGGCAGTATAAACAAGTGTAGGCTTTTGACATCGGTATAAACAAACATACCTAGCACTTACCTCTTCAGTGTTCATTATCTCACTTTCCAATCTCCATTAGCTCAAGGCCAGCATGCCTTAAAGTCTAACTGTTTAAAGCATAATGCATCAGTATTGTCCCTTACAAAATGAATTTAAAGGGTAAAAAAGAACAAATGTTTGGTCCCGTATACAATCAAATATATGTCCAAAAATCCGCTCCAACACTTCCTTTGGATAGATCTTGGCACTTGTATTGCACATTTAGCATTAGTGCTTCGCTGTCCCATACCAGTGTCAACCATGCAATAATAACATGCAACAGTGGAGTGACACATGTGTGACATCAACAGGTGTTGCATAGTATACTGTGAGGCAGCTTTCTGCTGTGGGCTACATTTGTAGTGCAGGTGGGCTGTATTTATATGTATGTTATTTCATAGAAATATTTAAAAATTGCAGTAAAAGTAAGACAATATGTAAATGAGGCAGTTTCATACTGTAAGTGTAGACATTGTACTATAAATACAGCCCACAGCAGAAATTTGCCTCAAGGTATAGCATGCAGCACATATTAATGTCACATACATGCGTCACTCATTTGATCCATGTTATTACAGTCAAGCATAAATACAGGGAGCTACTGAAATTGTAATCATTACACTCCCCTCCCCCCCCCCACAATCTGATGAAGATGGGTAATATGAAGCATGTTCACTTTGATGCAAACTAATGCAGTGCAGATATTTTACTCGCATCAACATTGTAAGTATAGCATTAGACTGAGTAACTATTTTCATTTCAAAACAATTTTGCACCATCTGACCATTGCTGAGGTAAAGCATTCATTATTTTTGTTCCCATGTGTAGCATAACAAAAGTTACCAAACACCAGTGCTCTTCACAAAATGACTGGAATTGCTGTGGCAAATTGTTAAATGTCTGTGGGCTCCTTGCATTCCATAGCAACTTCCTGGCAATGAAAAGATACATTCATCTTCTACATCACATTTCTCCTTTTGAGGCTCCTGTCTCTGGTGCTGATAAGAGAGTAGTGCCAGATGGAATATACTATGACTATCAGCTATGATTACAGGTTTATGGTACTGTTCATGTTTGCACTGGAAATCAGTGTGTAACTGTGCCCCATATCCCTAATAGAAGTAGAAATGAACAGTTCTTTTTATTTCTATTACAGTCTGTCTTAGAATAATTAATGCTACCATCCCATTGATCTATAACGTGTTTTATTAATATAAAATTAAAATGTAAGCAGCTAAGCTTCATATAGCCAAAAGGCTTTGCAGTGCCCAAGGCCAACGTTGAATGTAAACCAACAATGCTAATTTGAATCACCACTGATTGTTAAATAAACAATTGTCTCAACTATTTTGGTCCAATTACAAATACTCTAATCTTAATTCATGTTTTAAAAAACACAACATAATTATTGTACAAGAGTATAAGGACAAATATCACTATATATTCATCGTAATATACAGGCTACAGATCTGACATCAGCCTGAACTAAATAACAACAACTTGTATTTATATAGCGGTTTTAACATAGTGAAAGGTCCCAAGGCGCTTCACAGGAGTATTATGAGATAAAAATTTGACACCGAGCCGCATAAGTAGAAATTAGTGCCGGTGACTAAAAGCTTGGTCAAAGAGGTATGTTTTAAGGAGCGTCTTGAAGGAGGAAAGAATGGTAGAAAGGCGGAGGGGTTTAGGCAGCGAGTTCCAGAGCTTGGGGCTTAAGTAACAGAAGGCACGGCCACCAATGGCTGAGCAATTATAATCAGGGATACTCAAGAGGGCAGAATTAGAGGAGCGCAGAAATCTCGGGGCTAAAGGAAATAAGAAGGGTTTTAGAATCTCCGCATTCATATAAATTTAAAACAATCTTATCTCCAAGCTACTGATTGTAGAATAGAGCATTGACAAAATAGCACATTACTTTTCCAAGAAAATTTCATTTTCCTGCTTTCTAAAAGAATTTCCATTTTTATCTGTTATATTTCTACCTTTAACCTATCCACATCCAGCTGTGAAGAGATCTAGACTAAGCAGCAAACTTTTCCATGCTCAAATATAAATGCTGCTATGCATTGCTATTAATAAGCATATACTTTATTGAACATGGTAGGTCTTTCTGAATGTCCCTCCACTCTGTCAGTTTGCCATCCTCTACTGCCACATTATAAATGATATAGAAATGTCAATCTGGACTTGGACTCCTGAATTAGAGTCTAAAACTGCATTGTTCTTCCAGACTAGCAGAATGAGTGACTGTACTCATGTTTACCTATATGCTGAATTCTTGTCAGCTGTGGCATTGGGGCAGATGTGAAATGAAGGCCAGGTGCTTTGCCAGTAAGGGAGGTAAAAATAAGTAATCATCATCATCATTGGCAGTCCCTCGGAATCGAGGAAGACTTGCTTCCACTCTTAACATGATTTCTTAGGTGGCTGTACAGTCCAATACAAGAACCACAGTCTCTGTCACAGGTGGGGCAGATAGTCATTGAGGGAAGGGGTGGATGGGACTGGTTTGCCGCACGCTCTTTCCGCTGCCTGTGCTTGATTTCTGCATGCTCTTGGCGATGAGATTCGAGGTGCTCAGCGTCCTCCCGGATGTGCTTCCTCCACTTAGGGCGGTCTTTGGCCATGGTCTCCCAGGTGTCAGTGGGGATGTTGCACTTTATCAGGGAGGCTTTGAGGGTGTTCCGCTGCTGACCTTTGGCTCGTTTGCCGTGAAGGAGTTCCGAGTAGAGCGCTTGCTTTGGGAGTCTCGTGTTTGGCATGCGGACTATGTGGCATGCCCAGCAGAGCTGATCAAGTGTGGTCAGTGCTTCGATGCTACGGATGTTGGCCTGGTCGAGGATACTAATGTTGGTGCGTTTGTCCTCCCAGGGGATTTGTAGGATCTTACAAAGACATCGTTGGTGGTATTTCTCCAGCGACTTGAAGTGTCTACTGTACATGGTCCATGTTTCTGAGCCATACAGGAGGACGGGTATTACTACAGCCCTGTAGACCATGAGCTTGGTGGCAGTTTTGAGTGGAACTAAACTACAGAACCAGTGGGAAGCTGTTCATCCTACACCATCTCCACGCCAGGTCCGAGAGCATCCCAACCTCTGTCGTCGGGCTACAGTACGCAGATGATGCCTGCGTCTGCGCATATACAGAGGCTGAACTCCAGGACATAGTCGATGTATTTACTGAGGAATACAAAAGCATGGGCCTTATGCTAAACATCAGCAAGACAAAGGTCCTCCACCAGCCTGTCCTTACTGCACAGCACTGTCCCCCAGTCATCAATATCCATGGCGCGGCCCTGGACAACTTGGACCGCTTCCCATATCTCGGGAGCCTCCTATGAACAAGAGCAGGCATTGACGACGAGATCCAACACCGCCTCCAGTGCACCAGTGTAGCCTTCAGCTGCCTGAGGAAAAGAGTGTTTGAAGACCAGGCCCTCAACACTGCCACCAAGCTCAAGTAATCATAAACCAATTCCTGCACACCTATCTTTTGAAAGAAAAGAAAGACTTGCATTTATATAGCGCCTTTCACGACCACTGAACATCCCAAAGCACTTTACAGTCAATGACATACTTTTTGAAGTATTGTAATGTAGAAAACACGGCATCCAATTTGTGCACAGCAAGGTCCCACAAACAGCACTGTGATAATGATCAGTTAATCTGTTTTTTAGTGATGTTGATTGAGGGATACATATTCACCAGGACACCAGGGATAACTCCCCTGTCCTTCTTCGAAATAGTACCATGGGATCCTTTACGCCCACCTGAGAGAGCATAAAGTAGTAAAATGTCCCAAGGTGCTTCACAGGACTATTATGAGATAAAAATTTAGTTTAATGTCTCATCCGAAAGACGGCACCTCAGTGGAAATATGCAGGATGTGCAGAGGCGTAAAACAAGAGAGAAAGGAACCTAAAAATATGGTTTATTTTTAAGTTATTATTTTAATCAAACATTTCAGTTGTTTCTATTGTCTTGGCGCCACTATTCTCAGGTTCTGTAGTGTTCCCTGTAGGTGCCGGAAAATTCTCAGGTTAGGGAAGGGCCAAAATAGCAAGAAATGTAAGTTCTTGTACATTTATATCCTGACTAATGTTTAGATTCAACTTGCCTCTATCAGTCAGATATAAGTAATAGACAGATGACAAATAATTAGAGTGTTGGACTGGAAGAATGCAAAATATTGTGGGAGGAAATAATCAGGATGGGTCAGGGGGCTGATAAGGGGCAAATGAGACTCCATATAGGTAAATGTGAAATTGTACATATTGGGAAAACAGAGATTGCAAAATATCAGAAAAGCTAAAGTTTTCAATGCAGTAGAAGAACAGAAAGCTCTAGGAGTACAGACCCCCAGACCATTAAAAGCAAGATTGCAAGTGAAAAATATCATTAAAAAGGCAACTGGGATACTGAGCTTAATATGTAGTACAAAAGTAAGGAGATGTTCATGAATCTGCAGTAAATGTTAGATAGACCACAGTTAATGTGTGTAGTTTTGGGGACTTCCTTATCGAAAAAATATTGGAGCCGTTGAAATTGTATAAATTTGATTCGCTAGGTTGATGCCAGAGGTGGGTACAATTTAGGACTATATTTATTAGAGAAAGAGAAGGTTAAATGCAGATCTAATGGTCAAAATGGTCAACATTTTCAAAGGGCTTGAGTGGGTAAATTGTGGAAGATTATTTTCATTAGTCAATGAATCAAGGGGGCATAAAATTAGGATTAGTTATTAACTGCATAAATGAGGATATTTATTTTCCTGCAAAGGGCTTTTAGAATATAGAATACATTACCTTAAGTAACTTTTGAAGCCGAATCAATTATAACTTTTATGAGGCAATTAGTTAAACATTTGAAGAAAAAAATGAATAAAAAGTATGGAGAAAGTGCAGGGAAATGGGATTAAGTAGACAGCTCTAATGTGGAGCTGGCACCAGTACAGGCATGATGGGTCAAATGGTCTTCCTCTTTGCTAAAGTTTCTATGGGGGAGATTTTCTACTTTTATGCTTGTAGCATCTGTTCGGGACACATATTGTGAAATCAGCGATGCTAAGCCCATGGTTTCTGCCTATTAAATTTAATTTCCTGCTGGGAGTGCTGAAGCAGAAAACCTTCCTGAATAATTCTAAAAGCTACTGGTTAAAATTATAGTAACATAAACATTAATCAGAAAAATACAAACATGGATACAAAATTAGAACTCACAATGAGATGCTCACAATTACATAGAATCCTCTTTCATGAATTGTAAAATCAGATGTTGCACTCACACTCGCAGATACACGTACCATATACGCATATGCTCACACCTTATACATACATACACCTTATACATATACAGAAATATATGCAAACGTATATATGCACATACCCTCCTTGCACATACACACCAGACCTTTCCCTTTCACAATATAGAAATAGCAGGACAGGAAATGCAGTGTAGGGGACAGCTTGACCATATCAGGGAATTGTTTTTTTCCTGAATTTGTGACGTACTTTATCTTTTTAAAAAAAATTGGTAAATGAACTCTCAACACCAATGGTTTGGCGTGACATTTAGAAATGTATGTGTGAGAACATGACGGTTTAAATTGCATCAATTTCACACCCTAATGTGTAAGACTTGACAGGTCGGAAACATTCACCATCAACAGCTTTTTGATCTGTACGTTGTCTCCTCATAAAGTTATAAAGGACATTTCAACATATCTTTCACTGTGCAGTTTTTAAAATTGTGTTAAATTGGTCCAACATTCGCTCTACCTTTCACTAGTGAGTTTACATCTTCATACAAGAGCTGCAAAGGTAACTAGAAGGAGCATAATAGGTGATTCACTCCGTGATTCAGTGCTCATCATTTGCTTTATTTATTTTTCTGCTGTCCATTGCTGCTTTACAATTTAGTTGGTGTTTTTAACTTTTATTTAAGATGAAACTGTGGGTTACAACTGATGGAAATCTATTATGTCGCAATCACAGTATTTACTTAGCATTTTCAATTATTGCAATTGTTGTATGTGCACTTTATCCTCTGTAAACTTGAGGTTATTCAAAGCTCTGCTGTCCGTGTCCTAACTCGCACCAACTCCCGTTCATCCATCACCACCTGTGCTCGCTGACCTACATTGGCTCCCAGTTAAGCAATGCTTCGATTTTAAAATTCTCATCCTTGTTTTCAAATCCCTCCCTGGTCTCACCCGTCCATGCAGGGAGACAGAGGGAAACAAAATGGAGACAAAAGCAAAAGACAGAAAGGAGATGAGTAAAAGTGGAGGGCAGAGAAACCCAAGGCAAAAAACAAAAAGAGCCAATGTACAGCAAAATTCGAAAGGGTCGAAGTGGAATAAAAAGGCAAGCATGAAAGCTCGGTGCCTCAATGCAAGGAGTATTCGGAACCCAGGAGAGGGCTCTGAGCTAGTTAGAGTGGGTGAGAGCTCAGATGAACAGGACCCCAAGAAAGAATGCAAAAGGCAGGAGGCAACAGAGCAGATTAGCACTGGGGTAAGTATAAACCACAAGGTGATAGGAAGGGACAATATGTATGAATATAAAGGGGTTGCAGGAGGGGTCAAAACTAAAAATCATGCTTTAAAAACTAGTATTACAACACTCTACCTAAACGCATGCAGCATTCAAAATAAAGTAGATGAGTTGACGACACAAATCATTACAAATGGGTATGATTTGGTGGCCATTACAGAAACTTGGTTGCAGGGGGGCCAAGACTGGGAATTAAACATACATGGGTATCTGACAATTCGGAACGATAGACAAGAAGGGAAAGGAGGTGCGGTAGCTCTGTTAATAAAGGATGATATCAGGGCAGTTGTGAGAGACGATAGTGGCTCTAATGAACAAAATGTTAAATCATTGTGGGTGGAGATTAGAGATAGTAAGGGGAAAAAGTCACTGGTAGGCATAGTTTATAGGCCCCCAAATAATAATTTCACGGTGGGGCGGGCAATAATCAAGGGAATAATGGAGGCATGTGAAAAAGGAACGGCAGTAATCATGGGGGATTTTAACCTACATATCGATTGGTCAAATCAAATCGCACGGGGTAGCCTTGAGGAGGAATTCATAGAATGCATACGGGATTGTTTCTTAGAATAGTATGTTGCAGAACCTACAAGGGAGCAAGCTATCTTGGATCTGGTCCTGTGTAATGAGACAGGAAAAATAAACGATCTCCTAGTGAAAGATCCTCTCGGAATAAGTGATCACATTATGGTTGAATTTGCAATACAGATTGAGGAAGTAGTATCGCAAACGAGCGTACTATGCTTAAACAAAGGGGACTACAATGGGATGAGGGCAGAGTTGACTAAAGTAGACTGGAAAGACAGACTAAACGGGGGCACAATTGAGGAACAGTGGAGGACTTTTAAGGAGCTCTTTCATAGCGCTCAACAAAAATATATTCCAGTGAAAAAGAAGGGCAGTAAGAGAAGGGATAACCAGTCGTGGATAACCAAGGAAATAAGGGAGAGTATCAAATTAAAAACCAATGCGTATAAGGTGGCCAAGGTTAGTGGGAAACTAGAAGATTGAGAAAATTTTAAACGACAGCAAAGAATGACTAAGAAAGCAATAAAGAAACAGTTTTGGTCTCCTAACTTGAGGAAGGACATTCTTGCTATTGAGGGAGTACAGCGGAGATTCACCAGACTGATTCCCGGGATGGTGGGACTGACCTATCAAGAAAGACTGGATCAACTGGGCTTGTATTCACTGGAGTTCAGAAGAATGAGAGGGGACCTCATAGAAATGTTTAAAATTCTGATGGGTTTAGACAGGTTAGATGCAGGAAGAATGTTCCCAATGTTGGGCAAGTCCAGAACCAGGGGTCACAGTCTAAGGATAAGGGGTAAGCCATTTAGGACCGAGATGAGGAGAAACTTCTTCACCCAGAGAGTGGTGAACCTGTGGAATTCTCTACCACAGAAAGTAGTTGAGGCCAATTCACTAAATATATTCAAAAGGGAGTTAGATGAAGTCCTTACTACTCGGGGGATCAAGGGGTATGGCGAGAAAGCAGGAAGGGGGTACTGAAGTTGCATGTTCAGCCATGAACTCATTGAATGGCGGTGCAGGCTAGAAGGGCTGAATGGCCTACTCCTGCACCTATTTTCTATGTTTCTATGTTTTTAAAGAAAGGAAAGATAGATTACGAAAGTAAACTTGCACAAAACATAAAAATAGATAGTAAAAGCTTTTACCGATATATAAAATGGAAAAGAGTGACTAAAGTAAATGTTGGTCCCTTAGAAGATGAGAAGGGGAATTTAATAATGGGAAATGTGGAAATGGCTGAGACCTTAAACAATGATTTTGCTTCGGTCTTCACAGTGGAAGACACAAAAACCATGCCAAAAATTGCTGGTCATGGGAATGTGGGAAGGGAGGACCTTGAGATAATCACTATCACTAGGGGGGTAGTGCTGGATAGGCTAATGGGACTCAAGGTAGACAAGTCCCCTGGTCCTGATGAAATGCATCCCAGGGTATTAAAAGAGATGGCGGAAGTTATAGCAGATGCATTCGTTATAATCTACCAAAATTCTCTGGACTCTGGAGAGGTACCAGCGGATTGGAAAGCAGCTAATGTAACGCCTCTGTTTAAAAAAGGGGGCAGACAAAAGGCAGGTAACTATAGGCCAGTTAGTTTAACATCTTTAGTGGGGAAAATGCTTGAAGCTATCATTAAGGAAGAAATAGTGAGACATCTAGATAGGAATAGTGCAATCAAGCAGACGCAACATGGATTCATGAAGGGGAAATCATGTTTAACTAATTTACTGGAATTCTTTGAGGATATAATGAGCATGGTGGATAGAGGTGTACCGATGGATGTGGTGTATTTAGATTTCTAAAAGGCATTCGATAAGTTCCACACAAAAGGTTACTGCAGAAGATATAGGTACGCGGAGTCAGAGGAAATGTATTAGCATGAATAGAGAATTGGCTGGCTAACAGAAAGCAGAGAGTCATGATAAACGCGTCCTTTTCGGGTTGGAAATCGGTGGTTAGTGGTGTGCCACAGGGATCGGTGCTGGGACCACAACTGTTTACAATATACATAGATGACCTGGAAGAAGGGACAGAGTGTAGTGTAACAAAATTTGCAGATGACACAAAGATTATTGGAACAGCGGGTTGTGTAGAGGACACAGAGAGGCTGCAAAGAGATTTAGATAGGTTAAGCGAATGGACTAAGGTTTGGCAGATGGAATGCAATGTCGGAAAATGTGAGGTCACCCACCTTGGAAAAAAAAACAGTAAAAGTGAATATTATTTGAATGGGGAGAAATTGCAACATGCTGTGGTGCAGAGGGACCTGGGGGTCCTTGTGCATGAAACTGTTTTAGGAGTTAACAGAAAAACATTAAACCGTGCCCCTCGATCTGGGGGAAACACCAACATTTACAATGCCATTTTTTTTGGGGGGCACAGAATCAAATTTTTTTTCCAAGTGCCCCCTATAAAAGGGGAGGGGGACAC
This sequence comes from Pristiophorus japonicus, assembly GCF_044704955.1. Taxonomy (NCBI): domain Eukaryota; kingdom Metazoa; phylum Chordata; class Chondrichthyes; family Pristiophoridae; genus Pristiophorus; species Pristiophorus japonicus. The sequence continues at coordinate 448,629,581 of NC_091977.1, read as the reverse complement.
TAAAAGCACTGGCAATTAAAACAAATTAAACTTTAAAACGTAAAATCAAATTAAAATTTGTCCTTGTGCATGAATCCCAAAAAGTTAGTTTGCAGGTGCAGCAGGTAATCAGGAAGGCGAATGGAATGTTGGCCTTCATTGCGAGAGGGATGGAGTACAAAAGCAGGGAGGTCCTGCTGCAACTGTACAGGCTATTGGTAAGGCCGCACCTGGAGTACTGCGTGCAATTTTGGTCACCTTACTTAAGGAAGGATATACTAGCTTTGGAGGGGGTACAGAGACGATTCACTAGGGTGATTCCGGAGATGAGGGGGTTACCTTATGATGATAGATTGAGTAGACTGGGTCTTTACTCGTTGGAGTTCAGAAGGATGAGGGGTGATCTTATAGAAACATTTAAAATAATGAAAGGGATAGACAAGATAGAGGCAGAGAGGTTGTTTCCACTGGTCGGGGAGACTAGAACTAGGGGGCACAGCCTCAAAATACGGGGGAGCCAATTTAAAACCGAGTTGAGAAGGAATTTCTTCTCCCAGAGGGTTGTGAATCTGTGGAATTCTCTGCCCAAGGAAGCAGTTGAGGCTAGCTCATTGAATGTATTCAAGTCACAGATTGATAGATTTTTAACCAATAAGGGAATTAAGGGTTATGGGGAGCGGGCGGGTAAGTGGAGCTGAGTCCACGGCTAGATCAGCCATGATCTTGTTGAATGGTAGAGCAGGCTCGAGGGGCTAGATGGCCTACTCCTGTTCCTAATTCTTATATTCTTATGTTCTTATGTCCCTATCTCTGTAATCTCCTCCAGCCCCACAACCAATGTTCCCTATAAGCTGCGCAGCGTTCTGCAGCTCCCGTGCAGCCGTCCTCACCGGCTTTTAAATAGGAAAATCCATGCATATGTAGTATTTTGAATGAGCCGTGTAGGCCCTTAAAGGGGTTGTGCACCCAAAATTGAACATTGCCCACAATCCTCCAAGATATCTGGAATTCCCTCCCTAAACCTCTCCGCTTCTCTAACTCCTTTAAGACACTCCGTAAACCCTACTTATTTTTTGCCCTAATATCGCCTTATGTGGCTTGGTGTCAAGTTTTGTTAGATAACGCTCCTGTGATGCACCTTGGGATGTTTTACTACCATAAAGGTGCTATATAAATACAGTTGTTGATATTGTTGTATCAGACCTCACTTAATTTGTGTACTTTGGGAAATAAAAATTGCATTCATGTGCTAATTTTTCTGAATCTAACATCCGTTTACATATTATTATCCATTGACTTATGTTCAAAATTCCTTGGACAAAATTCCACACCAAAGGCTGTTACTTAGGCTTAAAGTGGTTAGCATACAGGATAAAGTCTAGTATTGGATATGAAGTTAGCCAAACAAAGTCACAGATGCTTCTTGGAGGAGTGACATTGGGATGGAGCGTATGGAGGTTCTGAATGGTGAGCAAATGAAACGGATGCTGGGACTTGTACTATTACTAATTTAAATGAATGACATAGCTTCAGAAGCTCAGTGCAAACCACTCATATTCATGCATGATACCAAACTGGAAGAGGCAATTCCATTTGATGAGGCAACCACAAAATGGGTTCATCAAAAAATGTAAGTCAGCAGAATAGTCGTAGATGTAAATGAATGCAGACAAGTGTGAAGAACTACACATAGGAAGACACAATTGGCAGCATAAAACCAAGTTGAAAGAGTTTTAGGTCCCTTAGTAGACTCAGTGTCCAACAACCCTGAAATTTCGGGGAGTTTACAAAATTTATGCTTTCATTGCCCATCCTTTGTTGCCCAGAGAAGGTGGTGGTTGACCTTCTTCTTGAGTCCATGTGGTCAAGGTTCTCCCACAATGCTGTTACAATACTTTGTAGTGGCTTGCTAGACCACTTCAGAGGGCAGTTGAGAGACAACCAAATTGGTGTGGGTTTGGAGTCACATGTAAGCCACACCAGGAAACATTGGCATGAAACACAAAAGGTTCGTATGCAGGTACAGCAAGTGATCAGGAAGGTCAATGAAATCTTGGCCTTTATTGCAAAGGACATGGAGTATAAAAGCAGGGAAGTCTTGCTGCAGTTATACAGGGTATTGGTGATGCCATACCTGGAATACTGCGTACAGTTTTGTTTTCCATATTTACAAAGGGATATACTTGCTTTGGAGGCAGTTCAGAGAAGGTTCACTCGATTGATTCCAGAGATGAGGGGGTTAACTTATGAGGAAAGGTTGAGGAGATTGGGCCTCTACTCATTGGAATTCAGAAGAATGAGAGGTGATCTTATCAAAATGTATAAGATCATGAGGGGGCTTGACAAGGTGGATACAGAGAGGATGTTTCCACTGATAGGGGAGACTAGAACTAGGAGGCATAATGTTAGAATAAGGGGCCGCCCATTTATCTGAGATGAGGAGGAATATCTTCTCAGAGGGTTGTAAATCTGTGGAATTCACTGCCTCAGAGAGCTGTGGAAGTCAGGACATAGAATAAATTTAAGACAGAGATAGACAGTTTCTTAACCGATAAGGGATTAAGGGATTATGGGGAGCGGGTGGGGAAGTGAACTTGAGTCCACGATCGGATCAGCCATGATCGTATTAAATGGCGGAGCAGACTCGAAGGGCCGTATGGCCTATTCCTGTTCCTATTTCTTATGTTCTTATGCTTCCTCCCCTAAAGGAGATCAGTGAACCAGTTGTGTTTATACATGGTCAATTTTACTGATACCAGCTTTTATTTTCTCAAACTGCTATGGTGGGATATGAATTCACATTCTCTGGATTATTAGTCCAGGTTTCTGGATTACTAGTTCACTAATATTACTAGTGGTTATATTCTGCAAATAGGTACACAGAATCCACCTAAAGCACTATCGGGTCCTGCTCTCATCTGCCAAAACTGCTCACTATCCCAGGATAATCCTGGAATGCAAAGGTAATCCCCAGTTTCTTTTCTCTATTGCAAACCATCTTCGTAAACCCCTCTCTCCTGCTTCCTCCACCCTCACCTCCAATAACAAGCATGAGGAACTTAAGGACTTCTTGGTCGCAAAGATTGAGACCACCCGATCAGCTGCTTCTGCCACTTTTGGGATTGGAGGGTAGCTAATGTAACCCCACTTTTTAAAAAAGGAGGGAGAGAGAAAACAGGGAATTATAGACCGGTTAGCCTGACATCAGTAGTGGGGAAAATGCTGGAATCAATTATTAAAGATGTAATAGCAGGGCATTTGGAAAGTAGTGACAGGATCGGTCCAAGTCAGCACAGATTTATGAAAGGGAAATCATGCTTGCAAAATCTTCTAGAATTTTTTGAGGATGTAACTAATAGAGTGGACAACGGAGAACCAGTGGATGTGGTGTATTTGGACTTTCAAAAGGCTTTTGACAAGGTCCCACATAAGAGATTAGTGTGCAAAATTAAGGCACATGGTATTGGGGGTAATGTACTGACGTGGATAGAGAACTGGTTGGCAGACAGGAAGCAAAGAGTGGGAATAAACGGGTCCTTTTCAGAATGGCAGGCAGTGACTAGTGGGGTACCGCAAGGTTCAGTGCTGGGACCCCAGCTATTTACAATATATATTAACGATTTAGATGAAGGAATTGAATGTGATATCTCCAAGTTTGCAGATGGCACTAAGTTGGGTGGCAGTGTAGAAACATAGAAACATAGAAACATAGAAAATAGGTGCAGGAGTAGGCCATCCGAACCTTCAAGCCTGCACCATCATTCAATAAGATCATGGCTGATCATTCCTTTAGTACGCCATTCCTGCTTTCTCTCCATACCCCTTGATTCCTTCAGCCGCAAGGGCCATATCTAACTCCCTCTTGAATATATCCAATGAACTGACATCAACAACTCTCTGCGGTAGGGAATTCCATAGGTTAACAACTGTCTGAGTAAAGAAGTTCCTCTTCATCTCAGTCCTAAATGGCTTACCCCTTATCCTAAGACTATGTCCCCTGGTTCTGGACTTCCACAACATCAGGAACATTCTTCCTGCATCTAACCTGTCCAGTCCCATCAGAATTTTATATGTTTCTATGAGATCCCCTCCCATCCTTCTAAACTCCAGTGAATACAGGCCCAGTCGATGCAGTCTCTCCTCATATGTCAGTCCAGCCATCCCAGGAATCAGTCTGGTGAACCTCCGCTGCACTCCCTCAATAGCAAGAACGTCCTTCTTCAGATTAGGAGACCAAAACTGAACACAATATTCCAGGTGGGGCCTCACCAAGGCCCTGTACAACTGCAGTAAGACTTCCCTGTTCCTATACTCAAATCCCCTTGCTATGAAGGCCAAAGTTCCTCTAAGGTTCTTGTTATATATGTATACTTGTATTTACTCTGTACAGCCACCAGAGGGCTCACCCCTGGAGTCCCAAGGGATCCCATAATCCCTTGGGAGCACAGGTATTTAAGGAGGCTTCACAGGTTGGAGAAGCATTCTGGAGACCTGCAATAAAAGACTAAGTTCACACTTTACTTTGAGCTGACAGTGTTCAATCTGACTCTTTCCCCATACACAACAGTTCCCCCTTGTCCTTGCCCTGAACTCACCTATCTCACTATAAGCCCTCTCCAAGCTCATCTTGTCCTTGTGACTCACCTCCTGCTCCCTCGAATCAATTCCCACTAAACTGCTGACCGCCCATGTTATCTGATGTTGTTAACGGTTCTTTCTCCATGGGTACTATCCTCCTGTCCTTCAAATCTATGGAGTTAGGTCACAGGTTAAATGGCAGGACAAGGTCTAGGCCTACTGCTGTTCCTAGATTCCTATAAATCTGCTGTCATCACCCCCCCCCCCTTGACTCCTCCGTCCTGGTAAACTACGACCCCATCTCCAACTTCCCTTTCCTCTCCAAAGTCCTTCAACATGCTGTTGCCTTCCAAATCTGAGTCCATCTTTCCCAGAACTCCATGTTTTAATCCCTCCAATCAGATTTCCGCCACTGCCACGGCTCTTATCAAAGTTATGAATAACATCCTATGTGACTGTAACAAAGATAAATTATCCCTCCTCGTCCTTCTCGAACTGTCTGCAGCCTTTGACACGATTGACCACTCCATCCTCCTCTAATGTCTCTTCACCATCTCCAGCTGGGTGGAACTGTACTCACATGGTTTCATAGAAACATAGAAAACATAGAAAATAGATGCAGGAGTAGGCCATTCGGCCCTTCTAGCCTGCACCGCCATTCAATGAGTTCATGGCTGAACATGCAACTTCAGTACCCCATTCCTGCTTTCTCACCATACCCCTTGATTCCCCTAGTAGTAAGGACTTCATCTAACTCCCTTTTGAATATATTTAGTGAATTGGCCTCAACAACTTTCTGTGGTAGAGAATTCCACAGGTTCACCACTCTCTGGGTGAAGAAATTCCTCCTCATCTCGGTCTTAAATGGCTTCCCCCTTATCCTTAGACTGTGTCCCCTGGTTCTGGACTTCCCCAACATTGGGAACATTCTTCCTGCATCTAACCTGTCTAACCCCATCAGAATTTTAAACGTTTCTATGAGGTCCCCTCTTATCTATGAGGTTCATTCTTATCTACCTAGTTGTAGCCAGAAAATTACCTGCAATGGCTTCTCTTCCTGCACGTGATTGTTATATCTGGTGTCCCTTAAGGATCTATCGTTCGCCCTCTCCTATTTCTCATCTACATGCTGTCCCTCGGCGACATCATCCAAAAACACAGCGTCAGTTTCCACATGTACGCTGATGACACCCAGCTCTATCTCACCACCACCTCTCTCGACCCCTGCACTGTCTCTAAGTTGTCAGACTGCTTATCCGACAACCAGTACTGGATGAGCAGAAATTTTCGCCAACTAAATATTGGGAAGGCCAAGCCATTGTCTTTGGTCCCCGTCATAAACTCCATTCCCTCACCACTGACTCCCCTGTGTCTGAGCTGAACGAGACTGTTCACAATCTTGGTGTTATATTTGACCCTGTGATGAGCTTCCAACCACATATCCACGCTACCCGCGTCATTTGCTGCTGAAACCTTCACACGTGCCTTTGTTATCTCTAGACTTGACTATTCCAACACACTCCTGGCTGGCCTCCCACATTCTACCCTCCATAAACTTGAGATCATCCAAAACTCCACTGCCCAAATCCTAACTCACACCAAGTCCGATCACCCATCAGCCCTGTGCTCACTGACCTACATTGGCTCCTGGTTAAGCAATGCCTTGATATTAAAATTGTCATCCTTGTTTTCAAATCCCTCCATGGCTTTGCCCCCTCCCTATCTCTGTAATCTCCTCCAACCCTACAACCCTCCAAGATATCTGCGCTCCTCCAATTGTGGCTTCTTGAGCATCCACAATTTTAATTGGATGCGTCTATTTGTACTGAAATGCAGCCGTTTCTCTGATTGGCTCTCCAGACCTATTGGTGATTGGTCCCCTTGGAGGATAAGCCACACCGTGAAGTTCCTCTGGAATGTGTAACTGGAACCGCCCAACTCAAATTTCCAATTTGTAATTCGATCCATTTTGACTTCAGAAGCCACAGAGGATAGATCTCCCCAAAAGCCACCAAGTTCCAGCCGAAGTCCCTTGCCCTCGTGCAAGTGCATCCCTCCCCCAGCTGATGACCCTTAACCCAGCACGTGTGCTGCCTCCCACAGCCGAAATCCATTACCCCAGTGTAAGTGCATCCCCCCGCCAGCTGAAGACCCTTACCCAAGCGCAAGAACTTATATCACCCCTCCCACCCCCATATATGGGGTATTGTGTGCGGATTGTTAACATGTTTATTGGGTATAAAGTGAATAGTGACAGTGTCGTGACTTCGGGATTTCATCCATCCCAATGATGTTCCTTGTAACACAGGCACCGAGCTTGCATGCACCAAGGGATAGGAAAAATGTGATCCGTCTTCTTCGAGTTCCCTCTCTCCCCTCCGATCCCCCCGCAACCCCCACCACCACCACCTGTGTGTCTCTCTCTCTCTTCCCTGCCCCCTGCTCACTCCTTCCCCCCCTCCACACCTAGGCTCTCTCTCTCTCTGACACCCCAAGCTCTCTCTCTCTCTCTGCCCCCCTGACCCCGCTCTCTCTCTCTCTGCACTCGTCCCCACTCCCACCCCCACCCCCAAGCTCTCTCTCCACCCCCCCAAGCTCTCTCTCTTCCTCAAACTCTCTTTCTGCCCTCCGCCCCAAGCTCTCTCTCTGCCCCACCAAGCTCTCTCTCTGCCCCTCCCAAGCTCTCCCTCTGTCCCCCAAGATCTCTCTCTGCCCCTCCCCCAAGCTCTCTCTCTGTCCACCAAGATCTCTCTCTGCCCCTCCCAAGCTCTCTCTTTGCGTCCCCGAAGCTCTCTCTTTGCGCCCCCGAAGCTCTCTCTCTGCGCCCCCGAAGCTCTCTCTCTGCCCGCCCAAGCTCTCTGCCCACCCAAGCTCTCTCTCTGCCCGTCCAAGCTCTCTCTCTGACCCCCAAGCTCTCGCTCTCTGTCCTCCTCCCCTCCCCCGCAAGCTCTCTCTCTCTCTCTCTCTCTCTCTCTCTCTCTGCCCTCCCTCCCACCAAGCTCTCTCTCCCCACTTCTCGCTCTCCCCGGCGCTGTGGGAGGCTCGGGGCCTGCTCGGGGAGGATCGGGGCCCACTCGGGGAGGCTCAGGGCCCGGAGTGGCTTGAGGAGTCTCGGGGCTCGGGGAGGCTCGGGGCCCACTCGGGGAGGCTCAGGGCCTGCTTGGGGCTCGGGGAGGCTCAGGGCCTACTCGGGGAGGCTTGGGGTCCAGGGAGGCTTGGGGCCCGCTTGGGGCTCTGGGAGACATAGAGCCCAGGGAGGTTTGGGGGCCTGCTTGGGGCTCTGGGAAACTCGGGGCCCACTCGGGAGGCTCGGGGCCCGCTCGGGGACGCTCACAGTCCGCTCAGGATCCGCTTGGACTCAGGGAGGCTCAGGGCCCGCTCGGGGCCTGCTCGGGGCTCTGGGAGGCTCAGGGCCCATTCGGGGCTCGGGGAGGCTCAGGGCCCAGGGAGGCTCGGGGCCCACTTGGGGCTCAGGGAGGCTCAGGGCCCAGGGAGGCTCGGGGCCCGCTCGGGGCTTGGGGAGGCTCAGGGCCCAGGGAGGCTCGGGCCCCAGGGTGGCTTGGGGAGACTCAGGGCCCGTTCGGAGCCCAGTGAGGCTTGGGCCCATTCGGGGCTCTGGGAGGCTTGGGGCCCAGGGAGGCTCAGGGCATGGGGAGGCTCAGGGCCCGCTCGGTGCTGGGGGCTCGGCGCTGGGAGCTCAGCGGATGTGTTTGGCTGCTTGGGCCTCGGGGCTGCTGCTGGATGTTTCGGAGGCAATGTGGTGTTGGACTCATGCGCAGCAAAGAGTTAGTGGGAATTGTGCTGGGGAGGAGGACGGAGTCAGAGATATTTATCCTAATTCTTGCTGCATTCACAGAAGGCAGACTTAGTACAAATAGTTACTGCGATTTTAATCACTCCACCATTGGCAGCCATGCCTTAAGCTGCTTATGCCCTATGGTCTGGAATTCCCTCCCTAAACTACTCTACCTCTCTCTCCTCCTTTAAGACGCTCTTTAAAATCTACCTCTTTGACCAGGCTTTTGATGATTTGCCTTAATACCTCCTTGTAACTCAGTGTCAAATTTTGTTTCAAACCACTCCTGTGAGTGCTTTGGGACGCTTTACCACCTTAAACGTGCTATATAAATACAAGTTTTTTTTTTGTTGTTGTTCAAGGATAGAGTATAACATAGGTAGATGTAGGTTACAGGCGACAGGAATAAAGAGAGATTGGGAGTTGCCAATGACCCAAAAGATTGCGGCCAATGGGAACAGGCTTCTGGACTGTATTGCATTGACTGTTCAGTATGAACATGATAACAGGGTTATATCAGTCTTTAATTAGAGTTTTGTGTATTTTTTGGTGCCCCCACCTCAAGGAAGGCATTTTAGATCCCAGGTCTAAGTGCAGTTAACTAAAGAATAGACTTGGTGCCATGGGTTTGAATTTACTGGAGAGGCGTAGATTTGATTCAGCTCTTTAAAACTGTCAAGGGCATTTATAATATACAGGTGGATAGATTGTTTGAGGTGATGGGGATATATAGAATTAAAAGCCATCTATTTAAATTAAGGAAGCCGGGAATGAGATTGGATTTGCAGAAGTTTTCTTTTTTACAGAGGGCAATCACCTTTTGGAACAACGTTCTGGAGGTGGCAGTGAGGACTGACTTCTGGCAGTCCTTCGAAAATGCGTTGGATACATTTTAGGAAAAATTGTAAGGTCACCACAGAGGGAAGATGAGATTTTTTTGTAATAACCAACGAATAGAGGCCTCCTGCGGCTTGTCTGATTGCCTTTGAGAGCTTGGAGAGAAGTTTTTGACAATTGGTTTCCTGAATTGGCTATGTGTTTCTGTGTGTAGCTGCCTCTTAGAGGAGGTGGGGGTGCAGTTGGGAGGGAGGGAGGTGGGGGCGGTGGGGGGTGCAGGCAGGGTTGAGTGGGTGGTGGCGGGGGCATGATCCTGAGTATGTGTGTTAGTGGAGGTGTATGTGGAGTTGATCTGGGACATACTAGAAAGGGCTATAGACTGCTTGGTACTTTCCTGCTGCCCTCTTGATCATACTGCTTATTTCTAACTTATTAAATTTAATCATTGGAACAGAGAGAATGTTCTTCTTTTGGTTGTGTTATTCTCACCTGAATGAGTACAAAAAAAAAGCAATACAAACACAATTTAAATGTCAGTAGATTATTAATTTTCAGATTTTAAATTATCTTCTGGTAGCAATGAAAGTTCACATCAAGCTCAAGATTTATTTTCAAAAGTTTGGAACCATCCAGACAATTAGTAATTTCATTGTCAATAAGATCTATGATACAAATATCAAAAATGATACTCACACATGCAAACCAGTTAGAATCAGAATACAAGTTTACAGAATTTATTTAAAGACATGTTTAAGATTATTCTAGGATGTTAGCACTACATGTAGCATTAGCAAATGCAGTTACTGATGCAATGGCTTACAAACATTCTCTGATGCAAATGTTCAGGATAATTCATTCACACGCATGTGCTCATGAATGATGGATCATTCATGGTTCTGAAAAACTATTGTAACTCACCTTGAGCTATCCTTTGTGTATTAACGCAGATTTAGAAGACGAGTAACCTTTTAAACCTGCTGTTAAACTAAAGTAATCTCAAAGGACTGCGCTTCTTCATATGGTAGAGTCAATGTCACAAAGCTGCGTATGCAGAACCAGTCTGATTTCTTGACTTACAGTTAATTGAACTGCTGCGTCTTCCAAACCTCATTTGTGTCCTCTGGCCGACTAAACTATTTAATTACTGTCTTGCGGCTATTTGAACTTTCAATTATCTGAAATAATTTGTTGTTGAAACCGTTTGATAATAGTAATACTGTGTTCTTATTCTCGCCTGTATGTGTTATGTGCAGTAAAGGTCTGGTACTCTGCCAGAAGCTTGTGCCCTGGATGGAGAAATGGAATAGTTGCTCATATGCATTTTCTGTTTTTTGCTACAAGGACTACTAAATTGAGGTAACAAATTTAATTCAGGAAGGCTAACGGTAAGTGTGTCCAATATGTGAAATAAAGGCTGTAAAAAATGTCAGTTTTTCATAACGATAAGTAGGACACAATACTAAAATAGTAAACACAAAGGGAGATGCAGACATGCAAAACACAAGGGGAACATTTTCTGTCTAGATCTATAGGAGCCTTGCTACACATTCTTGGTTGGTGGGACGGGTCTGATGAACATTGCCAGCACTTCTCAAGCTGGCCCTTAAATTTACTCCACCTGCATATTGTTCCTGCACAAATTGGAATGCTTCTTTGCTGCAAGCGTTCTTTCAAATTGGTGGAGTAGAAAAGGGGGGAAATGCGAGGGAGCACCAAGTCCTGCCTACTTACTGTCATTTAAATATGAAAGAGTGAGCAACTAGAGGCAGTGCAATCTGCCCACAATGGGACAGGATGAATATGAGCAGAGCCATTTCTGGGAGTGAGGATTCCATGGGAGGATACCTTGCTCCATTTTTCTTCTGTATCTGCCCTGGAGACTTCCTGAAAGTGAACGGCACTACGGAAGAAAATCCACCCTATCATTTCAGTTCTATTTACATGATATATAATTTCTGTTTGAGTCATGTAATAAGAAGCAAATGTTCTGAGTTAGTACTCTTGGCGTGGAGGTTCATTCGACAAGGGGGCAGACCGAACAATCTGGTGCAGAGGTCAGAGCACTCAATTCATGACCCTCCCAATTTTCCGATTTTAATGTCCATAAAAGTGAAAGAGCCATGAACTAAATGCACTGACCTATGTGTTACATTTTCTGCTCTCCCATCCCAGTGAATGAGAATCCACAGCAGGAGCACTAACGTGTAATCTTTACCCCCAATATCATGCAGTAACACATTTCAATTTGAGGCATGTGGCAAACTTGTATTTTCTCTTCAATATTGATCGCCACTGCTTTCAGATAGCTTATTCCACTATTTTTTTTAATACATTCTGTATGTTATTTTGAAGCTTTGTGATTTTAGTGATAAACTCACTGAGACCTGCACTATATTTTCTATTTTGGTGAATGCATTTTATGGCATTAGTTTAAGTCACGTTAAAAACTGAAAAGCTTCCACGATTGCATGTTCTTAAACATGCTGTGCCTAATGTGCATGTATGATAGTTAGATGGCTTGAAACTTTAATTTTCATATTTAAAGAATGAATATATGGTGTGAATGCAGTGCTTTCCTCAGATCGTCGTTGTTTACACTGTTTTCCACTTATTTATACACTTATACATTCCGGCATATGTTTATAAGATTGGAAGGAAATTTGGGTGTAAATGAACATCAGCAAAATGGGCACACAAATGGGTGTAAATTCGGGTGTACCTAGGATCACCATCAATAGTAGAATGAATTGCATTGCATCTCTAATACCCTTTGTGTGTCCTCTATATATGTAAAATTGTGGAGAATTGGAAACGTGTATATCGGAGTACAATAGATATGTTGATCAAATTAAATATTGGTGTCAGTCCACGATCAGTTGACTTATGTACTGGCAGGCTGAGACTTCGGCAAGATACTCCAAATGATCAATGTGCATCTGAGTGCTAAGTCAGCTAATTTGGAATAACATGAAAAATATCTTTAAAACGGCCAAATTTTTCATTACTGTACTAATTTGATCATGTGCCTTTGTTTTATTTACAGTCAAAATACAATATTTTATTTTTGGGAATGGGATTTGAGGTAATTTATTTGTGTTTGTATGGGATGTCGGTGCTGGGCAATGGAATATTTGGATTCATGGTCAGCATAAAATACTCCCAGTGTTGCATGTATCAGATGCAGGGTATGACCAAATCAGAAGGCTTAATCCCAGACTTGGAAATGCACCCCATAGTATACCATTCTAACATCTTTGCCCTGTGGCCTGGTTAAGATTTGAAAAACTCATTTAACAATAGGACAAAAAGGAGGCTTTCATCTGATCAGTTTTGATTCTAAGAGCCAGAGAAGCAGGGAAAATATTCCAACCCAATCCATGCAGTAATAATCATTCAAATGCATGGCATATTATATGATATGTACAGTCAGTAGCAACAAAAACTATTGGCTCTTTCAGGGAGTGTTACTGTGCCATCATTTTTATGATAATTTAGCCCTTTCCAGATTGCCTGCAGTTTATAAAACTACCTGCAAATAGGAACTTCCTGTTGACCAGCCAGGTGACCAAGTAATATATCATGCCCAGTGCCCTTTCTTTGTTTAGTTACTGCTGTGCCTTATGACCTGTTTACCCCTTTGCTTGATTGACTGAAAAAATATGCTGTCAATAAAAAATGTGTCCAGCTTGAGACAATTAGATATTTCATACAAGATAATATAGCTATAGATCGTGATATGACTTTTGAATACAGTATTTGTTTCATATTAAAAAAATATGTTCACCAGTATCATACAGTAAAAAATATCAATTTGAAATAACACGGTGCTGGCAGGTTTGCCTGAATGCTTAGGGTGCAGATTCAAAACCTCCACTTCATTCAGTTCCTAACCTGCCAGAGGCAGAGATTGCAACTTCCTTCCCTGGGAAGTACATAATGCCTCCTGGAACACAACCAAAAGGGGCATTGGCGATATCTTGGTACAGGCTCCCTGTCAACTCTCTTGCCAGCAGAGGCGTGAGTCCAGGTTTACTGAAGAAATAGGTAGCTTACTGAGGGAAATGATGTACAAGCTAAAGAAATAGGTAGCTTACTGAGGGAAAATGATGTACAAGTTAAAGATATAGGCCAGGAGTTTCCAGCACAATTTGCCCCAAATCGTCCAAACCAGCGCAAAAGGTCAAGGAATTTCAAGCGCAAATTGCATCCAGCAAGTTTCCGCAAACTTTTACAATGGTTAAAAAAAAATCACGCTGGAAGTCAACCCCACCAGCAAAACTGGCGACAGTCCCAGACTTAATTAATCGTCAAGGCGAGCTTTGCTGGCCTGTGAAGAGGCTCTTAAAATTAAGCTTTTTTTTAGGTGCTATGGCACTAATAGCCACCTTTTAAAAGCTTTTAAATATGTTTTTTCTAATTTCCTAAAAACTGACTAGTGTACACCAGTGAATAGTAAATAGTTCGGCATAGCTTTTTAAAGTCATTTTCAGTTATTTAAAATCCAGTTACTTGCAGGTGGTTGACTAAACACTCTAAAAATGTTTTGTTTTTGTGATAAATCCATCTTCAGCTGCATTAATCAAACTGCACCACTCTTAAATATAAAACTTTTTGTTTCTTAAAAATTACATTCTAAAACACTGCTCAATTACACTAGTTCATGAAAGATTTTACGTTTTCCAATATGCAAATGAATTTGAGCAGAAACCTGAGCAAAAAAATTCACTTTGCAAAACTAGTCCAATTCTGAGCGCACTTTGCGCCCGGATCGCCTATTGTGCCCTAAGCGAAAACTCTTGGGCATTATTACGACACCAATAACAAAACAATTTTAATGTATTGGGTGGGTTATTTATTCAGGCATTTGAAAGAGGTGCACCTGTAAAAATATCAGGCGGCTGCTCCTATCCTGTGCCTAAATTCTGATTAACTTTGACTTTCTGCAATTTCCTGATACCTATTATCCATTATTTTGTATCTAATGCTGTCACAGAATTTCCTACATGGTTTGTCAGGCTTGTTGCAGCTCCTCAGAGGTAAGAATCTCACTCTTCAAAAGAGCCGTAGCAATATGCTAACCTTGAGCCCAAGACATGGAATTTGCTCACCCAAGATGAGTTGATGTGACTGCAAGGCTCATCTCCTTGCATCATCGAGCCAGTGCTTTATGATGTTTGAGGTAAGAGGATATCTTTAACCGTGAATATCAAAGGGTTCCATTCTTTTATGGATCATATTTTCCCAATAAGTGACCATTCTCTGGAAATGATCAAAGCTAGATAGTATGGCACATTATTACTGTCAGCATCATCATCATCGGAGTCCCTCGAAATCGAGGAAGACTTGCTTTCACTCTAAAAGTGAGTTCTCAGGTGACTGTACAGTCCAATATGTGAATTACAATCTCTGTCAAAGGTGGGACAGATAATCGTTGAAGGAAAGAGTGTGTAGAGAGTCTGGTTTGCCGCACACTCCTTCCGCTGCCTGTGCTTGTTTCTGCATGCTCTCGGTGACGAGACTCGAGGTGCTCAGCGCCCTCCTGGATGCTCTTCCTCCACTTAGGGCGTTCTTTGGCCAGGGACTCCCAGGTGTCAGTGGGATGTTGCACTTATTACTGTAAGTAGACCCTGACTGTGCACTAGTGAGAAGTGCAGTTTACTACAACAGATAGAATGACTATGATGGTATTTCTGCAAAGTTACTGATAGCCCTGCTGTGTTTATTCTACCAGTCCGAGATGTATCGCCCCTGCACAATGTAGTGACGTTGGTTTTGTGATCACTATACATTACTTATGCATTCTACAGAATGTAAACTACTCCTTAAACTATAAACTGAAAAACTTTTCTTCATAATTTCAGAAAATTAATTGAACTTAGCGGCTAAAGAGGACATCAATTTACTCAGGTCTTGAAACTAGAATGTGTGATCATTAGTGTTTGAATGCTTAAGGCTTAAAATAATGGGTTAATACCCCCATTAAAATCGCAAAACAATGGAATTTTATGCAAATACATTAATTGCTGTATACTTATTATCACACAGCATGATTTCAGTGCCTAAGATAATATTACATAAGTTGTCATGTCCAACAATTAAGCTCGTCTCTTGTATAAAATTTTCTGAGGCAATGTTTGTGGATTTACAACCATAATGTCCCAGGCTCTCTGTGATTGAGGGTCTGTGACCGAGAATGGTACCCACTGTAAGAACTGTAAAACTGGCCATGCAGCACCCAATTTTCAGGTGCTAACTGGTCTACTAAGCCCTCAATATGGCAGGCTGGATGTGCATGTACATTTTGAGCATCGCCTGCCACATTGGGAAAGGAGGTTGCGCTGGCGGCAAGAGTGCACGTCGGCAACATTCAAAGTCATGCTCCCATCTTGCTCTCTCGCTGACCTTCCCGCCCAGCACGCATGCTGGGGCCTAATCTTTCCCAGCTCCTTCCTGTCTAACTCACCCCACCCAATGCTGACACTGTGGACTCTGCCAGTGGATCACCTATCCAACTCTGCATCTCCCGCCAGAATGTCCGTTAACTTGTAAACAAAGCATTTGCCATTCATGAGCTTACTGTAGATGATTGGATCGACATTATGGCCTTGATGGAAATCTGGCTGACGGACGATGACACATTCCCCCTAAATGCAGCCTTCCCGCCTGATTACACCTTCCACCACTTGCTTTGCCCAAACCGTCGCAGTGGCTGTGTGGCTCTTAACCCCAAATCTCACCTTGGTTTGGCCCCCTACTCCTCTGGCACCTTCTCTTCCTTTGAGCAGCTTATCTTGTTTCACCCCTCTTGCCTCTCATTTAAAGTCCTCATTCTCTAACGCCCACCCAAGTACCACATCAATTTTCTCACCGAGATATCTTCACTGCTCTCCTCTCTCAGCCTCTGTACCGAGCAACTTCTCATCCTCGTTGATTTCAACTTCCATCTCACCTTATCATACTCTCTCCTTTGAGTTCACTGCCCTCCTATCCTCTCTTAATCCCTCCCTCCATATAAACTCCCCTACTTATATACATCGCCTCCCCCTTGATCTTGTCATCTCATGTGGCCTCACTACTCCCATTGTGTCAATCACAGATAAGGCCATCTCTGATCACTTTCTTGTATTGCTCTCCACACACATCCCCCTTCCCCCTCCAAAACCTACTCCTTTTTGTGTCTGCCCCTGGAAAAAACCCTCTCCCAATTCACTTACAACTGCATTTTCAAAATTCCAACTATCTAGTTTTTGATCCTCCATTCACCACTTTTCTGCAGCTATCAATCTGCTCAACCACACCCTGACCTCCACCTTTGATGCCCTACTCCCCATTAAAACCATTACTTTCTCTCATCCTGGTCGTTCTCCCTGGTATGGCCCTCATCTTCACTCCCTTAAGTCCAAGGGATGCAAACTTGAACATATATTGTGGACAACTGGTTTAACCATTCATCACCAGCTCTGACTGGACCACATAAAGCATTGTCAGGTCCTGCTCTTGTCTGCCAAAATCACTCACTATTCCAGGATCATCCTGGAATGGGAGGATAACCCCTGGGTTCTTTTCTCTACTACAAACCATCTTCTTAAACTCCTTTCCTGGTGCCTCCTCCACCCTCAATTCCAACAACAAGTGAAAGAAACTCATGGATTTCTTTGTCATGAAGATTGAGACCATCCGTTCAGCTGCCTCTGCTCTTCCCTTCCCTTGCCCCTAGCCCACCTGGCCAAAGTTCCTCTAAGGTTCCCCCTGTTCTAGACGTGAACTCCTATCTTCCCTCATGCCCGATCTGAACTGATCTTGTCCATGAAGTTCACCTCATGCTCCCTCGACCCTATTTCCATTTAACTGCTGACCACCCAACTTCCCTGCCTGGCCCCATTGTTAGCTGATATTGTTAACTGTTCTCTCACCTCAGGTAAACCTGCCTTTCCTCTCCAAAGTCCTTGAACATGCTATCGCCGCCCAAATCCATGCTCAGCTTTCCCTAAACTCCATGTTTGAAACCCGCCAATCAGGTTTCCGCTCCTGTCACAGTACCGAAACAGCCCTTATCAAATTCACAAATAACATCCTATGTGACTGTGACCATGGTAAGCTGTCCCTCCTCGTCCTTCTCGATCTGACTGCAGCCTTTGACATGGTTGACCACTCCATCCTCCTCCAGCACCTCTCATCTGTCATCCAGCTCGCTGGGACTGCATTCGCCTGGTTCCATTCTTATCTATCCAGTTGTAGCCAAAGAATCACTTGCAATTGCTTCTCTTCTTGCTCCTGCATCGTTACCTCTGGAGTCCCCAAAGGATCTATCCTTTGGCCCCTCCTATTTCTCATCAACATGCTGCCCCTTGGTGACATCATTCAAACACACATCATTTTCCACATGTATGCTGACGACATCCCGCTCTACCTCACCATCTCTTGGCCCCTTCACTGTCTTTACATTGTCAGACTGCTTGTCTGACATCCAGTACTAGATGAGCAGAAATTTGCTCCAACTAAATATTGAGAAGATCAAAGCCATTATCTTTGGTCCCCACCGCAAACTCCGTTCCCTAGCCATTGACTCTATTCCTCTTCCTGGCAACTTTCTGAGGCTGAAACGTATTGTTCATAACCTTGGTGCCATATTTGACCCAAAGATGAGCTTCTGACCACATACCTGCGCCATCACTAAGAATGCTTACTTTTACCTCCGTAACATCACTTGACTCCGCCACTGCCTCAGCATATCTGCTGCTGAAATCCTCAACCACGCCTTTGTTATCTCTAGACTTGACTATTCCAACATGTTCCTGGCTTGCCTCCCATGTTCTACCCTCCGTAAACTTGAGATCATCCAAAACTCTGCTGCCCATGTCCTAACTCGCATCAAGTCCCGTTCACCCATCACCACTGTGCTCACTGACCTACGTTAGCTCCTGGTTGAGCAATGCCTCAATTTTAAAATTCTCATCCTTGTTTTCAAATCCCTCCATGGCCTCGCCCCTCCCTATCTCTGTAATATCCTCCAGCTCTACAACCTTCTGTGATACCTGGACTCCTCCAATTCTGGCCTTTTGCACATCCCTGATTTTAATTGCTCCACCATTGGTGGCCATGCCATCAGCTGCTGAGGTTCTAAGCTCTGGAATTCCCTCCCTAAACCTCTCCACCTCTTTACCTCTCTTTCCTCCTTTAAGACACTCTTTAAAACCTATCTCTTTTCTGCCCTCATATCTCCTTATGTGGTTTGGTGTCGAATTTTGTTTGATAACATGCCTGTGAAGGGCTTTGGGACAATTTGCTACCTTAAAGGTGCTAAAGTTCTTGCTGCCTACCTCTCTTCCATTTGCATTTTTATTTCCATACATTTGTCCATTCCAATCCCGACTGAGGATTAAAGTGAGGAGCAGGTTTCCTTTAAATTATTTAAATTTAAATCATGCAAATGAGGTTCAACCATGAAATCAGTTTGGGACTCTCACTGGTGTCATCGGGCAGTTGGTGCGCACATACAGAGGCTGCACTCTAGGACATAGTTGACGTATTTACTGAGGCGTACAAAAGCATGGGCCTTACGCTAAACATCCATAAGACAGAGGTCCTCCACCAGCCTGTCCTCACCGCACAGCACTGCTCCCCAGTCATCAAGATCCACGGCGCGGCCCTGGACACCGTGGACCACTTCCCATATCAACAAGAGCAAGCATCGACGACAAGATCCAACACTGCCTCCAGTGCAGCCTTCGGCCGCCTGAGGAAAAGAGCGTTTGAAGACCAGGCCCTTAAAACTGCCACCAAGCTCATGGTCTACAGGGCTGTAGTAATACCTACCCTCCTGTATGGCTCAGAG
This sequence comes from Pristiophorus japonicus, assembly GCF_044704955.1. Taxonomy (NCBI): domain Eukaryota; kingdom Metazoa; phylum Chordata; class Chondrichthyes; family Pristiophoridae; genus Pristiophorus; species Pristiophorus japonicus. Next base: position 448,610,556 of record NC_091977.1, on the reverse strand, counting down.
ACATGGAGCATATACCGTAGACGCCTCAAGTTGCTGGAGAAATATCACCAACGATGTCTCCGCAAGATCCTACAAATCTCCTGGGAGGACAGGCACACCAACATCATCGTCCTCGTTCAGGCTAACATCCCCAGCATTGAAGCACTGACCACACTTGATCAGCTCCGCTGGGCAGGCCACATTGTTCGCATGCCAGACACAAGACTCCCAAAGCAAGCGCTCTACTCGGAGCTCCCTCACGGCAAACGAGCCAAAGGTGGGCAGCGGAAACGCTACAAGGACACCCTCAAAGCCTCCCTGATAAAGTGCAATATCCCCACTGATACCTGGGAGTCCCTGGCCCAAGACCACCCTAAGTGGAGGAAGTGCATCCGAGAGGACGCTGAGCACCTCGAGTCTCAACGCCGAGAGCATGCAGAAATCAAGTGCAGGCAGCGAAAAGAGCATGCGGCAAACTAGTCTCACCCACCTCTTCCCCAACGATTCTAAGGGACTGCCTATGATGATGATGATGATGATGGTGCAGTCAATCGCCCACCTGATGTGCATCCAACTCTAAAATCGGCCGCAACATGTTTAAATTAGACAAGTTAATGCCAGTATTAAGATATTAGAGAGAGGAATCTGATATGACAATATATGAAAACATCATTGACAGATGACATAGAAAGCAATTTTTACTGTTGTCATACCAAACGAAGTAACAGCAGGCTTTGAAGACTGCAATAGCCTTCCAGTCATCGAAGAGCTGAAGGAATGATTTGAAATACACCATAAAAATAAAGACATGCTGCTGATCACTGTAATATACCAGCATGTCTTACCCCCATCTAATACCTTCCCTAATTAGGGTAATGGAGCAGACACTTCAATTGGTAACAAATGATAGCTGCAGGGATGCAACTTGCTGGTACATCACAGTGATTGACAAGTACTCCCTGTAGTTACATTTCATTTTAAAAACAATTCGAAAAGTATAAGTACTTTAAACCTTAAATAATTGATAGGGATGCACGAGGGAAGATTAGAATGCCCAGCAGCTACAGTGTTATTGCCCTAGGCTCCAACGTGCTGGCTATGAATTTAAATCCTGGCTTTGACAGTTAATCAAATCTGGTTTCCCCGTGGGTAACTTTGGGCAGTTATCAGAAGAACTGCTAGTCAGAGGATTTCACTGTAGCTAAGTGTTCCATCTAAGTGCCTTTAGGGATGGAAGTAAAAAAAAATTGGCATGAGCAGCTATCCTGCTCACACATTTGTTTCTATTGGCAATATTGGTGATAATTGTAAAAAAGTGTGCTCGAGTACGTCCTGTCTTCCAGTCATAAGGAGGACACTGTGGGGCCGAAACAGGTCGCACCTTCCGCTCCTGAAGTGTTTTTTCTACCACGTCAGATGAGGTCACTGCTTTCGGTAAATTCTGCTCTTTGTTGTTTTTTTTTAAGCGGACTGGAAGTGGGTCATAATGGGGGTGGATGTAGGGCAGTAAGTACTCTCGAGGGATGGAAGTGGAGGCAGGATGGAGTCTCTGCCGCTGTCAGTCAGCAGCGGAGCGGAGATGACGTCTTGATGCATGTGTGTCACCACGCTCTCCCTTTCACTTAAAAGGGAGAGCCTTTGGCATTTTGAAACTTTGGTTCACTGGGCCACCAGGGAGTGTTTTGACCGGGCCAGCGGCCTTGCACCCGAGGTGGGGTGCCAGGCTGCCTGTTGGTGGCCCGGCCGAAACCAGGGGCATAATTGTTGGCCCGACCTGGCAGTTGGCCGACAAAAAAAAATATGGCAGCCGCGGCGGTGCACCCTCCACTTGAAGGGCCGTTGTGCTGCCCTGGCTCACAGACTGAAAGCAAGGTGCACTGACAGAAAAAGCTGTCGGGGGCACCGCGTGGTGGGTTAAAGATTTTTGGAGCTAAATTTTGCGGGAGGTGCAATGGAGGTGTGAGAGATCTGTGGTGTGCCCTTTGATGACGCACTTAGGATGGTCGACAGCAGCGTGGTGGAAGTGGGGACCGCCAGAAACATCCCTGACCTAAATTTCGCTGGCAGCGGTCATTGGACCGGAAGTCAGCAGCCGCTCGACTCCGCCGCCTGACTGCCGCTTTCTGGCATTAAGAGGCCTTTTTGGGGAGCTGAATTTCGGCCCCTGTGGGTGCAGGAAGGAATAAAAATAGAACAGGCTGGAAATCTCAGCGAGTCAGGCAGCATCTGTGGAGAGAAAGCACAGTTAACAGCCTAGAAATCCCGGTTGAGGTCTTCCCGTGGGCAAAAGACTGAAAAAAGGAAAAAAAATGCGCACTTACCTGTTCCTGCTGCGCCCGCTTGAGATTTTGGTTTTGAGGCCTTCAGTCCCTGTGCGTTGGAGCGCATGCACATTGGGATATCTATGTTATATATGCAGACTATAGATATATTCTCTGTGTAGTCACTGTATTGTTGCATAAGATGGAGACTTGTTACCTGATTTACTATCAATAAGATTTACACTGTGTATATACTATGCTGGCACCACTAGAGGGCGCAACTGGTGGAGACCGGGGTTTCCTGCCCCTGTGGCAGAGGCTGTCCACCAGAGGGCACTGCAGTGGGTGACCCGAGCGTCACCTGTATAGGTGTGCAGGGCCCAGTATAAAATGCTGCCCACCATGCTTGTGCCTCACTCTGGAGTTACGAATAAAGGACCAAGGTCACTACAGTTTGAGTACAACACATTACCTCGTGGAGTCATTCATAAGTACATTACAGACATAACAACTGGTGATGAGAATACGGACTTTCACGCGATTATGGTTAACTTTGGCACACTAAAAGACTTCGTAGAGGGTGATGATTGGGAAGTCTTCACGGAAAGGCTCGAGCAATATTTTGTGGCAAACGACCTGACAGGGGAGACGGACACATTGGCAGAGAAGCACAAGGCTATGCTGCTGACCGGTTGTGGACCCGAGGTCGACAGCCTCGTCAGGGACTTGCTGGCACCCACGAAGGCCAAGGATAAGATATACGATGAGCTGATTGAACTAATTCGCGACCAACTAAAACCAAAACAGAGCATACTCACAGCCAGGCACAGATTCTACACTCACCGCAGACCTGAGGGCCAGGAGATTGCAAAATATGCTGCAGACCTCAGGAGACTTGGGGCACCGTGTAATTTTGGCACGCACCTCAACGAAGCATTGCAAGACATCTTTGTTATGGGAATTGGCCACGATGGCCTCCTTCACAGGCCGACACCACAGTCAACCTGCAGAAGGCCATCAGCATCAGTCAGGCATTCATGACCTCGACCTGCACACCAAGCAAATTATTCATCCTGTGGACTCAAACCCGGCAAGTACTGTACACAGAATGGTGCCTTTCACAGGCACAAAGGGCCACTTCCAGCTTATGTGTAAAAGAAATATGACTCACCGTCTAGCAGAGGAGACTGTAGATGACTTTGAATCCAGCGGTGTGTATGATGATTTGGTCAGAGAGGCAGCTCAGCCCCATGAAGAAGTGTATGGAATGTATATCTGCACCACAGATTGTCCTCCAGTGAAGATGGAAGTCGAGATAAACGGCGTTCCAGTCTTCATGGAAGTGGACACGGGAGCAAGCCAGTCAGTGATGAGCCAGGATACCTTTGAGAGACTATGGAAAAAAAAACAACCCGAGCTGGTTCCAGTACAGGAAAAGTTGTGCACCTACACCAAGGAGTTGATCCCAGTCCTTGGTAGTGCGGATGTAATTGTAATCCATAATGGCGTGGTGCACAAGTTACCTCTGTGGATTGTTGCAGATGATAGTCCAACGCTACTCGGAGGAAGGTGGATAGGGAAGATCCAGTGGAAATGGGAAGATCTCTTCACTCCAGCAATTGATGTCCCCCATGCTCAGAGGTGGAGAAAAACCTCACCTTCGCCTGGGCCAGGTACCAGAGAACAGACCAGTGCAGCATCTGAGGCACAGACCGTCCATCACGACTGCGTGGCAATGATCTGACCAGAATGACCTAAAAGTACCTTCCTGGCTCCAGTGGCAGGACTCCTGGGGAGGAAGATCGAATTCACAGGCACTTTTCCAGCTTTTGTGGCAGAATTGCAGGAGAGAAGGATCAAGGCAGTCGACCTCGAGGACAGAGGCAAGATGGCTTCCCTGCTGCAGCGAGGTGCAGCGTGGCTGAAAAAAAAGATGGCTGTGACCATATCATGAGGTGCAATGCTGAGGGATCAACACGTGGTGTCTAACAAAGGATTTGATTGGGGTAAAGCCAGCAGGGTTCTCTTAAAGGAGACCTGCAGCCAATGGAACTTAAATCGACATTGTATGCATGGCAATCAATGTAACGAACCGATTAAGATTGTGAGCAAAATGTTGTTATGAGATGTCGGTACCAGCCCTAATGTAAAGAACAAAATGTTGTTGCGAGATGTCGGGAATAGAGTGTCCACAAAAGTAGCAAGCGAGCCAATTCGGGAGGGTAAAGGCGCTGATCCTGATACACTGCCCCAGGTGTCCCCACAAGTTCTAGGCCAGCGACCTCAGGAGGGTGAAGGCACTGATCCTGATACCCTGCCCCAGATCTATCCCACGCCGCAGGCACCCGATGGCGCTTTTTGCCACGGACCTGGAAACGAAAACGGCGCCAATATGTCCAGTCGGCCGCCGTTGCCCACCACCCGGGTGGAGGCAGTGCAGCCCCCAGACCCAGTCACTACCTCGGCCATGTCTGGGAGTGAAAGGTCAGAACCAACCAGTTCCCCAAACGGACCTGAAACAGCCAGGTTCCCAACACCGTTAGAGAGCAGGCAGAAGGTTCTGCAGCCCTCAAAGGAGGACAGGGAGGCCGCACACATCTGTGGCTCTGCCCACTACTAGGCAAAGGCAAAGGCCCTGAGTCCTGGCTAGGTGAGCGAACCAAGCCCACCCTGCTAGCAGGGGGCGCAGCACCGCTATCAGACAACTAGGACCCCATCCGGTTGCTCTGGAACCTGCATCCTCGCATACCTGTATTGCTACCTCAGTACTTACCATGACTGAACCATGAATGCAATCCACCCAATCCTAGCACATGATCGCAAAATGTAACGAATGTAAGTCACTGACCCAAGGTGTCACGATACAAACTGTAACTTCCTTTCTTTGTACTTGCACTGTGTCTGACTTGAAATGTATTCAAGTCACAGATAGATAGATTTTTAACCAATAACTGAATTCAGGGGTATGGGGAGCGGGCGGGTAAGTGGAGCTGAGTCCATGGCCAGATCAGCCATGATCTTGTTGAATGGCGGAGCAGGCTCGAGGGGCTAGATGGCCTACTCCTGTTCCAAATTCTTATGTTCTTATGATCCTGTATGTTAATGTAACAGGCCTGCTACACAATCTCGCTGTGGGTGGGTGTGGGCGGAAATGGATGTATGTAGCCATGGACACACACATGGATCACACCCAGAACCCACTGGAACCTCCACTGCATCATCGAACCATCCAAACTGATAACCACTACCCAACATTGTGGCTAAAGGACTTGGGGGTTAACAGGGAGAGAGCCAAGCCAAAGCACAGCCAAGGTGCAAGGGCTATAGGCACTTAAGTCTGGGGAGAGCTAAGCCAGAGCACATAGTGCAAAGGTAATCGGCACAAAAGACTTGGGGGAGAGTGATGTTATATATGCAGACTATAGATATACTCTCTGTGTAGTCACTGTATAGTTGCATTAGATAGAGACTTGTTACCCGATATACTATCAATAAGGTTTACACTGTGTATATACTATGCTGGCACCACTAGAGTTTACAACTGGTGGAGACTGGGGTTTCCTGCCCCTGTGGCAGAGTCTGTCCAGCAGTGGGCACTGTGGTGGGGCCCAGTATAAAATGCTGTCCACCATGCTTGTGCCTCACTCTGGAGTTACGAAAAAAGGACCAAGGTCACTACAGTTTGAGTACAGCACATTGCCTCGTGGAGTCATTCATAAGTGCATTACAGACATAACAATCTGTAAGCTGGAGCTGGAGTCACATGGCTCTGGGCAACCAATCAAGGTACAGTATTTTCTCATGCATAATAATAGGAACTCCGTAAGTTGGAGTACCCATTATTATGAATGAGAAACACCCCCCAAACACCCAAAGCACGAATAAAAAATAGAAAATATACATTACATATTTAAGATTAATTTAAATTAAAGTTACTAATCTTATAAAAAAAATATTTATCCGATTTTTTAAAAAGTTTTTTTAATTATGGTTTTAAATAAACTTACCATAGTGAGCAGAGTTTTTAACAATAAAATGTGTTTATTTAATTTAATTTTATTGTGTTTATGTATGTTTTAAAATACTTGCGCCTGTAAAAGTAGGCTATGCGCCTGGTTTTATAAGGCGCAAGAATTTTAAGGATATATGCTAGGCAAGATATGGGTAAATCCTGCAATCTTGCCCAAGCAAATGTCCTTGCTCCCGGTCTGCGGATGATCTGTCAAGCTCCAGCACATGCATTGTCGCTGAAAACCGGCTTTTCCGATGCATTCCCGGGTCCGTAGAAACTTTGTACAGGCCTGGGAGGCCGGGATTACTGCCCCAACGTTTCGGGTCGATGACCCTTCGTGTAGGAAGGAAATGGGAATAGGGACATGAAAGTGAAGAAATAATTAAAAGAGGACAGAGTTAGGATGCATGAACAGTGAATGTTTAAAAGTAAAAATTAGGGCCCAAAATGGCCCAACCCCTTTTTTCGGCGCACTGACCTGAAGCGCGTCGACTTTGCACGCTGGAAATGGTGCCAGAAAAAAGGGACCTCATCCTGGCCACTCTTTGGAGTGCCCGGAGTCGTGGCATGGCATGGAGGCTGAACGGGGGGTGGGGGGGGCGGAGCAACAGACCAGCGCAGAAAGCACTGCCGGCACCAGTGAGAGCTGCGCACATGCCCTGCCCTCCCAGCGCGTCCTGTGGGCTGTGAGCAGGACCCGATGCTCGCAGCCCCAATCCCCGGCCGAAGAGACGCCCAATCTCGCCGCACCCTATCCCCGGTTGAGTGGACTCCCGCACCGGCCAGCTGACCCGCTGAGTTCCCGGGCAGGTAGGACTTCGCTTTTATTATTTATTTAGTGGCTGTGCTTGGGTGGCTGTGCTTGAGACTTTTGATTGGGGGGGGGGGGGGGAGAGGAGGAGAGTTTTGGGGGGGGGGGTGCAGGAGAATTTTGGAGGGGGGAGGAGGAGAGTTTTTGGGGGGCAGGAGGAGAGTTTTGGGTGGGGGGGAGGAGGAGAGTTTTGGGGGGAAGGAGGAGAGTTTTGGGGAGAGGTGGAGGAGAGTTTTGGGGGGGAGGAGGAGAGTTTTGGGGGAGGAGGAGAATTTGGGGGGGAGGAGGAGGAGAGTTTTGGGGGGGAGGGAGGAGGAGAGTTTTGGGGGGGAGGGAGGAGGAGAGTTTGGGGGGGGGAGGAGGAGAGTTTGGGGGGGGAGGAGGAGGAGAGTTTTGGGGGGGAGGAGGAGAGTTTTGGGGCGAGGAGGAGAGTTTTTGGGGGAGGAGGAGGAGAGTTTTGGGGGGGAGGAGGAGAGTTTTGGGGGGGAGGAGGAGAGTTTGGGGGGAGGTGGAGGAGAGTTTTGGGGGGGAGGGAGGAGGAGAGTTTGGGGGGAGGGAGGAGGAGAGTTTTGGGGGGAGGGAGGAGGAGAGTTTGGGGGGGGAGGTGGAAGAGAGTTTGGGGGGGAGGGAGGAGGAGAGTTTGGGGGGGGAGGAGGAGAGTTTTGGGGGGGAGGGAGGAGGAGAGTTTGGGGGGGAGGTGGAGGAGAGTTTTGGGGGGGAGGGTGGAGGAGGGTTTTGGGGGGGAGGGAGGAGGAGAGTTTGGGGGGGAGGAGGAGAGTTTTGGGGGGAGGAGGAGGAGAGTTTGGGGGGAAGGAGGAGGAGAGTTTTGGGGGGAGGAGGAGGAGAGTTTTGGGGGGGAGGGAGGAGGAGAGTTTTGGGGAGGAGGAGGAGAGTTTTGGGGGGGGAGGAGGAGAGTTTGGGGCGGAGAAGGAGGAGAGTTTGGGGGGGAAGAGGAGGAGAGTTTTGGGGGGGAGGGAGGAGGAGAGTTTGGGGGGGAAGAGGAGAGTTTGGGGGTGAGGAGGAGAGTTTTGGGGGGGAGGGAGGAGGAGAGTTTTGGGGGGGAGGGAGGAGGAGAGTTTTGGGGGGGAGGAGGAGAGTTTTGGGGGAGGAGGAGAATTTGGGGGGGAGGAGGAGGAGAGTTTTGGGGGGGAGGGAGGAGGAGAGTTTTGGGGGGGAGGGAGGAGGAGAGTTTGGGGGGGGGAGGAGGAGAGTTTGGGGGTGGAGGAGGAGGAGAGTTTTGGGGGGAGGAGGAGAGTTTTGGGGCGAGGAGGAGAGTTTTTGGGGGAGGAGGAGGAGAGTTTTGGGGGGAGGAGGAGAGTTTTGGGGGGGAGGAGGAGAGTTTGGGGGGAGGTGGAGGAGAGTTTTGGGGGGGAGGGAGGAGGAGAGTTTGGGGGGAGGGAGGAGGAGAGTTTTGGGGGGAGGGAGGAGGAGAGTTTGGGGGGGGAGGTGGAGGAGAGTTTGGGGGGGAGGGAGGAGGAGAGTTTGGGGGGGGAGGAGGAGAGTTTTGGGGGGGAGGGAGGAGGAGAGTTTGGGGGGGAGGTGGAGGAGAGTTTTGGGGGGGAGGGTGGAGGAGGGTTTTGGGGGGGAGGGAGGAGGAGAGTTTGGGGGGGAGGAGGAGAGTTTTGGGGGGAGGAGGAGGAGAGTTTGGGGGGAAGGAGGAGGAGAGTTTTGGGGGGAGGAGGAGGAGAGTTTTGGGGGGGAGGGAGGAGGAGAGTTTTGGGGAGGAGGAGGAGAGTTTTGGGGGGGGGGAGGAGGAGAGTTTGGGGCGGAGAAGGAGGAGAGTTTGGGGGGGAAGAGGAGGAGAGTTTTGGGGGGGAGGGAGGAGGAGAGTTTGGGGGGGGAAGAGGAGAGTTTGGGGGTGAGGAGGAGAGTTTTGGGGGGGAGGGAGGAGGAGAGTTTTGGGGGGGAGGGAGGAGGAGAGTTTGGGGGGGGGGAGGAGGAGAGTTTGGGGGGGGAGGAGGAGGAGAGTTTTGGGGGGGAGGAGGAGAGTTTTGGGGTGAGGAGGAGAGTTTTTGGGGGAGGAGGAGGAGAGTTTTGGGGGGGAGGAGGAGAGTTTTGGGGGGGAGGAGGAGAGTTTGGGGGGGAGGTGGAGGAGAGTTTTGGAGGGGAGGGAGGAGGAGAGTTTGGGTGGGAGGAGGAGAGTTTTGGGGGGAGGAGGAGGAGAGTTTGGGGGGAAGAAGGAGGAGAGTTTGGGGGGAGGAGGAGGAGAGTTTTGGGGGGAGGGAGGAGGAGAGTTTTGGGGAGGAGGAGGAGAGTTTTGGCGGGGAGGGAGTAGGAGAGTTTGGGGGGGAGGAGGAGGAGAGTTTGGGGGGGAGGAGGAGGAGAGTTTTGGGGGGAGGAGGAGGAGAGTTTTGGGGGGGCGGGCGGTGGGGGACAGGAGAGAGATGAGACTTCTAGACCCCAGGAGCTGTGATTCCTCCGGTCGCTCGACGGTAAGACTTCCACACCCAGGAGCGACCGGAGGAATCACAGCTCCTGGGCCTGGAAGTCTCATCTCTCCCCACCCCCGCCAAAACTCTCCTCCTTCCCCCCCAAAAAAACTCTCCTCCTCCCCTCTCCAAAACTCTCCTCCTCCCCCCTCCCCACCGGGAGATACCCCAGCCCAGCAGCTATGACTTCTCTGGTGCATGTCTTCCCTCCCCTATCCCAGGCCAAAAGTCCTCACGCACAGGCCGGCCGCTGCCTTTCCTGGGCAGACTTTAAAGATAAGATTTACTTCTTTTTTAATTGTATTTTAATAGTTTGAGCTTTTCCTTAATGTTTGGTGCTTGGTTGTTGAGGTCCTCTCCAATTCCCTCCCCTCCCCTATTCCTGCCCTAATGTCTACCTATTGGGCGCTGCTTTTTCTTCACTGCCATAAGGTTTTTCAGAGCTGGCCACATACGCTGACCTAAGTGCATTTGGAGTACGTTTTCGCTGGCCAAAGTGGCATAAATGTCTAAAACTGCCGTCAGTGTCTGGGAACACCCCCTTTTGAAAAAAAAACTTACCTAAAAAAAAATCATACCTAATTGACTTACTCTGGAGCGAATTTTTGAGGAAAAATGGCATTTTTTAACTCACACTAGAAAAAACAACTTACTCCAAAAAAATTGATGCAAGTCATGGCCAGGATTGGGCCCATAGAATGTAAGAGTTATAAGGCAAGACGGTTTTAAATGGGATAATATAATAATCTTGTTTTGTTGCAGGAAACCTCAAGTACACTGAGGTCTAGCTGTAAAGATCTAAGTCAGTCTGATAAGCTTTAGCATAAAGTTTAAAAATTCGACTCATCCTCAGTTAATGACACTAGGAAGTGATGGCCAACTGCATGCAGATTTTTGAAATGCCTATTTTAGAACGTGACAGTTAGAGCTGGCAGCAGAAGTGGCTTCATCACTGCATGAGGTCAGACAGCAAAACTCAGAACTCCTGCTCTGTTTCAGCAGAGACAGAAGGACTGGCATACTGACAGTGGGCTGAGGAGGGACAGAATGATGAATTACATGGCTCTCGCTTCCATTTGAATTTTTATTTCCATATGTTTGTCATGACAATCCTGACTGAGGAATGGAGCGAGCAGCAGCTTTGATTTTGAATACCAGTACAATTACACTCACGTGTTTTGGGACGTGAAGCATGGTGTTTCATATACTGAGCTAATGCTGCCACTTTTCTCATTGAGGTTTCTCCATTGTCTCTTGAGCAGTTTGTTTATCTGTTGGAGTGAGCGCAGAGACGAGGAGTCGGTGGGCAGTCTTCGGACCTGCAAGGCTGAGGTCAGACATGTTCCATTAACGGTGCTTATAGGTGGCATGCATTTGAAGGACATACATTGTCGTCTTAGAGATGCCCGATACGCAGGATCACATCAAAAAGTTATGGGAGTCTCCTAGAAGTGCTGCTTTGTGCTTTAGCAGTATCTGCTTATCTCTCCTTTTCTCTTTTTTTGCTCTCCCTTGCCTAGAAATTACTACTGGTGATCTTAGTGGACGAATGCTTAACACACTAGTATGACATTCCTCTATCTGCTATTTTAATGCAGTTGTTAACCTGATTTATTTTGATAGGTTAATACCTGCACTAAGATATTGAACAGAGGAATCTCATGTGAATATATTAAATGTTTGCTAATACCGCCAACTGTAATTTCTAGGCTCTTGTTATTCTTGACTTTTTCTGTGTTTCTTTCTTTGTTATTCTCAGCTTGTTCTGTTTTTCTCTTTCTTTCTGTATTCCTTTCTCTGGTACATTTTTCCTGTGACTCTGTTATTCTGTACCTGTTGTACATCCTCTCTGTGTTTCTCTTTCTGTCATCCTATTATATATTTGTTCCTCTCTTTCCTTTTCTTTTTCCTCTCTTTCTCTCTTTGTTACTCTCTTCAGAAACAGATCTGCAGGAGGGAGCAAGGGAGCTACCAAGATTTTTGTTACTCTACATTTATCTTAATTTTACCCACCACCTCCTACAATTTCCCATGCCCCCACGCTGTCCAAGCTCTTGTTGTAGATCTTGATGATCGGGGGAGCAGTACTGTGAGGCGGGGCAGGTTGGTAGAGAACCTTTGCCTTACGGACGTTTAATGTAAGGCCCAGACTCTCATACACTTCAGTGAAGGTGTCAACGATGGTTTGGAGTTCGACCTCTCTGAGTGTGCGCAAACACTTACTGTAATTCAATAATAGAGATTGGGACAACCTTGGTACTCGACTGGAGGCAACGGAGTTTGAACAATTTCCTGTTCATCCTGTAGATTAGCTCCACTCCAGCGGGGAGCTTGTTGGAGGTTAGATGAAGCATTGCATCGAGAAAGATTGCAATGACACAGCCTTGCTTGCCCCTGGTCCGCACATATATTGGGTCTGTGGTGGATCCATTGGTAAGGATCACAGCTTGTGAAGCAGGTGGAGAATGGTGACAAATTTTTGAGGACTGCCGAATTTGAGGAGGACACTCCATAATCCCTCTCAGTTGACAGGGTCGAAGGCCTTTGTGAGGTCAAAGAAGGCCATGTACAGAGGTTGGTGCTGCTCCCTACATTTTTCTTGAATTTGTCACGCGGTGAAAATCATGTCCGTTGTGCCTCTAAGTGCGACTCTAGGAGAAGCTCTTCAGCCACTGGGAAGAGACGATTGAGGAGGATTCTTGTGACAGACAGCAGGGACGCTCCTTTGTAATTACCGCAATTGGTCTTGTCACCTTTCTTGAATATGGTCACGATTACAGCGTCAGGCGCCTGTAAATCTGTTTTCTTTATCTCGAGTTATGATGCTGTTTCCAATTCAAGAATGACTTGCATTTATGGTTTATTAACTCCTAGATCTCCTGGTTGTTCTCATTGAACTAGTCTTGGGGCTCAATTTTCCCCAGTGATTTGCACCATTTTTTTGGCGCATGCCGGTTTTTTTGGCGTAAGTTTCAAAATTTAAAGTTTCCCCAAGGAAACTTCATTTTTTTTGCATCATGGGGGCGTAACCCGATGTCTGCGCCAGTTATGATAATTTGTCCCCCAAAAATTTCTCCTCGGTCGGCATATGTGACCACTCCCGAAAAACCTTCTGGTGAGTTAAGAAAAACCAACACACATTGAAAACTCGGCACAGAAATATGCCATTGTTTTTCAGTGAAGCTTTGGAGAGAGTCAAGAAGACTTGAATATACATAATAAAGATTAACTTTTTTTTAACCTTATAACGCAGTAAATGGAAGTTTGATGGAATTCTGTAACTTTTCATATTCTTTCAACTGACACGCCACTACCGAACGTCAGCAAACAAGGCTCGAGGGTCGGAGCATCGGCTGACAGAATCAGTCCTGCGCCCGGACGCGGCTCATGGCTCAGCTACAAAAGATGTCTGGGGGCGGGGGGAGGTGGGGGTATCTGTGGAAGATGATCGGAAGGCATCAGAAGCCTGCACTATCCATCAAATCAAGCCCGGGTGGGTGGGGGGCTGTGGAAGGCGATCAAAAGGCATCACAAGACTGCACTACGCATCAAATGTAGCCCGGGGGTTTGTGGATTCCCGATCACTGCCTGCTCAGACCTGGTATGGTCCATACAGACCTGTGGGGAGAGAGAACAAAGAACCTTGTCCTGTCTGATTGCCATTTTGAGCTTCTTGCAAAGGTAACGTTTTAGCATGGGGGCAATACTGACAATGCTATACCTTGTGCAAGCCTTTTGCATCATGGTGCAGTGGAGGAGACAATTGATTCAATGGCATCGCATTAGGGACCTCAGAGCCCATAGGGTGATGGCTAGAAGGCCTTCCCCCTATCGGGTATATCAAGACAGGTGTTCGTACCTGCACCTGAGTGATGCAGACTGTGTCAGAAGGCTGTGTTTCCGCAAATAAGTTGTAACTGAGATCTGTGAGTTGGTGAAAGCAGACCTGCAACCTAGAAGTGTTAGGAGGACTGCTTTTTCAGTTGTAGTGAAGGTTACAGTTGGACATTCATTCTATGCATCCGGATCCTTCCAAGCTGCAACTGGGCATGTGCGCACTATTTCTCAACATGCAACACATATCTGCATTCGGCAGGTGACTGCTGCTCTATATGCCCGGAGGAATGATTACATAAAGTTCCCCATGACAATGCATGACAGGGCTGTGGGCTTCTCCAGGATTGCTGGCTTCCCAAAGGTACAGGGCTGCATTGATTGTACCCACATTGCCTTGCGAGCACCTTTGGAAGATTCTGAGATGTACAGGTACAGAAAAGGCTTTCACTCCATTAATGTGCAGCATCATGTCAGTTGATACAAGATACCCTGGGAGCACCCATGATGCGTTCAACCTACGCAAGAGCATTATATCTGCACTGTTTCAGCAGCAGCCAGAAGTGCAGAGCTGGCTGTTGGGAGACAAAGGGTACGGCCTCGCTGCCTGGCTCATGATGCCCCTACGCGTAACTCGAATGGAAGCTGACCAGGAATACAACATGTCGCACATTGCGACATGCAGCATAATAGAGAGGACCATTGACATCTTGAAGCAGCATTTCCGATGCCTGGACCATTCCGAAGACCATCCCCTGAGATTGTCAGTCAGTTCACTGTTGTGTGCTGCATGCTGCATAATTTAGCCATCATGAGGCAGCAACAGATGGTAGTAGAAGATCCATCTGAGGTGAGAATGGCTTATGATAATGATGAGGAAGCTGCAGATGATGAAGAGGAGGACGAGAACGAGAAAGCCATGCAACTACCTGAACCCGGAGCATGACAGCGGAGGAGGGCGGGCCGTCATGTCCCTTTATTGCTTGCTCGAGCCTTGTGCCAGCAGCTCATCCGTGAACGCTTTGCTGCCTGAAGGCTCAGCGGCAACTATTCCACATGGACCATGTTTACTGTTTGGACCTGTTCCGTAATGTTGTGCTGTGTTAATGGAACAAATGATGGAAATGATTCTTGTTTACTTCAAAAAGTTGTGTTAATAATGGAAATTATTCAGTTATAATTGAAAATATATTTTATTCAAAAGTTTATCAAACATTTCTTTGCACTTGACGTTAATAAAAATATTCTTGTATCAAACAGTTAAGATCACTTACAAACTTTAAGATCACTTACAAGCTCTAAGATCACTTAAAAACTTTAAGATCACTTACTAATTTTTAAACTTGTTAATTTACATATCTTACAAAAAACTTTTAATTTGAAAACAACAGTTACAACAATAATAATTATAGTAACAACAAAAACAGCAGCAGCAAAGAAAGGCTGCACCCATCTCTCCTCTACCTTATTCTAAGACCGCCCGCTGTGGTGGCGCAGTGTTTCTCGGGTTGGTACCAAGCTTATTCTTTCTAACATCTCATGTAATGCGCACCTGTTGATGGGGGGGAGGTGGGGGTGGGGCGGGGGGGTGGTTGCAGGCGGCACTGTGGAGGACCCGGCTTGGGGCTCTTCAGAGGCTGATCTGGGGATTGGAGTGGGAGTGGCAGTTGATCCTGTCAATGGGCAGGGTGTCTGAGTGTGTTCCCTTATTGCAGCAGTTAACTCCAAAATTCCCTCCCTCATGTGCCCTGACAGTGTTTCAACTATCTCCAACATTCCCTCCCTCATGTTCACCGATAGTGCCATGCCTATCTGTGACATGCTTTCTGTTATGTTGAGGAAAAATGTGTCAACTACCTGCAACGTTTCCTCCCCTATGTTCACTGAGAGTGTTTGAACTACCTGCGACATTCCCTCCCTCCTGGGTTTTTATCTGGTTTTTGCCTCTCCCAGGAGATCACATGGCTCCGGTTGGGGTGGAGTGTAAAATGTTTCAATATAAGGGGTGTCACAGTTGTGGTGAGGGGGACTAGTTGGGCTGGGTGCTCTTTGCCTTTCCGTCATTGTTCATAGGTTTATATGTAACATTTAGGGCTGCTGACTAAGGGCCGTGTGGCTCTTTGTTAGTCGGCGCAGACACGATGGGCCGAAATGGCCTCCTTCTGCGCTGTAAACTTCTATGTGTCTTATGTTTCTATGTTCATTGACAGCGCATCAGCTACCTGTGACATTCCCTCCCTCATGTGCATCGACATGGTTTCAGCTGACTGAGATATTCCCTCCCTCATGTTCCCGGACAATATTTCTATTTCTCCTGAGAGTGTTGTTACTTCTCCCAACAGTCCCGATTCCTCATCACCCACTCCACTGATGGTGTCCAAGAGTGATCGCATAAGGTCAGTGCTCTCTGCACTTATTGCCATCATGTGAACCACACCTGTTAGATCCTCCACCTCAGGAGAGCGCGGTCGAGCTCTCCTTCCCCTCCTGGGTGTGGCTCGCAGCAACCCAGTGGGACCCGCAGCCTGGGACGGTGTGGAGCTGGGTGTGCCTCGCTGCACCCCACTGGAAAACCCAGCCTTGGACTGTGGGAAACCATGGAATGTCCCAACAGCACTCAAACCACTAGTCAGGGAAGGGGCTGGCACCTCAATGGACCACTAGTCAGTGAAACAGTGGGGGCTTCATCTATCCTCTCACACTCACCCTCCCCTCACCTCCATGCTCTTGGTCTGGAAGTTGGGATTGGAAGATGTTCTTCCTCTTCAGGCTCATCTGAATCTTCTACATCGTCAGGGTTGCCCTCAAATTCTGCAAAATATAACAGAACAGACAAATGGTTAGCAGCAGAGGAGGGGACAGGGTGGCATGAGTAGGCTCACACAGAGCAGGCAGCAGGCTGACTTGAAGGACCACGATGAATAATGGCACATTGCATCAACCGAAGCGTAGCTGACGGAAACATTCCCATGAACCGAAGCATGGCTAGTCTGGGCAGTACTTAACATTTAGCAAAGCCAGACTGTGGAATTTGCAGGACTTACCCTCTCCCTCGAGTGTGGACTCAGCTTGTGCAGTGGTGGTTGCTTTTCTCCAGGCAGGACCCATCAAAGTAGCGACCCTCTCTTCCAAGGGTGTCAGTGGGTGCAGATTTGCTGGGCCTCCTCCTGTTCGAGTTCTTTCTTGTTTGTTGTGTACCACTTTCCTCTGCAAAGATGAAAATATAACTTTTTAGAGAGGGTGTCTTTCTGTTGGGTGGGACATATACAGATGGTCACATTTACAATTGCAATTCCATTGAAAAATGAAAATATTACTTACACTAACTACTTGACCAAGGTCCTGCCACATCTTTTTGCACTGGCCTCCAGACCTCAGAGTGATCACCATTGCAGAGTAATCTTCTGCAAGTTGGTTCCAACGTTTCTTTATTTCTTTGGGTGGAACTGTTATGTGACCACTGCTGGTGTCCAGCTCCTGCCATCTGCCCTCAATCACAGTAACTGGTGTCTCCACTTCAGCCTGTAAGAAATTCTTGGTCCTGACGCCGCGTTGCATCTTGTGTTGCAGCTCCAATTTTTCGAATGATAATTACAGTTCTCACACAGCACTAAACGTTCTCAGACACACAACTGGCTCTTTAAAACTGGCCGATTGCAGACTGGGAGCTGTACTGTGCATGCGCACTCATAGGAATCACATCAGAAATGTCCTTTTTTTTTGCGTATGTGCAAAAGGGGCGGCATCGTTTTTTTGGCGCAGAGAGCTGGCTCCACCCCCCCCCCCCCCCCCCACCCTGCCGAGGCTACTGGATAGGCAGCACGGTGCCAATTTTGAAAAATAGAGCGGGGAAACTTGGCACATTTATTTTTGGAGTAGTTCTGGCCTAGAAAAACAGGCATAACTCTGGCAATATGCCAGAAAACGACTTTGGGCAAATTAGAGCCCTTGATGTTTTCTGGTAGAGTACCCAAGAGTCTTTCCACAGGTGCTGATAATGCTGGATTTGAGGGCAGACCAGGCATTATGGGCACTCCACGGCACTGGTTCAATGGGAGTCGTCAGGTTGGCTGTGAGGTGTTGGCTGAATCGGGCTTTTTTTTGCAGGTCTTTGAAGTAGCATTAAACTGAGGCCCTGACAGCTCTCTCAGGTGGGTGTAAAAGATCCCATGGCACTATATTGAAGAAGAGCAGGGGATTTATCCCCGATGTCCTGGCCAATATTTTTTCTGAACAAACATTACTAAAACAGATTATCTGGTCATTATCACATTGCTGTTTGTGAGAGCTTTCTGTGTGAAAATTGGCTGCCGCGTTTCCTACATTACAACAGTGACTACACTTCAAAAAGTACTTCATTTGCAGCACGTTGGGTCATCTTGTAGATGTCAAAGGCGCCATATAAATGCAAATCTTTTTTTTTAGACCAATTGCCAATGCCGCAAGACTGGGAGCAGTAGGTCAGTACACCAACAGAAAATGCCACCAGATTGGGAGTCGTATATCAGTATACCAATGGGCAATGCCACTCAGACTGGGACTTTTGCACAATTTGTGGTTGTGCTATAGGGTTTCTACTGGTGGCTACTGGTTGATAGAGCCCAAGCAATGGAACTTTGCGTCCTTAGTCCTCTGCCATAAGAAAAAACAAAGTAGCCCTTCGATTCTTGATGGATTATTCTCCAAGTAGTTTTAGTGAAATATATAGAGCTGCACGCTCAACCGCACAAAGTCAGTGACAAAGCAGAACCACAATATAGAACTAGGTAGCCTAGGCTTGACATGAAGGAAAGATCTTTCAGTAGCGAGGAGGGGAGGGTATAAATCCTGTGCCTGTGGAGATCCATGCTGAATTATAATGTCCCCTGCATGATTTCCTTAAAAATGCCAGCAGGAGTTTTGGCTTCCCATTGTTCAGTTTCTGTTTCTCCTGGCGAAGCTGTATGGCGATGAATGCAAATTTGAAGACAGTTGTTATTAGTGAGGGAGAGAAGAAAATGTATATTGAATAGGTTCGATCATATGAAGAAGTGCATAACTAGACAGGATTTCATCCAACAGAACTTTATCAGTACTTAAACTGTGAGCTACAGCACTGCTTTAACTAGAATATGAAATAAGAGAATGTAATATAAAGAGATATCAACACATTTTATTTTTTTTATTACAGCATATTAGCAATTACTGTACATAAAAAGGAAGAGGGCATGGTTGAGTAGCAACATCTCTCCTTGTTTGAAAGAAAGGTAGCAATGAGTCATACCTCATACGCAATAGAGGAATTATGTTACACCTTGGCATGATTACATTGGTGTTCACATATCATTCCACCAGCTCAGTGAAGGAAAATGATTTTCAAGCTTTACATTTGCAAATAAAAACAGGGTATGACAGCATTTCATTCAGACATTAATATAATTTGTACATACACATTTGCATTTACATCTATCAATTTGTCAATTCTTTTCTCTTTCACACACACAGGTTAGAGATGGAGAGGGATTTAAAAAAACTTTCACAAAGTTATTGGTATGTTCACAGTAGCACAGTGAGTGATAACTTGCACCCACACTACTGACATTGTTTCTGGAGGTAAACACATGCAACTCATATTAATGTACTGACCCTGTGTTAAGGGTGCAGTTACAAGCAAGAACTTGTTAAGGAACTATTAAATTGTTTTGTAAAAAATGATTGTCGCATATTGTATTGAATTGCCAATGGGATAAAGTTTCTTCTTTAGTACTCTTGGCGCAGAGCTTCACAGACTGGGAGCACATATCAGGGATTTGGGCATATGCTAATTTTCCATCCATTAAAATGCATAGGCAGAAAACCGTGCCGGCACAAGCCCAAATTCTCCAATATGCGCTTCAATATGCAAAGTTTTGCGCTGGGAATGCTAAATGTGAAAACTTACTCCACAAAACAAGCAGGTGCACAAACAGTGAAGGGAGCTGCCATTAAACTTCAGGAAATGTAAATCTTGCCAAACTCATTTTGAACCAAATTTAGCAAAAACAGCAGCTTGGGAAGATGGCATACATGACTTTGTTGGAGATGTTCGAGGAGGAGCAGGAAGTGCCAGAAAGGAATCCCCAGGATGTTACACGTTATAGGAGGCAAACCACAAGGACTCATTCTAACTTATAGAGCATAGGTACTTCAAACAAGTCAGCTTCCTGTGATTCACACTGGAGAACTATGTGAGAGGATGCACCACAATAGGGAAGCCACAAAAGAATTGTACCATCTGGTACAATAGCAACTGCAGCCACAAAGCAATAAAATACCTACACTGCCAGTGGCAATAAAGTGATGACTATCCTATATATCTATGCAACCGGCTTGCTCCACCCACAGGAGGGGTCAGCCAGCTTGGTGTGCATCCATTCATTATAGGGCCAGAGGAATAGCAGGAGAGAGCGATACAATTTTTCATCAAGTGTAGGACAACCACAGTATCGGAGCAGCACCAGGCATACATTAGAATGAGGCACCAACCTAGTGAAGTTACAATACAAGGGTATGTGCAGGCTAAACAATGAAAGCAGCAGGATGTGGACAGAGCTAAGCAGTACCACAATCAGTGGATCAGATCAAGGCCCTGTAACCTTACGACATCTAGTTGATAATGATGGCGGACAATCAAGCAACTTATGGAAGGGCTTCATAAATATCTCCATCCTCAACTATAGAGTGCAAGAGACAAGACTCATCTTTGTAAATGTCTTCGATAAAAAGTGCCAAGTGGACGATCTCACTCAGTCCCCTGCAGAGGTCCCCGCCAGCATAGTTTACTCCACATGACATTAAGAAGTGGCTGAGTGCACTGGACACAGCGATGACTAGTGACCCTGACAACACCCCAACTATGACACTAGCAGCTACCAACGATGAGAAAAAAAACTGCCCAGGTGTGCCCTATCCATAAAAAACAGGACAAATCTAACCTGGCAAATTACTGTCCCATCAGCTTCCTTCGCAGTATCAGTAAAGTGATGGAAGGAGTCATCAACAGTGCCATCAAGCAACACCTACTCATCAACAGCAGACATTGTCGCAATGCCCTGTGACATCATCCCACTCATGCTTGAGGTGGACTGCTCCATTCTCTCTGCAATTGTGGGCATTGTGCATTGCACATTCTCTGCTGTTCCTTAATGATTCTTCTTTTCATCGATTGCCCTCGGGGCACAGCATCTGTGTCCAACTGGGCAGAGCTTGGAGAGGGCTGCGCCCTCCAATACAGACTGTCCACAACTGTTCCTGCCACCTCTATCCCTTCTTGCACACTTGTGAAATGAGAGCCACCAAGTGAAAACCCAAGTTTTCACCAAGTGTCTAACTGGTCCCACCAGAGCGCGCATATCAGAACTGGTGCATGCTAAGCATGAGTCCTGCGACGGTGCACCCTCAGAAAGAATCAGCTCCCCGAGGTCCATGAACTCTTGCTGCACGCGTGAATGCCCTGGTGGAGAGAAAATATATGAATTTGTACTGGCAAGGTAGGTATGTTGCAACTTACCGTTATGAAGATGACCACATTTCACTCACTGTTGAAATCAACTGAATGCCGTATGTGGGTTGCTGATATTTAATTGTGTCATCACGTTCCCATCTCCGATGGCCTTGGACGCTAAAATGCTTCCTCTTCTGTAGTTGTTAGCTGGGAAATCTGTGGCGGCCCATCCCCCGATTCTTTCCTCTTCCTGGTGTTCTGTGCTCTCTTTTCCTGCAAGAGGGAGAGAACAGACCTCTGAGGGAAGGTAATGGGTGAAGTCCATTTGGTGAATGTAACTATCAGGGAGCATCATGAAATTGTATAAGGATGATGGTGAGTGGCAGTGGTGGATGGATGGGGATGTGAGGAGATTCATTGAATGAGAAGGGTGGGTGCACGTGCAAGGTAGGTGGGTGTGAGGAGTGAAGTGATGGAGTAGGCTTGAGAAGGCAGTGTGAGGGGGTGGGGTGAAGCGCACACCAAGCTGTAGGTGAATGTAAAACTGTACTCACCTTTCCTGACCTCTATGGGTCATTAAAGCACTTCCTGCATTGAATCCAGGAGCGTGTCACAGCCCTCATGCTGCTAACCTCCTCGGTTACTTCCAGCCACGCCTTCTTTGTGACAGCAGCAGGTTTCTTCTTCCCATTGCTGGGCAAGAGTATCTCTCTCTGGGTCCTCATGGCCTGCAGCAGTACGTCAAGGAAGGCATCATTGAAGTGGGCTGCAGCCTTTGAGCATCCTGAATACATTGTCACACCTTGGCTTCTCTTCCTTCCAACTCTAAACTCCACCAAATTCCATCTTTGGATTGGCCCTTTAAATACTGGAGTTGAGATTGCGTCACATGGGTCCACATTTCACCCACTGCCACGCAGTCAACGCCAAACCTGGAAGTAAAATGCTAATGAGCTGGCTGTGATAAAATGCCACTGACCAATATGCTGAACTTTTGGGTTTCCCACACGATATAGGACCCCACCCCTCCACTCTCCCAACCCTCCTCCAAGTTAATGTCGGGGGTAACGGTTCAGGTCAATGACCTTTGATGAAAGGACATCAAACTGAATCGGCTGTTTCTCTCCAAATATGTGGGCTGGTTTGCTGAGTGTTTTCCAACATTTTCTGTTTTTATTTCAGATTTCCAGTATCTGCAGTAGTTTGCTTTTGTTTTAAAATGATTACGTTCTGTATGCTGCACAACATAGCATTAGATAGAGGCATCACTTGTTAACATGTGGCTCAAATGCAGGACGATGATGACTTTTGGGGGTTTCTCTAGCTCTATTTTTATTATAGATGTTTTGAACTACTCTTGCAAGTTAGCACTAGCTGCATCTTGCCCAGATAGCTAGTTAAATTTGTAGGGAGCAGAAGGTCCTCTTCAATTTACGTCAGTTTATGGTTTTATCACTTACCCTCACATGATCCTGTTTGTCTTTGGAAGACAGCAGAATAACATTATACCTGTACCAGGCCTTGACATAGGCTTTGACTGCCAAACAAATTTATTAAACCGAGAAAGCAAATAGCGGCAGAAACACAACACATTTTTACCTTAGTTGTTGAGCTTAGCTAGCTTCTCATGAAGTAGAAAATAAGAAGCACTTCATACATGGAAATAGACAGGGAGGTGGCTATGAGTAATGCAGAGGGAGATTAGAAGGAACATCTGAAAGCTTGGTGAAAAAAATGATTTTGAGGAAGTTTTTGCATGAGGAAATAGAATAGAGAGGTGCAGGGATTTAGGGAGGGAGTTCGAGAAAGTGAACCCAAGGATGCTGATGGTTCTACCACCAATGATGGGGCAAAGGGGGGTTGGGAGGGTGTACAAAATGTGAGAATCTGAGGGAGAATATAAGGCTGGAGGAGATTGCAGGAAGGCCATGAAGGGACTTGAAGATGAGAATGAGGAGTTTAAGTTTAATACACTGGAGGCAGGGAGTTAGTCTAGGTCACTGGAAGGGAAAATCAGCTATATAATAGGCGGTCAATTCTATATCATCCATTTTACATCTTTGTCCAAAGTAAAAATGACTCACCATGAGGTTTTTTATTTGATATCCCTATATACAGGGACTGCGATCTGGAGCACATGTACAATGTTTAAACAAAACATTCACAATTAGCTCATACATTGTCAACAGGCTGGAAACACCAGTGGGATGGCCTAAGAGGCTGCAAAGAGTAATAGGGCAGCTGCCAGACATGGCACAGAATGCTGGGAATGGTAACGGGGAAGCCATGACAGGCAGCGAAGATTACCAGTGTGGACTGAGAGGCTGGAAATCCGAACATGGTGGTAAGCATGCTGTGAGATGTACAGGGAACGCCACCAGAAGTGTCAAAGACTAACATAGCAGCCAAGATAGCCAGTAAACAATGGGCCAGCTGGGAATTCTTTATGAACCAGCAAGGAAGTAGCAAGGCCTAAAGCAGTAGATAAAATAAGAGGGGGTTATTACGAGAGGTAGAGAAGAGAAGAGGGAGAAGCTGCAGTCAGCAATGAGCAGTAAATGGGAGGCCTGGAAGGAGTAAAAGATGAAATTTATTATAAATAATGTAAAGAAAAAATAACTTACTTGGAGAAAGTGTTCAGAAATGTGATGCAGAGCCACTTAGTGCCCAAAGGTGCAATCATAATAGATGAAGAATTTGATGAAGTGCCCCTAATGTTCAAACAGGAATCGTAACGTTGACATAGATAACTATTAACAGGGAAATATTGACGCAATGGGTTAGAAATCTGACTTGGACGGTAGTGCAAAATGGGCAGTGTAGCATCGGCCATTTGTTTTTTCCCCCAGCACGATACTTTGTTCCAATGGGTGACCGATGCAATACTACTACTTATTTGCCCTACCGCCCAAGATGAATTTCTATCCTAATGTTCCTAAGATCGCAAGAGTTTGACAAAGAAATCATGACAACTGGAAGTAGTTTTTTTTGACAGGAACTGTGCAACCTACCAACATTTTTAATGATATGGATAGGACAGTAGATATGTCACCATGAATTATAAAACCAATACAGATTGATTATATTTTCCCTATAATTAACTTTAAATAATTTCTCAATAAACTTGCATTGATGTTACAATTGTTAATCCTTAAGTCATTATGTATTAATTAAAATGAGGACTTGGATTGTTAATAAACCATGGTGACATCACAGAGTCAAAATCAAATAAACCCACCCATTAAAAATTACTATACATATGATAAAGTTATATTCTGAACCTTAATCTAATATCAGGGTTCAAATGATGATTATCGATCAGTTGTGTTTTCTTCACTGTGGTTTACAGTGTAATTTGAACCCTTTGATTAGATTACTGTATTTTATTCATATCCAGGTAACCATTATTATTTCTATAATTCTGTCGTTTAATAATGGTGTAATAAACTGTCAACATGAAGCTTAAGTTGATTACGAGTATCCGAATAACACGTAAGATTTAATTATACCTTTATCTCACTGCAATTTATTCTTGTATGGAGCATATACTGAATTAGACGAGTTTTTGAAATAGTTTTCTCTATTATTAGTGTCCATTTATCGTTATTTGTTAGACATGGGGATCGCTCAAAGTTTTGTTCATGGCCAGTGGCCAGGAGTGGAGCTAGAGGAGTCAGGCACGGCTGCAGGAAACAAACTGAACATTTCTCATAACATAAGTTGCAAGGGCCAGTTGCAGGACAAGGACTTTGCTGGCTACTGAGGAAGAGAGAAGGTACTGCCATTTTCTCACTGTGAATTTGGCCACTTGGCCGACCATATTGATGATCTGCATTATATTTGCCAGACCTTTCTTTAAGCACACAAACATCTCTCTTTCTCTCTAATAACCCATCTACTGCTGTGTGTGTTTTGATATAGATACACAATTATATATTTAGAATTTTATATTCTGTACTTCTTGCTGAGACCCAGTCATTCCATTAGCTTTTATGGCCTTATCCAATGGGATGCTGCTCTTAACATCTTATAAACCTAAACTAGCATATCCTTCTGCTTTTCCATATCATGCAGAATTCCTCCATTCAAATTATAATTATTACTTTTTTACCAAAATGTGCCACCTTACATTTATTAACATTGAATTCTATCTGTCACCTTTTTTTTCCCAGACCAGCATCATATCAGTATTTGCTTGCAGTTTCCTTTGGTCCTATTTTAGTATCATCTGCAAATTTGGATACCGCAACCTCTAGCCCTATATTTAAATTGTTGTTGTACATAGCTAGCAAATGTAGTCCCAGAACGGAACCCTGTGGGACACTGCTACCCACTTCTAACCACTCTTGAGAAACTGCTCTTAACTACTTCTCTATTTCTTCCTTTCGAACCAGTTTTTCATCCAATTTGCCAGCCTCCCGCAATTCCATTCTTATTAATCTTCTCCAGTTGTCTCCTGTATGGTATTTTGCCAAAAGCTTTCTGAAAATTTATGCACTCCCCATCCACTGCATTTCCCCCATCCACGATATCTGTCACCTCCTCAAAGAACTTTATCAGCTTTATCTAGATATTTAGTGTAATGTCTGTAAGCTTGTAATGCTTGTAGCCCCACACTGTGGATGTGGAGGTATTGTGTACTGCAACTGCATAGTTAATCATTAAACAACGGCAGCTTTCCTGAGAGTTCCAAGAGAGCAGCCTGCTATCTTAGGAAGCTGTGTGTGCAGAGCTCTGTGAAGACAGAGCAGCCTGCATGTAAGGAAGCTGTGTGTGCTGTGCTCTGTGAAGATATCACATTTGGCAACCGAGGATGAGATTTTTCGGATGTTTAAAGCTTAAATTTTGTTGGTGAAGGATTCAGCCTGCCGACAGAAGACTTTGGAAGTTTCTGTCTTTGAAAAAAAGGCTACAAAATCCGAGGTAAAAAAATAGCACATGGTGTGAACAGCTAGAGATTAAAAATGGCAGGTGTAATCGGATATTTTGGTGAATATAGACACGACCAGGAACGTTTTAAAGTGTATGTGGATTGGCTAGAAATGTATTTCACTGCATATAACATAATCGAAGTTCCAGACAATGCAGTCCAGAACCGGGCTGTGTTGGAATGTAAGAAAGCGATCTTCTTATCAGTGGCAGGTCCGGCATTATACGAAACCCTTGTAAATCTGCTTGTGCCTGACGAGCCAAAGGATACAACGCGTAAAGCAATTTTAACAAAACTGGAGCAGCACTATAACCCCAAACCGTTAGAAATTGCTGAAAGCTATCGTTTCGGGATTCAGAATCAAAAGACGGATGAAAGTATCGCTGATTACATCAAAGCATTAAAAAAGCTATCGATGCACTGTAATTTTGGAAATTTTCAAAACTGAGCATGCACTGTAATTTTGGAAATTTTCAAAACTGAGCATTACGGGATCGTTTTGTTTGTAGGGTGAAAAATGATGAGATCAGAAAGTAGTTATTGACGACAGATGACTTAACTTTTGAGATTGCTTGTCAGACAGCGACGTCTATGAGCATGGTTGAACAATATTCCCGAGAATTAAATAATGATTACGGTCGTCAGTCAACCGAGGTAAATCACTTGCAGGTTCAAAGTAAAAGACGGCCATGGCTGAAAGTCTCAGAAACTGGAAATTCTACCAGAGTGTCGAAGTCATGCTATAGGTGCCTGGGACAACACATTGCTCAAAGTTGTCCCGACGTGAAGGCAGAGTGTTTATTCTGCAGAAAGACTGGGCATCTTGCAAAGGCATGCCAACTGAAGGGTAAACCAGTTTTTAAAGCTATGAGTCCAGCGTTCAAAGCTATGAGTCGAAATCCAAAGAAACTTCATAGCATGGAAGAACAACAACAGGACGAGGAGATGTTAGAATTACACGTCATCAGGAGCACGAGGTTAACGGACAACGATTCGGAAGGCATCAAAATCCACATAAATGTTGCGGGTTTCAAGATACCAATGGAAATTGACACGGGTGCCTCCGTCAGTGTAGTACCGGAGTCACTGTACCGCGACAAATTGCGTGATTTCCAACTGGAGAAATCCAAGATAGAGCTGCGAGGCTACTCGGGAGAGAAAATTCCTGTGGTAGGTCGTATCACCGTGCAGGTGAAATATAAAGATAAATTTCAGAACTTGCCTCTAATAGTAGTGAAAGGAGACAAGACTGCCTAACTAGGAAGAAATTGGTTGTGCTCA
Source organism: Pristiophorus japonicus (assembly GCF_044704955.1). Classification (NCBI taxonomy): domain Eukaryota; kingdom Metazoa; phylum Chordata; class Chondrichthyes; family Pristiophoridae; genus Pristiophorus; species Pristiophorus japonicus. The sequence goes on along the minus strand of NC_091977.1, from coordinate 448,583,557 downwards.
CTAAAGCTGGATTGGAGTAAGATTTTCTGTGTGGAAGCGAGATTTTCATCAATGGAAGAGGTTATCAAGCAGTATCCGAAGGTGTTCTGTGAAACGGGCAGTCCGATCCAAGGCTTCAAGGCGAGTGTCAGGGTACAGAAGGACGCTAGATCGGTTTACTACAAGCCACGTTCTGTATCATATGCACTTAAGGAGAAAGTTGAGCAAGAACTCAAAAGACTAGAGACTGAGAACATTATTTGTAAGATAGATCGATGTAATTGGGCTACACCCATTGTTGTTGTACCTAAGTCCGATGGTAAGGTAAGATTATGTGGTGATTATAAAGTAACTGTAAACTAGGTTCTAGAGGGTAATGTCCCCAATACATTGCCGAATATAGAAGATTTGTTCACAACACTGACAGGTGGTCAGATCTTCTCAAAACTGGATCTTACGAATGCCTACTTACAGCTTGAACTAGATGAGGAGTCCAAGTCATGTTTGACTATAAATACTCATCTAGGCCTATATCAGTTTAATAGGCTATCGTTTGGAGTGTCTTCCACCCCTGCCATATTCCAAGGGGTGATGAACCAGATTTTGCAAGGTATTGAAGGAGTAGTATATTATTTGGATGACATACTAATTTCAGCACCAAATAGGCAAATTCATAATAAAATATTGAATGAAGTCCTCAAATGGCTAGAGAAGCACAGAGTACGAGTGTCTGCTCGAAAGTGTGAGTTATTTAAAAACTCAGTGGAGTACTTAGGGTACAGAGTAGACAAAGATGGTTTACATCCAACCAAGGAAAAACTGGATACGATTAGAAATGCACCCATTCCCAGGAATGTCACTGAACTTCATTTATTCTTGGGTCTTTTGAACTATTATTGGAAGTTTCTACCAAATTTGGCTACAGTATTACATCCACTGAATGAACTTTTGAAAAAACAGATCCAGTGGAAATGGTCAAAAGAATGCAAAACAGCATTCAAGGAGTGTAAAAACAAATTGGTAGATAACACCATGTTAGTTCACTATGGCATATCTAAGGAGATTAAGCTAGCATGTGATGCCTCTCCATATGGAGTTGGGGCAGTAATCTCTCATGTATTAAGTAGTGGGGAGGAGAGACCAATTGCTTTTGCTTCATCACTCTCAGTGCCAGTGAGAGAAATTATGCGCAAATTGAAAGGGAAGCTTTGGCATTAATTTTTGGGGTCAAGAAGTTTCACAAATACTTGTATGGTCGTAATTTTACCATTGTTATGGACCATAAGCCCCTAACAGCAATCCTGCATCCAAAGTCCCCAGTTCCAACATTAGCTGCAGCCCGAATGCAGAGATGGGCTTTGATTTTGTCAGCATATACATATGATATTGAATACAGATGATCAGCTGATCACAGTAATGCTGATACAATGACTAGATTGCCTTCCCCATCACAAGTCACACCCAATAGGGAAGAAGTGTTTTATTTTTCATACATTGATGAACTGCCAGTCACAGCTGAAGAGATTGGTAGAGCAACCAAACGTGACCCAGTGATGTCAAAGGTGTATGAGTATATTGCAAATGGATGGCCAAACCAGGTAACAGACAAAGGTACACATCCATTCTTCATTCGCAGGAATGAATTATCAGTAGATAAAGATTGTATTATGTGAGATGCAAGAGTGGTTATACCAAATAAATTCAGGTCCAAGTTATTAGGAGACCTCCATGACCAGCACCTGGGAATGTGCTTGACCAAGAGTTTTGCATGCAGTTATTTATGGTGGCCAGGTCTTGATAAAGATATAGAGTACATCATGAGTCAGTGTACGACATGTCAATCGGTAAGCAAGCAATCACCACCAGTACCATTACAGCCATGGAAATGGCCTCCCAGGGTATGGCAAAGACTACATATTGATTTTGCTGAGTTAGATGGACAACAATTGTTCATTGTAATTGATAGCCAAAGTGGGTTGAGGTGTTTCCAATGTGGAAAATAACAAGTAAAATATTGGACATTTTACAAAAATTATTTTCTGCATTTGGCCTCCCTGAAGAAATTGTTTCAGATAATGGAGCACAATTTCGTTCAGAAGAATTTGCACAATTCACGAGCAAAAATGGTGTGAAACATACCAAGGTTCCACCATACCATCCTGCTTCGAATGATGTAGCAGAGCGCACTGTACAAATTGTCAAACGTGCCCTCATAAAACAAATGTTAGATCCAAATCCAAGGAAACGACAGTTGTCATTGGCTAATTTTTTGATTACATATCGAAATACTCCTCATACAACTACTGGTAGAACACCAGCAGAGTTGTTTCTCAAACGACAGCCATGAACCAGATTCTCATTGTTAAAGCCAAATTTGGTACAGTCTGTAGAAGAGACATAATTAAGACAAAAAGAGAATCACGATAAAGGGAGAGTAAAAGAGAGAAGAGTGAAATTAAACCAGAAGGTGAGAATGAAAATCATCACCATAAATGGTTAAAGTGGTTACCCGGAAGAGTGGTGAAGATATGTGGTCCTCGCACATATTTGGTAAAGATGTTTGATAATGGACAGGTTAGGTTTGTTCATATTGATCATATTTTACCTACAGACATGGAAGGAGTTGAAGGTGGGAATGATTCAATTATTTCTGACTTTTCAGATATTTTGATACACCAGTAGCAAATCCTAAATGCAATGTACTGGAAACAAATCCAGGAGAGAATCAGAATGAAAGTGTGAGTCCGAGTCAGGAAAACAAAGAGCCTGAAGTTAGAGTGAGTTCAAATGAAAATCAAGTAAATTCCGTGGAGGAAAATGTTCCTCAGGATGAGCCTCGAATGAGTTTAGATTCGACACCAGGTTTGGAAGGTTTTGTTCGAGAGCAAAGGTATCCTCTTCAAAACAGAAAACAAGTGGTAAAGTTAAATTTGTAAATATGTATAAAAATGAAAGTTATTTATGATGTTTGTTATGATGGCTTTTTCATTAAGGAAGGAGAAGTGTAATGTCTGTAAGCTTGTAATGCTTGTAGCTCCACACTGTGGATGTGGACGTATTGTGTACTGCAGCTGCATAGTTAATCATTCAACAACAGGCAGCTTTCCGGAGAGTTCTGAGAGAGCAGCCTGCATGTAAGGAAGCTGTGTGTGCTGTGCTCTGTGAGATATCACATTTAGTAACTTAATCTTTAATTATTTCTACATTACAACAGTGACTACACTTCAAAAAAGTACTTCATTGGCTGTAAAGTGCTTTGAGATGTCCGTCGGTCGTGAAAGGCGCTATATCACTCCAGGTCTTTCTTTTTAAAGATTCCACCATTTTCCCTACTATAGATGTTAAACTAACTGCCCAGTAATTACCTGGGATAGCTGTCTCTCCTTTTGCAAATGGGTGTTGTTGCAGCGTCGAGAATCTGGAATCCGGAATGTTCTGGACTCCGGACCGATCGGTGCCGGGGTCGTCCGGAATCCATAAAATGGTCCGGAATCCAGACTCGACGACCCTGCCGACCTCAGGGCCCCGCCGCTGCCCAACTTCAGGCCTTGCCTCGCCGCTGCCCTTACCTCGGACTTCGCCTCACCCCACTCGCCTCACCGCTGCTGCCTTTATCTCGGGGCCTCCTCGCCGGCCTGTCCGATGACTTCCTTGGCGGGGCCCCGCCCAAACACCTCCTCGGTGGGGCCGGCCCACCCGACGACTTCCTCAGTGGGGCCCTGCCCGACAACTTCTTCGGCGGGAGCCTACCCGACAACTTCCTCGGTGGGGGCCCGCCCGACAACTTCCTCGGTAAGGCTGGACGGCCCGAACAGCTCCTCACCGGGAATCCCTCCCCCACTTTCTGATGTTCCGAAATCCAGAAATACCCAAACCTGGGCTCGGGTCTTTCCGGATTCGTGACGTCAGAACGTAAATTGAAATTGCGGAAAAGCCCGGAATCCGGAACGGCCTCGGTCCCGAAGGTTCCGGATTTTAGGCGCTGCACCTGTATTACATTGTCCATTCTCCATTCCTCTGACACGCATCCACTCTTGACAGAACATTGAAATATAGGGCCTCTCCTTCCACTTTCCCTCAGGATCCTTGGATGTATCTCAGCAGGTTCCAGACATTTGTCCTCTTTTAGCTTAACTAACTTCTCTACTACTTTCCTTTTATTTAAATTATACCTCTTATTTCACTTTTAACGAATTTGTGAGATAATTTTAATGATCAGTGCCTGCAGAAAACAGCCATTTGCAGATTGGCTGGCCATTAAAGATGCAGCCCAATTTTCCTTGCTATTAATAGGAAAGGAAAATCGGGTAAGGTGTCTCATGGGTGGCCAATCTGTAATGGCCTATTTCTGCCCCCGCAGAAAATTAAAATGCGTTCCCAGTATTTCTCTCCTCCCTAATTACCTTGCCTTTAATAAATACTGAAGCAAAGTACTTGTTAGGCGTCCCCACCAATTTCCACTGACCTTTTACGAACTCACTATCCTCACCTCCAAGGGATTCCACATGATATTTGATTATTCTCTTTTTACTGGTATGCTTGCAGAATACTTTATTGTTCTTTGTAATATTTTGTTTGAGATTCTTTCCTTATATTCCCTCTTTTGTTTTCTTATCCCTTTCTTAACTTCTTTCCTTATTTTCTCGTGTTGTCATTTATTTTTTTAAATCATTTTTTATCATACCTATAGGCCCACCCGAGAGAGAGAGCCATGTGGCAGGCAGAACTTATTAACAATAAGATATTGGCAGGTTTTCTTTTGGATAAGTTTTATGTGAATTATTTAACTTTAATGTGTTTGCTATGTTGTTAAATTATTTTTAATTTTTTCAGTGATATTTGGGCCAATCAGATGCAAGTGTTACATACACTTAACATTGGTGATAATTTGAAGTATGATACTTCGAAGTGTGATATTTTCAAGTGTCACATTTCCCACAGATTTTAATGACATAAACACATTGAGAATGATTGCAGAATTGGTGGGAGGTTAATAAACCTGACTGTGAAATATTTCATCAGGGTAGACAAACTCCCAGGACAGCCACTGCAACAATACATTTTTAATTTTTTTTTGTTCTTTAAGTAGTGAATTCCTGGAAAATAAACCACACAATACATTAACACATTTTTTAAAGTGGTCAGTTTTATTTTAATTAATCATGTAATTTCTTTGTAGTAGTTTTATTACAGTGTTACTTCATTATCATCATCATCATAGGCAGTCCCTCGGATGAGGATGACTTGCTTCCACGCCAAAAAGGGTTGAGTTCACAGGTGTTTCAATGAAGGACCTAATATTCCAGATCCTGAACTACATATTGAAGGGTGGAAGATGCCACTGTGTGGATTTTTTAAATATGTGGTGGCCGTTGCACACCAGCCACCACACGGGCTTGACAGAGCTAGGTCTTGGTCCAGTGGCAAGGATTAACCAAGACGACTGGAGACCAGCTCTGCTGCACGGACCTAGTGTGCAGACATATCACAGTGTGGGCTGGCCCGTGCTGCCCCTGGGTCCTTGCCTCTTCTGGGCCCTGAACTCACGCTTCTCTTGGGCCCCGATCACGTTGCTCCATGATCTCTCGCCGTTCCTCCTCCCCGACCTCGTCGTTCCTTCGCCCTGACCTCGCGCACCTTCGCCCCAACCTTGCCACTCCTTCACCATGACCTTGCCGCTCCTGATGTACCTGCCCACGGGTCCAATCAGCGACCTGGAATTTGGTGACATCCAATCCAGTCGCCCTGTTCACAGCCATCGCTCTCCTGCACCAGCACATGCTGTACCTTGAAGTGGTGTGATCCACGCTGCTCCTCCTTTCAGGCCCCGACCTGCTACTGATGGACCTTGCAGGTCAGGATCGCCGCGCTGATTATTTAACCTTAAACTGTCAGCAGATCCAAGAAAATCACAATTTCCCTGCCTTCGCCAGTTTTTAACTTTACAACTCCACAACATGACACTCAGACAAACATTAACATCACAGTAATAAATCCATTCAAATATAAGTAGCTTTACTGCTTTAATATAAACTTTGTGAAACAATGTTGGAGATGGTAAAAGAACAATTTTAACTAAAAATAAAAAGATTTAAAGCACATTATTTTTTCTCTATTCTCTCTCGTTCCCTCCTATATTATTATTTTCAACGCTTATTTTACTTTTCTCTAGCTAATCTAATCCTTAATTTAAAAAATTTTGAACAAAAACAACTTTACAATCCTTGTCTAACTCTTTTCTTCTTCTTTCTATCTCTCACCATCCATTTGGGAAGAGGTTGCAAATTCCACAAAACTGGGCTTTTGTAAACTAAACACTGGCTCTGAATACTGATTTGGTCATATCAGAGAATTCTTGATATGTAAAACAATGAATAGATAGATCATCATCATCATAGACAGTCCCTTGGAATCGAGGAAGACTTGCTTCCACTCTTAAAATGAGTTCTTAGGTGGCTGTACAGTCCAATACGAGAGCCACAGACTCTGTCACAGGTGGGACAGACAGTCGTTGAGGGAAGGGTTGGGTGAGACTGATTTGCCGCACACTCTTTCTGCTGCCTGCGCTTGATTTCTGCACGCTCTCGGCGATGAGACTCGCGATGCTCAGCACCCTCCCGGATGCACTTCCTGCACTTAGGGCGGTCTTTGGCCAGGGTCTGGCAGGTGTCAGTGGGGATGTTGCACTTTATCAGGGAAGCTTTGAGGGTGTCCTTGTAATGTTTCCTCTGCCCACCTTTGGCTCGTTTGCCGTGAAGGAGTTCTGAGTAGAGCGCTTGCTTTGGGAGTCTTGTGTCAGGCATGCGAACAATGTGGCCTGCCCAACGAAGCTGATCAAGTGTGGTCAGTGCTTCAATGGTGGGGATGTTGGCCTGGACGAGGACACTAATGTTGGTGCATCTGTCCTCCCAGGGGATTTGTAGGATCTTGCAGAGACATCGTTGATAGTATTTCTCCAGCGACTTGAGGTGTCTACTATACATGATCCGTGTCTCTGAGCCATACAGGAGGGCGGGTATTACCACAGCCCTGTAGACCATAAGCTTGGTGGCAGATAGATACATAGATACTTACAGCACAGAAGGAGGCCATTCAACCCATTGTGCCTGTGCTGGCTCTTTGAACGAGCTGCTGTGCTTAGTTCCACATCCCTGCTTTTTGTCCGTAACCATGTAAATTCCTCATTCTCACATACAACTCCCTTTTAAAATGATTTATAGAATCAGCTTCCACCACATTTTCAGGTAGAGCATTCCAGATCCCGACAACTCTGAGTGAAAAAAGTTCTCCTCATCTCCCTTCTAGATCTTTACCCGATGATTTTGAATCTATGACCTTTAGTTATTCACCCACTCGCCAGTGGGAATATTTTTTCCCTATTTACTCTATCAAAACCTCTCAGCATCTTGAAAACCCCAGAGAGCTGCTGCTGGATGAATAAGCTCATCAGTGACTCCCAGGATCAGATTGTATCCGGCATGAGTTAGCTTGTCTATGGCGCAGTAAGGATTAATCCACAATTAATGTATTGTAGTTGGGATAACACAGCTTTATTAAAGTGACAGCACTTCATTGACAAGCACTTCTTTCCCTGGAGAGAGCTCATCTTTAAGGATGTATGTTTTTCCATGGACATTTCAGTTGAATTGTCACAGCTTTAATGGTTGGTTGAATTGTAACTGCACTACTAGATCACTGACCCGATGTCAGTAATGTATTTGACAGACTGATTAGTCATATGTATGGATTGTTGGCCAGGGAACATAATAATGTCTAGAATAGAACAATGTTTCCATATAATTTTACATTGGCAACAATGAGCTGATGCTGTCTTTATTTGAAATATTATCAGTACTTTCACCTAACATTTTATGTGACATCTCCGTTTTAGCCGTGGTACACTTCTGTTTTCAATATCAATTATATTGGCCCGGAATTTGCATTTTGGATGACAGCGATCTGGCAATGTTCGGTGTCATTCCACCTTTGAAACTGACCGCAACTTCAGGATTTAGCGCATGCACAGCCTAACGCAGAAATCCTGAAGTTGCGGTCTGTCATTCACTGCTCCAACACTCCTACTATGGCCCTCCCATAGCCGGCAAAGTGTAATCTATCAACTCCGGGAAACTGACGCCATCTCTGGCTCTTCCGCAATAATTACGCTGTTAAATTCCCCACTGAAAGTTAGACTCAAAAGGATTAGGTGTAACTGGGGTTTTAACAGTGTATTGACTGCTAAACAACGGTTATGGGCCTGAAAAACTGATTTTAATTTAGTGCAGTGACAAATTTATCAATTTTAATAAAAATTAAAATTTTAAGAAAATTTAAAAGAAATGTTTAGGGCTGGATTTTCAGCGACTTTGCATAGAAAACATAGAAACATAGAAAATAGGTGCAGGAGCAGGCCATTCAGCCCTTCTAGCCTGCACCGCCATTCAACGAGTTCATGGCTGAACATGAAACTTCAGTACCCACTTCCTGCTTTCACGCCATACCCCTTGATCCCCCGAGTAGTAAGGACTTCATCTAACTCCCTTTTGAATATATTTAGTGAATTGGCCTCAACTACTTCCTGTGGTAGAGAATTCCACAGGTTCACCACTCTCTGGGTGAAGAAGTTTCTCCTTATCTCGGTCCTAAATGGCTTACCCCTTATCCTTAGACTGTGACCCCTGGTTCTGGACTTCCCCAACATTGGGAACATTCTTCCTGCATCCAACCTGTCCAAACCCGTCAGAATTTTAAACGTTTCTATGAGGTCCCCTCTCACTCTTCTGAACTCCAGTGAATACAAGCCCAGTTGATTCAGTCTTTCTTGATAGGTCAGTCCCACCATCCCGGGAATCAGTCTGGTGAATCTTCGCTGCACTCCCTCAACAGCAAGTATGTCCTTCCTCAAGTTAGGAGACCAAAACTGTACATAATACTCCAGGTGTGGCCTCACCAAGGCCCTGTACAACTGTAGCAACACCTCCCTGCCCCTGTACTCAAATCCCCTCGCTATGAAGGCCAACATGCCATTTGCTTTCTTAACCGCCTGCTGTACCTGCATGCCAACCTTCAATGACTGATGTACCATGACACCCAGGTCTCGTTGCACCTTCCCTTTTCCTAATCTGTCACCATTCAGATAATAGTCTGTCTCTCTGTTTTTACCACCAAAGTGGATAACCTCACATTTATCCACATTATACTTCATCTGCCACGCATTTGCCCACTCACCTAACCTATCCAAGTCACTCTGTAGCCTCATAGCATCCTCCTCGCAGCTCACACTGCCACCCAACTTAGTGTCATCCGCAAATTTGGAGATACTACATTTAATCCCTTCGTCTAAATCATTAATGTATAATGTAAACAGCTGGGGCCCCAGCACAGAACCCTGCGGTACCCCACTAGTCACTGCCTGCCATTCCGAAAAGTACCCATTTACTCCTACTCTTTGCTTCCTGTCTGACAACCAGTTCTCAATCCACGTCAGCACACTACCCCCAATCCCATGTGCTTTAACTTTGCACATTAATCTCCTGTGTGGGACCTTGTCGAAAGCCTTCTGAAAGTCCAAATATACCACATCAACTGGTACTCCTTTGTCCACTTTATTGGAAACATCCTCAAAAAATTCCAGAAGATTTGTCAAGCATGATCTCCCTTTTACAAATCCATGCTGACTTGGACCTATCATGTCACCATTTTCCAAATGCGCTGCTATGACATCCTTAATAATTGATTCCATCATTTTACCCACTACTGAGGTCAGGCTGACCGGTCTATAATTCCCTGCTTTCTCTCTCCCTCCTTTTTTAAAAAGTGGGGTTACATTGGCTACCCTCCACTCGATAGGAACTGATCCAGAGTCAATGGAATGTTGGAAAATGACTGTCAATGCATCCGCTATTTCCAAGGCCACCTCCTTAAGTACTCTGGGATGCAGTCCATCAGGCCCTGGGGATTTATCGGCCTTCAATCCCATCAATTTCCCCAACACAATTTCCCGACTAATAAAGATTTCCCTCAGTTCCTCCTCCTTAATAGACCCTCTGACCACTTTTATATCCGGAAGGTTGTTTGTGTCCTCCTTAGTGAATACTGAACCAAAGTACTTGTTCAATTGGTCTGCCATTTCTTTGTTCCCCGTTATGACTTCCCCTGATTCTGACTGCAGGGGACCTACGTTTGTCTTTACTAACCTCTTTCTCTTTACATACCTATAGAAACTTTTGCAATCCGCCTTAATGTTCCCTGCAAGCTTCTTCTCGTACTCCATTTTCCCTACCCTAATCAAACCCTTTGTCCTCCTCTGCTGAGTTCTAAATTTCTCCCAGTCCCCAGGTTCGCTGCTATTTCTGGCCAATTTGTATGCCACTTCCTTGGCTTTAATACTATCCCTGATTTCCCTAGATAGCCACGGTTGAGCCACCTTCCCTTTTTTATTTTTACGCCAGACAGGAATGTACAATTGTTGTAATTCATCCATGCGTTCTCTAAATGTCTGCCATTGCCCATCCACAGTCAACCCCTTAAGTATCATTAGCCAATCTATCTTAGCCAATTCATGCCTCATACCTTCAAAGTTACCCTTCTTTAAGTTCTGGACCATGGTCTCTGAATTAACTGTTTCATTCTCCATCCTAATGCAGAATTCCACCATATTATGGTCACTCTTCCCCAAGGGGCCTCGCACAATGAAATTGCTAATTAATCCTCTCTCATTACACAACACCCAGTCTAAGATGGCCTCCCCCCTAGTTGGTTCCTCGACATATTGGTCTAGAAAACCATCCCTTATGCATTCCAGGAAATCCTCCTCCACCGTATTGCTTCCAGTTTGGCTAGCCCAATCTATGTGCATATTAAAGTCACCCATTATAACTGCTGCACCTTTATTGCATGCACTCCTAATTTCCTGTTTGATGCCCTCCCCAACATCACTACTACTGTTTGGAGGTCTGTACACAACTCCCACTAACGATTTTTGCCCTTTAGTGTTCTGCAGCTCTACCCATATAGATTCCACATCATCCAAGCTAATGTCTTTCCTAACTATTGCATTAATCTCCTCTTTAACCAGCAATGCTACCCCACCTCCTTTTCCTTTTATTCTATCCTTCCTGAATGTTGAATACCCCTGGATGTTGAGTTCCCAGCCCTGATCATCCTGGAGCCACGTCTCCGTAATCCCAATCACATCATATTTGTTAACATCTATTTGCACAATTAATTCATCCACCTTATTGCGGATACTCCTTGCATTAAGACACAAAGCCTTCAGGCTTGTTTTTTTAACACCCTTTGTCCTTTTAGAATTTTGCTGTACAGTGGCCCTTTTTGTTCTTTGCCTTGGGTTTCTCTGCCCTCCACTTTTCCTCATCTCCTTTCTGTCTTTTGCTTTTGCCTCCTTTTTGTCTCCCTCTGTCTCCCTGTATAGGTTCCCATCCCCCTGCAATATTAGTTTAACTCCTCCCCAACAGCACTAGCAAACACTCCCCCTAGGACATTGGTTCCGGACCTGCCCAGGTGCAGACCGTCCGGTTTGTACTGGTCCCACCTCCCCCAGAACCGGTTCCAATGCCCCAAGAATTTGAATCCCTCCCTGCTGCACCACTGCTCAAGCCATGTATTCATCTGCGCTATCCTGCGATTCCTACTCTGACTAGCACGTGGCACTGGTAGCAATCCCGAGATTACTACTTTTGAGGTCCTACTTTTTAATTTAGCTCCTAGCTCCTTAAATTCTTTTCGTAGGACCTCATCCCTTTTTTTACCTATGTCGTTGGTACCAATGTGCACCACGACAACTGGCTGTTCTCCCTCCCATTTCAGAATGTCCTGCACCCGCTCCGAGACATCCTTGACCCTTGCACCAGGGAGGCAACATACCATCCTGGAGTCTCGGTTGCGTCTGGGTTTTTGCCGCGATTTGACCCTCCATGGCGAAAACCTGGTTGGCGGGATCTTCGGGCACCTTTTTGTGGCGGCACTTCCACGTACCGCCAGGGAGAGGAGCGCCGACATGAAAGGATGTGCAACACCGCGGATTGCATTATTATCGTATCTACGGCACTCTCCGCCATGCCTAGGTCAAACCTGTCCGTGCAGCCTTGCCAGCAGCGGTAAGTATGAAGACCTGCAAAAAAGGTAAGTTAAAGTTTTTATTTTTTAATTCTTTTTCAGCGATTTAGTAGGCAAGGGTTTTGTGAATGTTTTTTGAATGTTTTTTGCAATTTTTTTTTGTTTCGTTTTTCCCCTCTTTCCAAGGCCTCTCTCGCAGTGCTACCTGCCCTGGACTAAAGTTGACAAAACTCGCGGTTTGCACCGTGAATCCTCGTGCAATGTCGACTTTACTGAGACGTAAAGGCAGAAAGTTAGGCCTAAAAACGGTAGCGCAGCAAATATGGTAATTTTGGCATAAAACTACCGTTTTTGCTGAAAACTGAAAATCCAGCCGTTAATGTTTTTAATGTTTGTTCATCTTTATTTCAGGTTTACCTTTTTTCCCACGAGAGAACCCCAATCTTTGTTTATTGTCTCTAACATTTTTTAAAAGTTAGAATTTTAAGAGCTTACTCACTTCCTTGTTCGTTGTCTGTGAGAATTCTGCATTTTTATTGGTTGCTTATACGGCTTGTTGATGTCACAGCAGCTCACACTAGGGAATCCCCACTTTATTTTGTTGATTTTTAATTATGCGTCGGAAAATCCAAACTTCTTGACAGAGAGATCGTAAATGCAGTTCACCTTATTTAGGAATCTAACCCCAGATCCATTATGCTAACTTGTGAGCTCTGACAACACAGACCTACAATAATCCCTATCACCAGTTCATTGTATAGTCACAAGAAATAAGTGGTTAACTATTGAATCTAGATCCTATAGCAGCCAAAAGCCTCATAAAATAGTACCTAAAACTAGGATATACTGATTTAATTATATTAAATGAACAATTTCTATTGTAAGTAATATTGGAGTCATGGAACTAATACCTTGAACCTCAGTTCTAATGAAGAGTCACATTAAAACATTACCTTGTCTTTACCTCTTTTTTGATGTTGACCAATCTGTTGCGCATTTCAAAATTGTAAAATACATGAGGCTAGAAATTACTGTTGACAATAATAGCAATTAATGCATTAATGTGACAGTCCACGAATGCAATGGAGGCATTAACTCATCTTCATTAAAATAGCTGACAGAGGAATGTCAAAAAAAATGCATTAGCTTTTATAATGCTATTATCTCTTTTGATACTGTCAAAAAGGATTATATTTTTGTACTAGAATTAAAATCATTACACACTTTAAAAAAAAAACAAAAGTACATAAAAATGTGGTTTGCAGGAACAGTCACAAAGAGCTGAATTTTGTGCACCTGATTGCCTCCAGTCTGGAATTTGCAGTCTGCTGTACTCTTATTATCAATGTCACTCCTCACATTTTCCCATGGATGTTAAGTACTCTGACATAGATGGTGCAGACTTCATCTTTGGCTACTGCAGGGTAATAAAGCTGTCTTCACTATGAATGAATAAACATACTGAAAATAGCTTTCAAAGCTTCGATGCATAACCCAGGCATTGCATTCACATTCAAAAAGGCCAACAGTTTGTGTCACCAATCATAATAGTGCACTGTTGTGAAGCTCTAAATGCATGGAAACATTAACATGAATATTGAAATTAAGTAAAACTCATTGCCATTCCAATTCACTCCCTATTTTATTTCCAAATCCATTTCAGTGGCTCAGTTTTGCCTTTTAGTTGGATGTGCTGAGGACAGATAAAGGAGAACTAATCTTGGGGATGAGAGGAACCCTTCACATAAGACAACAGTGAGGCAAACTTAAAATATTCCTCTGAGGACATTTAAAATTCTTTAAAAGCTTATTTTAGCACCTTATTTGTTATATACTCCTTATTTGGAGATAAACACTAAACAATACATCTGTACTGTGACTCTCAGAAATGATCAGCTTATAACAAAATCCTGCTTCAAATAGTGGACGAAAGTAATGTCAACTTTGGTTTTGACAGGATTTAGGTGCATCATGCACCTATTATGATTTATTAACATTGACACCCTCCTATTCAACTAAGAACTGATTTTTCTTTTGAAACACTGACAGTTGAGTTCAGACACTGATTCAGATTAAAATGCTGATGTTTGACATGTTTAAAAAGGCGGATTTCTTCATTTTTCAACAGACTTAAGCCAACACTGAAGTCAAATGGGTCAAGTGTCTTTTAGTTGAAAGAACTAGGTGTAGCCAATGGCAAGGTAAGTTGAAAAAACATTCTAAGCTCACCAATGAAGAATGGTCATTTGAATAAGACACCAGGGAGGCCTCTGTTGCCTGACAAACTCATACCTTTCAGGAGAGAAGGAATAAGGGGAGAAAATTGCAGAGGAAAGTATTTGCTACAAACTGGTAATACACCAAAGCTAGCACTAGATGAGCATATCAGTTGACATAGATTCAGAGAGATGAATAAAATGGCTCAAGTATTCCAAGCTTTATATAAGGCACAAGTTTTTGTTGACAAACACAACTAAAAAATGTAAAATATTGGAAATACTCAGCATGTCAGGGAGCACCTATGGAGAAAGAAACAGAGTTCACGTTTCAGGTCGATGACCTTTTGTTAGAACAGTCTGGAGAAAGGTCATCGACCTAAAACGTTAACTCTGTTTTTCGCTCCACAGATGCTGTCTGACTTGCTGAGTATTTTCAGCAATTTCTGTCATTGCTTCAGATTTTCAGCATCTACAGTATTTTGCTTTTGTATAAATGTAGGAAAGCATCTGTTAAATGCAAAACCTTTCAACACCAATGAATGTGCATTTTTAAACGTTGTTGTTACCGTTTCAGTTGCTTTCTGGAGCCTTGGTTTAAAGCCATAACAAAATGGTACATTTGAAATCAAAAAAGACATTTGGCTTCATGGAAGATCCTATCAGACAAATGTTGTTGGTGTTTAGCAGTCACATCACAATTTCAAGAAGTTACAGAAACTTTTTCTAAATAAATCAATTGCAATTACTTTTTAAAGACTTGAGCATTTTCAATCCCATACACATATTGATGAAAATGTAAGATGAATGCTTAAGAAAACATTTGAGAGTTGTTCATCTTGTAGCTATTGGAAGTCAGTGTTGCAATTTTATAAAGTACATGCAGCTAGTGAATGAAGAAATCAAAGAAATTCACTCATTTCTGCATTAGAAATCACTGATCATAAAAAAATGAATGACCTGGAAATTGGATCACATTGTGCATGTTTTACTGGTGTAAAATGAGTGCCTTAGGGTTCAATGTGGTGAGTGGCATGCACGCGCTCAATCCGCATCACAAGTGTGCCACCTGCCATATTGGTTAGGGCTCCGACATAGATGTCCAAGGCGTGTGCCTGAAACTGATGTTAGGCCCATTGCATGTGCAAATCGAGAACGTCAGGCCGCTTTGTGAAATTGGAGTGTAAATGATTGCAGCATTTGCCAGGCACGAATGTGGTCAGTTTTTTCAGACGCTCAGCAGCCAAACCAATGTTCCTTAAAGGAACCGCTGGATGCTGCCACCTGAAATGTATGTTTTAAGGTTTTTTACTTACCTTATTCTGAAGTGCTCTTCCAAGCTCTACATTACATCTGCTGACCGCTGCCAATCATCACTCACCCCTCTCCCAATTGCCTACCTCCTTCTCCCCCTCCCTGATTTTCCTGATAACCTCGACCAGCTCAGATGGGTGACCATCAGGTAGAGCAGGAGTAGGAAGGTAGTGCAGGGGTCCCCTGCGGTCATCTCCCTCCAAAATAGATATACCACTTTGGATAATGTTGGGGGAGATGGCTCATCAGAGAAAGGCAACAGCAGCCAAGTTCATGGCACCATGGGTGGCTCTATTGCACAGGAGGGCAGGAAAAAGAGTGGGAGTGCTATAGCGGTAGGGGATTCTATTGTAAGGGGAATAGATAGGTGTTTCTGTGGCCGCAATCAAGACTCTAGGATGGTATGTTGCCTCCCTGGTGCAAGGGTCAAGGATGTCTCGGAGCGGCTGCAGGACATTTTGGAGGGGGAGGGTGAACAGCTAGTTGTCGTGGTGCATATAGGTACCACCAAAATAGGTAAAAAACGGGATTAGGTCCAACAAGCTGAATTTAGGGAGCTAGGAGTTAAATTAAAAAGTAGGACTTCAAAGGTAGTAATCTCAGGATTGCTATCAGTGCCACGTGCTAGTCAGAGTAGAAATAGCAGGATAGTTAAGCTGATACGTGGCTTGAGGAATGGTGCAAGAGGGAGGGATTCAAATTCCTGGGACATTGGAACCGGTTCTTGGGGAGGTGGGACCAGTACAAACCGGACGGTCTGCACCTGGGAAGAACCTGAACCGATCTCCTGGGGGAGTGTTTGCTTGTGCTGTTGGGGAGGGTTTAAACTAATATGACAGGGGGATGGGAATCTATGCAGGGAGACAGAAGGAAGTAAAATGAGGGCAGAAGCAAAAGGTAGAAAGGAGATAAGGAAAAGTGGAGGGCAGAGAAATCAAGGGCAAAAATCAAAAAGGGCCACATTACAACATCATTCTAAAAGGACAAAGAGTGTTTAAAAAAAATAATCCTGAAGGCTCTGTGTCTCATTCGTAATAAGGTGGATGAATTTACTGCGCAAATAGCTGTTAACGGATATAATGTAATTGGGATTATGGAGACATGGCTCCAGGGTGACCAAGGCTGGGAACTCAACATCCAGCGGTATTCAATATTCAGGAAAGATAGACAGAAAGGACAAGGAGGTGGGGTAGCGTTGCTGGTTAAAGAGGAGATTAACACAATAGTAAGGAAGGACATTAGCTTGGATGATGTAGAATCTGTATGTGTAGAGCTCCGGGACACCAAAGGGCAGAAAACGCTAGTGGGAGTTGTGTACAGACCACAAAACAGTAGTAGTGGCCAATTCATTAGATATATTCAAAAGGTAGTTAGATGTGGCCCTTACAGCTAAAGGGATCAAGGGGTTTGGATAGAAAACAGGAATGGGGTACTGAAGTTGCATGTTCAGCCATGATCATATTGAATGGTTGTGCAGGCTCGAAGGGCCGAATGGCTTACTCCTGCACCTATTTTCTATGTTTCTATGTTTCTATGCTTCCCTCGACTACCCACATCACCAGTGAGCTGCCTCAGGGGCAGTGAATTGTGGTCACAGCTCACCGGACTATCCTAATGAGACCGGAGTACCAATTTGCCACAGTCCTGTTGTCGGTTTCATTGCTGCACTGGGATCGCACCACGATTTGGGCGCGTTCCAATCTCTCGGTCAATGTGGCAGTTGGTCTAAAGTGTGGCAGTTGGATTCTGATTCAATAAAACAAAAGAATTAATTTCAAACTGCAATATAATAACTTACTAAAATGAAAAAAAGCCCTGATCTATCCAACAAGACAATTCTCTTTCCAATATTCCCACTTGTTCCTCAAGGTGATGACTCGTGTCAGGGTGCTTACTGTCTACAGCCTTCCAGTATTTTGCCCAAGTATCTATTCTTCATGCGTTAGGCTAGATAGTGACAAATAGTTGAATTGTTGGGGGCATCGAACTAAGTCTGATTGCATTGTCATTTAATTTGTTGTTTCAGCTTTGAGTAGTACTCTCGCTCTGAATCAGAAGATTGTGGGCTCAAGTCCCATTCCAGAGACTTGAGCACAAAAATCTAGGCTGACACTCCAGTGCAGTACTGAGGGAGTGCTGTGCTGTTAGAGCTGCCGTTTTTCAGATGAGACAAAAACCGATGCCCCATCCCCTCTCTCAGGTGAACGTAAAAGAACTCATGGCACTATTTTGAAGTCAAGCAGGGGAGTTATCTCCGATGTCCTTGCCAATATTTATCCCTTGTAATAAAATCAGATTATCTGGTCCTTATCAGATTGCTGTTTGTGGGAACTTGTGGTGCGCAAATTGGCTGCCGCGTTTCCTACATTACAACAGTGAGTACACTTCAAAAAAAGTACTTCATTGGCTGTAAAGCACCTTGAGACATCTGGTTGAGATGAAAGGTGTTATATAAATGCAATCTTTCTGTTTAGACCAACTGCCATTGCTACCAGACTGGGAGCAGTAGGTCAGTACACCAACAGAAAATGCCATGAGATTGGGAGCCTTATGTCAGTATACCAATGGGCAATGCCACCAGATTGGGAATGGTATGTCAGTACACCAATTGTCCTGAAAGACGCTATATAAATGCAAGTATTTATTTCATCTTTAATGCACACTGTCAGCATGAGCAACTGGATTATGATCAGAAGTGAGTAGATTGGGCTTATATTCTGGAGTTTAGAAGAATGAGGGGTGATCTCATTGAAACATATAAGAGTCTGAGGGAGATTGACAGGATAAATGCTGAGAGATTGTTTTTCCTGGCTGGAGATTCTAGAACTAGGGGCCATAGTCTCAGGATAAGGGGCACGCCTTTTAATACTGATATGAGGAGGAATCTCTTCCCTCAGAGGGCTGTGAATCTTTGAATTCTCTGCTCCCAAGAACTGTGGATGCTCAATCGTTGAGTATATTAAAGGCTGAGAAAGATAGATTTTTGGATTCCAGAGTTATGAAGAGATATGGGGATCAGGCAGGAAAGTGAACTTGAGGTTGAAGATCTGCCATAACCTTATTGAATGGCAGAGCAGCCTTGAGGGGCTGTATGGCCTACTACTGCTCCAAATTCTTATGTTCTCCTGTTCTTAAACAGGAATCCTGGTTGATGTTTCTTCTTCCTAGCCTGAAGACACTGAATCCAATTGTAATTCCCCCTCCTCACCCCCATTCCCCTTGAGAGTGTCAAAGTCAGGACAAACCAAAGATTGAACCATGGATTGAACCAGGCTCAATAGATGGTCGAACTACCCAGAGAGCCAGTTTAAAAAATGATTTATTTCTGCTTTCCGGACTGACAGATGATAACATCTAGCTCATTATGTTCCTTATATTATAAGATAGGGATATTTTGATGGCTCCAAGACAGCTTCACCCAAAAATCTCAGCATTACAATGCTACTACAGACAGCAATGGCCTGGTTTCCATTAAAATAATTGTTGTGTATGGAGTCTGAACAGTGTGAGCTCAAAGTAAAGTGTGACTTTAGTCTTTTATTGCAGGTCTCCAGAGTGCCTCTCCAACCTGTGAAGCCTTCTTAAGTACCTGTGCTCCCAAGGGATTATGGGATCCCTTGGGGCTCCGGGGGATGAGCCCTCTGGTGGCTGTACAGAGTAAATACAAGTCCACATATATAATAATATTCCTCCCCAAAGTCAATAGTGTAACTATTTACAATGTGAGTCGATCTGGGGCCCTTCTTGCCCTGGTTGATCTTCTCGGTGTGAAAGCTGGTGTTGTTGAATTATTTGTTGGGCCCTCGTTGGGCTGCTGTGCAGCTGGCCTTGTTGGGCTGCCTGATGTGTTGGTTCTGCTTGGTGGTCAACCGTGGTGCCGGTTGCCAATGGTGTGTACGTTGGGGGATCAAAAAAGGTGGGGTCCAAGGTGGGTTGCTCAGGATAGTCCGTAAATCTGAGTTTGATTTGGTCCAAGTGTTTCCAGTGAATGAGTCCATTTGAAAGTTTGACCCGAAACACCCTGTTCCCCTCCTTGGCCACGACAGTGCCGGGAAGCCACTTGGGACCTTGTCCATAATTTAATACAAGTATAGGATCATTGACTTCAATCTCGCGTGACACATTTGCGCTATCATGGTATGCACTTTGTTGAAGCGGCCTGCTCTCTACCTGTTCATGTAGATCAGGGTGAACTAACGAGAGCCTTGTCTTAAGTGCTCTTTTCATGAGCAGTTCAGCAGGTGGGATCCCAGTGAGTGAGTGGGGTCTCATGCGGTAGCTAAGCAGAACTCGGGATAGGCGAGTCTGCAGTGAGCCTTCAGTTACCCTCTTCAAGCCTTGCTTGATGGTTTGCACTGCTCTCTCTGCCTGACCATTGGATGCTGGTTTAAACGGGGCAGATGTGACATGTTTGATCCTATTACGGGTCATGAATTCTTTGAACTCAGCACTGGTAAAACATGGCCCGTTGTCACTCACCAGGACATTGGGTAAGCCGTGTGTGGCAAACATGGCCCGCAGGCTTTCAGTGGTGGCAGCGGATGTGCTAGTCGACATTATCTCACATTCAATCCATTTGGAATACGCGTTTACAATCACAAGGAACATTTTACCCAAGAACGGGCCTGCATAGTCGACGTGTACCCGAGACCATGGTTTGGAGGGCCAAGACCATAAACTTTGCGGCACCTCCCTGGGTACATTGCTTAACTACGAGCATGTATTACATCTGTGAACGCAGGACTCTAAGTCTGCATCGATACTGGGCCACCACACGTGGGATCTGGCTGTCGCTTTCATTTTGCGCCGCTAAAACGACTTTATCTCTTCCTGCATTTCCACTGGGACATTAGAACAGCTCCCGTGAAACACACAGCTTTTGACTCAAGATAATAAGGGGTCCTGGCTTGTCCAGGTCTTGATCTGCCGGGCAGTAACGGGTGATTACTCACTCTCAAATGCTTCCATAACCATGGCTAGATCTGCAGGCTGCGCTATTTCCACCCCCGTGGTGGGCAATGGCAGCCTACTGAGAGCATTAGCGCAGTTTTCTGTGCCTGGCCTGTGGCAGATGGTGTAGTTGTATGTGGACAACGTGAGCGCCCAACTCTGGATGCGGGCCAATGCGTTGGTATTTATCCTTTACTCTTGGAAAACAGGGATATAAGTGGCTTATGGTCAGTTTCCAATTCGAATTTTAGCCCAAACAGGTATTGATGCATTTTCTTTACCCCATAGACACACGCTAACGCTTCTTTTTCAATCATGCTGTAGGCTCTCTCAGCCTTAGACAGACTCCTGGATGCATAAGCAACTGGTTGCAGTTTGCGAAAATCATTAGCTTGTTGCAATACACACCCGAAACCATATGACGCATCACATGCTAGTTCCAAACGCTTACATGGATCATACAACACAAGCAATTTGTTTGAGCATAACAATTTTCTCACTTTTACAAAAGCATTTTCTTGGCTTTTGCCCCAAACCCATTCACCCCCTTTTCGTAGTAAGACATGCAGCGGTTCTAGCAGGGTGCTGAGACCCGGTAAGAAGTTACCAAAGTAGTTCAAGAGTCCTAGAAATGACCGCAGCTCCGTCACATTCTGTGGCCTTGGTGCGTTCTCGATTGCCTCCATCTTCGTGTTGATGGGCCTGATGCCGTCCGCTGCAATCCTCCTTCCCAGGAACTCCATTTCAGGTGACAAGAAAATGCACTTCGAACGTTTTAACCTGAGCCCCATGCGGTTGATTCGACTAAGAACCTCCTCCAGGGTCTACAGGTGCTCGACTGTGTTCCGACCTGTGACCAAGATGTCGTCCTGGAAGACCACGGTGTGCGGGACTTCAGTAAACTTCAGTAAACTTTCCATGATTCTCTGGAATATCGCCGCCGCTGATCGGATTCCAAATGGGCATCTGTTATAAACAAAAAGACCTTTGTGCGTGTTGATGCAGGCGAGGAGCCTTCGATGATTCCTCCAGTTCCTGTGTCATGTAGGCTGAAGTCAGATCCAGCTTCGTGAACATCTCTCCTCCCGCCAGCATTGCAAAGAGGTCAGCGGCTTTTGGTAGTGGGTATTGGTCCTGCAGGGAGAAATGATTGATAGTTACTTTGTAATCGCCACAGATTCTAAATTTGTTTGAGACCTGGGCACACGAAGTATTGTTAGCGGGCGATAGCGCTCGGATGTCGTCCCAGTTCCAGCGTATCTTTCCCAGCCAGCTCCTGCCGAGCAGCGTGGGACCATCGCCTGGTACCACCCAGAGTGGTAGCTTGTGCATCGCTCCATCATAGGAGACCTTTACAGTAGCACTGCCGATTACAGGAATCAGTTCTTTTGTGACGGTTTTTTGTTTCGTGCGAATTGGAGTTAAGACTGGCCAAGAGGCCTTGTTGCACCACAATCTTTCGAAAGTCTTTTTGCCCATGCTGGGCTGGCTTGCGCCCGTGTCCAGCTCCATTGACACCGGGAGTCCATTTAGTTCAACATTCAGCATTATCGGGGGACAATTCATGGTGAATGTGTGTACCCAATGTACCTCTGCCTCCTCTATCTGAGGCTCTGTTTCATCATGATCCTCCTCTGCAACATGGTGGTTTTCAGGTTTAACAGCCTTAGCAGCTCGCCTGCACACTCATTGGAGGTGTCCCATTGTTCCACAGCCCTTGCAAACATATCCTTTGAATCGGCATGAATGGAAACGATGATCACCCCCGCAGCGCCAACAAGGTGTTAATGGCCTTGCATTCATCACCCTTGGTGGTGGACTCTGAGACATCTGCGGGCGTGCAGCTGCAGATATGTATGACCTGCCTTGTACATTACAATTCGAAAACAATATCACTTTGTTCACAGTACTTGTAGCAGCACTTCTGTGCTGAGAGATTTGCTTAGTATTGTCACTGGTGGCTATGAACGCCTGGGCTATCGCTATGGTCTTACTCAAGGTTGGGGTCTCGACAGTCAAAAGTTTGCGAAGTATGGTTTCGTGGCCAATGCCAAGTACGAAAAAGTCTCTGAGCATGTGCTCCAAATGTCCTTCAAATTCGCAATGTCCTGCAAGGCGTCTTAGCTCGACGGCATAACGCGCTACTTCCTGGCCTTCAGACCTTTTGTAGGTGTAGAACCGGTACCTCGCCATCAGAACGCTTTCCTTCAGGTTCAAATGCTCTTGGACCAGTGTGCACAAATCATCATATGATTTCTCCTTGGGTTTCGCTGGAGTGAGCAGATTCTTCATGAGGCCGTACGTTGGTGCCCCACAGACGGTGAGGAGGATCGGCCGTCGTTTGGCAGCACACTCTTCCCCATCTAGCTCATTGGCCATGAAGCATTGGTCGAGTCGCTCCAATCATCCAAGCAAATTTTCCCAATCATCTCCCTCCGAAAATTTCTCCAGGATGCCCACTGTTTTCTGCATCTTTGGGTTCGCAATCTGTATCTCATAGTCAGTTGTTGTGTATGGAGAAAGAGTCAGATTGAACACTGTGAGCTCAAAGTAAAGTGTGACCGTAGTCTTTTATTGCAGGTCTCCAGAGTGCCTCTCCAACCTGTGAGGCCTCGTTAAATACCTGTGCTCCCAATGATTATGGGATCCGTTGGGACTCTGGGGGATGAACCCTCTGGTGGCTGTACAGAGTAAATACAAGTCCACATATATAACAATAATAGGAGACTTTTGATTTGCTATCCTCATGAGACCGATGGACCAATTTGCCACAGTCCAGTCGCTGGTGTCATTAAGCCATGCACTGCACTGGGATCACAATGCAATTCGGGCGCATCCCAATCTCGAGCTCAATGCTTAACTTACTGAAATGAAAGAAAGCTCTGATGTAACTAACAAAACAATTCTCTTTGTAATATTCGCACTGTTCCTCAAGGTGATGGCTCGTGCCTGAGTGCTTGCTGCCTACAATCTTCCAGTACTTTGCTCAAATATCTATTCTTCATGCGCGGGGCTAGATAATGACAAAAGGTTGAAAACTAAGTTTTACTTCAGTACAGGCACTTTCCCCAATTTGCATGTAAGCTTCCTGGTTTTCCAAACTGCATTCCGGGATTGTATATATGTCTATGTGATTTTAACTTAATTCTTAATGGACTCCACCAGAGACAAATTACTAGCACACATTGAAGAGGAGTCATAGAGGACGAAATTGCCCCCCTGTTTAAGGTTCATTACCAGCTCTAAGAAGCGGTAATGGGACGGTAAGGCCTTTCCGACCGGGGGCAGAAATTTGGGCTGACACATCAGAAATTGCCCTTGGGCCAGTGGCAGTGGAAACGGGGTTCCACACCGCCTGGCATGCTCACCCCGTCAGGCACCCACTGACCCCTTGCTGCCCTGCGAGGGAAATTGCCCCGCATAAGCGGAATGAACATAAGAACATAAGAACATAAGAATTAGGAACAGGAGTAGGCCATCTAGCCCCTCGAGCCTGCTCCGCCATTCAACAAGATCATGGCTGATCTGGCCGTGGATTCAGCTCCACTTACCCGCCCGCTCCCCATAACCCTTAATTCCCTTATTGGTTAAAAATCTATCTATCTGTGATTTGAATACATTCAATGAGCTAGCCTCAACTGCTTCCTTGGGCAGAGAATTCCACAGATTCACAACCCTCTGGGAGAAGAAATTCCTTCTCAACTCGGTTTTAAATTGGCTCCCCCGTATTTTGAGGCTGTGCCCCCTAGTTCTAGTCTCCCCGACCAGTGGAAACAACCTCTCTGCCTCTATCTTATCTATCCCTTTCATTATTTTAAATGTTGCTATAAGATCAGCCCTCATCCTTCTGAACTCCAACGAATAAAGACCCAGTCTAATCAATCTATCATCATAAGGTAACCCCCTCATCTCCGGAATCAGCCTAGTGAATCGTCTCGGTACCCCCTCCAAAGCTAGTATATCCTTCCTTAAGTAAGGTAACCAAAACTGCACATAGTACTCCAGGTGCGGTCTCACCAATACCCTATACAGTTGCAGCAGGACCTCCCTGCTTTTGTACTCCATCCCTCTCGCAATGAAGACCAACATTCCATTCACCTTCTTGATTACCCGCTGCACCTGCAAACTAACATTTTGGGATTCATGCACAAGGAGCCTTCCGCGAGAGGTGGGCACCGGAGGGACTGGAGTGCATCATCACGCCCGGCAACCAAATTTTAATTTGATTTTACGTTTTAAAGTTAATTTGTTTTAATTGCCGGTGCTTTTAGTGTCCCCTTCCCTTTTATAGGGGGCACTGGGGAAAAATTGTGAATTTAGTGCCCAAAAAAAAAACCAAAAAAAGAAAAACACAAAAAAAAAAAGGGGGGAAAAAAAAAAAAAAGGGCCTTGTAAATGTCTGGAGTGTCACCCAGGTCGGGTGGCACCGTTTAATGTTTTATGTTTTCGCAGGTAAACTCAAAAGAGTTTCATGCACAAGGACCCCCAGGTCCCTCTGCACTGCAGCATGTTGTAATTTCTCCCCATTTAAATAATATTCCCTTTTACTGTTTTTTTTTCTAAGGTGGATGACCTCACATTTTCCGACATTGTGTTCCATCTGCCAAACCTTAGCCCATTCGCTTAACCTATCTAAATCTCTTTGCAGCCTCTCTGTGTCCTCTACACAACCCGCTTTCCCACTAATCTTTGTGTCATCTGCAAATTTTGTTACACTACACTCTGTCCCCTCTTCCAAGTCATCTATGTATATTGTAAACAGTTGTGGTCCCAGCACCAATCCCTGTGGCACACCACTAACCACCGATTACCAACCTGAAAAGGACCCATTTATCCCGACTCTCTGCTTTCTGTTCGCCAGCCAATTCTCTATCCATGCTAATATATTTCCTCTGACTCCGCGTACCTTTATCTTCTGCAGTAACCTTTTGTGTGGCACCTTATCGAATGCCTTTTGGAAATCTAAATACACCACATCCATCGGTACACCTCTATCCACCATGCTCGTTATATCCTCAAAGAATTCCAGTAAATTAGTTAAACATGATTTCCCCTTCATGAATCCATGCTGCGTCTGCTTGATTGCACTATTCCTATCTAGATGTCCCGCTGTTTCTTCCTTAATGATTGCTTCAAGCATTTTCCCCACTACAGATGTTAAACTAACTGACCTATAGTTACCTGCCTTTTGTCTGCCCCCTTTTTTAAACAGAGGCGTTACATTAGCTGCTTTCCAATCCGCTGGTACCTCCCCAGAGTCCAGAGAATTTTGGTAGATTATAACGAATGCATCTGCTATAACTTCCGCCATCTCTTTTAAAACCCTGGGATGCATTTCATCAGGACCAGGGGACTTGTCTATCTTGAGTCCCATTAGCCTGTCCAGCACTATCCCCCTAGTGATAGTGATTGTCTCAGGATCCTCCCTTCCCACATTCCCGTGACCAGCAATTTTTGGCATGGTTTTTGTGTCTTCCACTGTGAAGACCGAAGCAAAATAATTGTTTAACATCTCAGCCATTTCCACATTTCCCATTATTAAATCCCCCTTCTCATCTTCTAAGGGACCAACATTTACTTTGTGCCCCTGACATCTTTTCCTGGCCGGAAGCTGCCAGTGGCTGGGCGGCACATCCGCTCTTAAAAGGGAGGGCACTCCGCCACGGCCACCATTTTATTTTAATTGTTGTCCGACTCTGAAGTTGGGCCAACAATGACGGCCACGGGTTCAGCTGGGCCGCCAACAGGGACTGCTGGCCGGCCGAAGCCCTCCCTGAAGGCCCAGTGGGCACCACTAAAGTGGCTGCAGAGCTCACAGCGGCCCTCACCTTTAACTGAAGGGGAGGGATGTTGCGACATGGCCGAATATATCGTGCTGACGTCATCAGCATTGTGCTGACGTGCTCAGTGCAGCGCTGATGACACTGCCTGCCTTTTGCCCTGCTCCAAACGCACTTCCGCCCCGAAACCCCGCCTGGAAAATTTGAAAATATTTAAGAGGCCAAAATCGCGCTGTTCTCCGCCCCAGAGATTCGGGCGGAGAATAGTCATTTCATTTGAATTATTGGGGCGGAGGGCAATTTCGGCTCCATAGAATCATGGGCCCCAAATTCCAGGGGGCCAGCAAAGATGGAGAGGTGGTATATCTCTTGAATGGGGTCCAGAATTTTGTGCATAACCTGGGTCTGCCCAGTCAAGCATTGTGCAAAATTCTGGTTGGTTGCACAACCGGGGGAATTTCTGTCTCCACTACATCAAGTGGGTGTGTCACTGGGAGTTCCAGGACCACCCCAGAAATTCCTCCAACTATACCCTTGTAAGACCAATGGAATTCACTCCAGCTGAGAGGCATGAGTTCTGTTTGGCGCCTAGTAAATGTCCCAAAAGGTAGAAATGGACAAAGCTAAGAAAGGATCAATTACCTTCACAATTTGTAGAAATTGAAAAATTTACTGTAATTTTACTTCAGCCCTTTCTGGGTTGGTGGCTGTAAAATTCAGCTTCGTAGCGCCCAGTTTTTCAGCGCTGTAGGTGTTTTAGGTTGAAAATGATGCTAGTACATGCACACCTTTGGTGCGGGCCGCGCCAGATGCCATTTTGGTGACGTTGTTAGCATGAGCACTGGAAGCGTGCGCCGGAAGTGTGCTGAGTAGGCAGATTGAGGTGTCAGTCAGCGTGCAATGTTGATTTGATGCCAGCGCTGCCATTTTCAATCTCATTGCTCCAGCTAATGCCCTCTCTTAAACATGCACAGTTGAACATATGTTCAGCAGCAGAAAGGACCCCCCCATTGGTGGTATTTAAAGGGATCATCAACTACTTTCATGTTAGTTGCTGATTGATTTCTATTAACTCTTGGTTAGGTTGTAGAAGTGTTTGGTGGTTTGTTATCTTATTTGAAGGTGCAGAAGTCTCCACGGAGTGGTGTGGCAGTTACTTCAAGGCTTCTGCTCAGACCAGTTGCTCCCAGACACAGGTACTGTAGTTTGTATTCCCCTTGGCCTGCAGCACAGCAGGGAGAATGAGCAGAGGTGAAGCTGCTCGAAGAGGGAGGAGGAGGGAAAGAAGGGCTCATAGAAGGCGGCCTTATCCACCCACCTTACACAGGGCTTTGCACAGAGCTTGGAGCCCATCCTTTTCAGCATGGAAGTGATGGCCAACTCCATTAGCACACTTGTGGACCCAACCAAGATGCAGTGTCTGATGGGTGACGTGTCAGTTTCCATCACAGCAAAAGCAGAACCCACCCAACGTCTGAGTGCTGCTGTGGAAGCTTGCTGTCACGCAAGCTCAGACTGCTGCCATCATGGCGAGGTTTAACTGGAGCAATTCAGGAGCAATTTTCCTACCTCAACCTCAGTGAGGAACAGTGTATGTGATGTTTCCACTTCACTAAGGAAGTGCTCACTGAAATCTGCCACCTGTTGCAGGCAAACTTGCAGCATTCGAGCAGGACGAGGATGGAACGGCCAGTGGTTGTGAAGGTGAGTGTGGTCATTAGCAAGGGGACTGGTGGAGTGGCCACGGTGGGAGAACGAATGCTATTATCCTGAGAGAGCACAGGAGGTTCATGTTCCATGGAACCACAACCACTCCCCTGGGGCAGCACCTCAGCAATCTTAGTAATCTGTTGAAGGACAGATTGCTGGACTACTGTGACACCCTGCAAGCCTCTTTCAACACAGTTAAACCTAGCCATGATGGCAGCAGTCTGAGCTTGCGTGACAGCAAGCTTCCACAGCAGCACTCAGACGTTGGGTGGGTTCTGCTTTTGCTGTGATGGAAACTGACACGTCACCCATCAGACACTGCATCTTGGTTGGGTCCACAAGTGTGCTAATGGAGTTGGCCATCACTTCCATGCTGAAAAGGATGGGCTCCAAGCTCTGTGCAAAGCCCTGTGTAAGGTTGGTGCCAGACTCCTTCATGCTCTTTGACATTGCATATGGACTTCTGGAGGCCTGTCAATGCACCA
This sequence comes from Pristiophorus japonicus, assembly GCF_044704955.1. Taxonomy (NCBI): domain Eukaryota; kingdom Metazoa; phylum Chordata; class Chondrichthyes; family Pristiophoridae; genus Pristiophorus; species Pristiophorus japonicus. The sequence goes on along the minus strand of NC_091977.1, from coordinate 448,555,045 downwards.
TGCACTTCATTGTGCATAGCCATTAGCCTTCTTCTGTAGGCCATCCCATCGAAGTGCTCTGCAGCAGAAATTGAGTGCGACCTCACCCTCCAGGGAGCTGGCATCTGCCCTATCCTTGATCTCTGCCTAGCTCAGGACTCAAACCTCACATTCATAGCTTCACCTCACCCTCACACAATTAGCACTGCTGCAAGACTCACATCCACATCTCACAGCTTACACACACTGCCAGCTATTCAACCATGACAGACAGATCACACAAACACATTGTACCATACTCTCTGACACACATCTCTTTCTCTTGTAGGCCAAGGTGGCTCATAACCGGAGGCAACAGGGGCTACCTGCAGGGAGACAGGCACACCTGCTTGACCTAACTCCCATGGAGGAGACGGTGTTGGAGATTATTTGAGCAGCAATTGCTGAAACCGTGGCCAGGTGCGCCTGTCTCCCTGCAGGCCACTTGTGCATGATGTCTCACCACATGCAGATCCTGCATCTAAGCTATCCTCTAAAGTACATGGTCAGTATCTCAGCTGGTGGCTGCGAATGTCAAATCGAGTGATGCTGCTGTGTCTTCAGCTTCACTGCCTTCTTCCTCTTCCAGTTCTTATCATCCACCACTGCCTGGCCAGCTTGCAGTTCTTGGCTATCTAAAAGGAGAAAGACACAAGGGGAGGGTTGCATTGAGGGGAAGGGGGAAAGCAAGATGTAAATGCTTACACCATCTGCAGCTTTTAATTCTGAAGAGATTGTGGGACACGAGGAAAGTGGAATGGAAAAAGGAAGATTAGGTATGTGGATACCATCATCTTCCATTGTTTCAGCCCAGCCACTGGCCACGGGCTCAGCAATTGACGCTCCAATATTTTCCAGCACTGTCTCCTCCATGAGGGTTAGGTCATGTGGGTGTACCTGTTACCCTGCGGGTAGCCCCTGCTGCCTCTATTATGAGCCATCTTAGCCTGAAAGAGAAAGGGATGTGTGTCAGGGAGTATGGTGCAATGTGTTTGTGTGATCTGCCTGTCATGGTTGAATAGCTGGCAGCGTGTGCAAGCTGTGAGATGTGGGTGTGAGGCTTGCAGCTATTATGTCTGTAATGTACTTATGAATGACTCCACGAGACAATGTGCTGTACTCAAACTGTAGTTGCCTTGGTCCTTTATTCGTAACTCCAGAGTGAGGCAGCCGCATGGTGGCTCCCCTTTTATACAGCCCCTGCCACCAGGGCATGAAACCCAAGTCTCCACAAGTTGCACCCTCTAGTGGTGCCAGCAGAGTATATATACAGTGTAAACCTTATTGAGAGTACATCAGGTAAACAAGTCTCCATCTTATGCAACTTTACAGTGACTACACAGAGAGTATATCTATAGTCTGCATATATAACATCACTCTCCCCCAAGTCCTTTGTGCCAATTACCTTTGCACTATGTGCTCTGGCTTAGCTCTCCTCAGACTTAAGTGCCAATAACCCTTGCAGCTTGGCTGTGCTTTGGCTTGGCTCTCTCCCTGTTAACCCCCAAGTCCTTTTGCCATAACGTCGGGTAGTAATTACCAGTTTGGATGGTTCGATGATGCAGTGGAGGTTCCAGAGGGTTCTGGGTGTGATTCATGTATGTTTCCATGGCTACATACATCCATTTACCCACAACCCCCCCCCCCCCTCCGCACAGCGAGGTCATGCAGCTCGCCCGTTACATTAACATACAGGAGCAGACACAGTGCAAGTACAAAGAAAGGAAGAAAAAAAAACAGTTTGTATCGTGACACTTTGGTTCAGTGACTTACATTCGTTATGTTTTACAGTTCTGCGCCAGGATTGGGTAGATTGCATTCATGGTTCAGTCATGGTCAGTACTGAGGTAGCAGTACAGGTATGTGAGGACGCTAGTTCCAGAGCAACCAGACAGGGTCCTAGTCGTCTGATGGCGGCGCTGCGCCCCCTGCTAGCGGGGTAGGCTTGGTTCACTCACCTAGCCAGGATTCAGGGCCTTTGCCATTGCCGAAAAGTGGGTAGAGCCACAGATGTGTGTGGCATCCTTGTCCTCCTTTGAGGGCTGCAGAATCTTCTGCCTGCTCTGTAACGGTGTTGGGAACCTGACTGTTCCAGGTCCCGTTTGGGGAACTCGTTGGTTCTGACCTTTTGCTCCCGGATATGGCCGAGGTAGCGACTGGGTCTGGGGGCTGCACCGTCTCCACCCGGGTGGTGGGCAACGGCGGCTGACTGCGCGTATTGGCACCGTTTTCGTTTCCAGGTCCGAAGCAAATAGTGCCATCGGCTGCCTGCGGCATGGGATAGACCTGGGGCAGGGTATCCTCCTGAGTTCGTTGGCTTATAACTTGTGGGGACACCTGGGGCAGGGCATCAGGATCAGCGTATTTACTCTCCCGAATTCACTCGCTTGCTACTTTTGGGGACACTCTATTCCCGACATCTCACAACAACATTTTGTTCTTTACATTAGGAATAGTACCGACATCTCGCAACAACATTTTGTTCTTTACATTAGGAATAGTACCGACATCTCGCAACAACATTTTGTTCACAATCTTAATCGGTTCGTTACATTGATTGCCATGCATACAATGTCTGGATTTAACCTAATTATATCCTTTGTTAGACACCACGTGTTGGTCACTCAGCGTTGCATCTCGTGGCATTGCCGTGGCCATCTTTTTTTTCAGCCACGCTGCACCTCACTGCAGCAGGGAAGCCATCTTGCCTCTGTCCTCGAGGTCGACTGCCTTGATCCTTCTCTCCCGCGATTCTGCCACAAAAACTGGAAGAGTGTCTGTGAAGGTACTTTTAGGTCGTTCCGGTCGGATCATTGCCACGCAGTCATGATGGATGGTCTGTGCCTCAGGTGCTGCGCTGGTCTGTTCTCTGGTGCCTGGCCCAGGCGAAGGTGAGGTTTTGCTCTGCTTCTGAACACGGGGGACATCGATTGCTGGAGTGAAGAGGTCCTGCCATTTCCCCATCCACCTTCTTCCGAGTAGCGTTGGACCATCACCTGCAACAATCCACAGAGGTAACTTGTGCATCACGCCATTATGGATTACACTTACATCCGCACTACCAAGGACTGGGATCAGCTCCTTGGTGTAGGTGCACAACTTTTCCTGTACTGGAACCAGCTCGGGTCGTTTTTCGTTCCATAGTCTCTCAAAGGCATCCTGGCTCATCACTGACTGGCTCGCTCCCGTGTCCACTTCCATGAAGACTGGAACGCCGTTTATCTCGACTTCCATTTTAACTGGAGGACAATCGGTGGTGCGGGTATACACTCCATACACTTCTTCTTGGGGATAAGCTGCCTCTCTGGCCAAATCATCATACTCCCCACTGGATTCAAAGTCTTCTACCAATTCCTCTGCTAGACGGTGAGTCATATTTCTTTTACACATACGCTGGAGGTGGCCCTTTGTGTTACAGGTTTTGCATACGTACTCAGCAAACCAACACTAGTGAGCCGTATGGTTTCCTCCGCAACTAACACCCCTCGGCGGACTCTGAGTTCTGGAACCCTGAGGTCTGTGCTCTCTGCCTTTGGTAGAGTCACGTTCTACAGTCTTGCCTGTGAAAGGCACCATTCTGTGTACAGTACTTGCCGAGTTTGAGTCCACAGGATGAATAATTTGCTTGGTGCTGCAGGTCAAGGTCATGAATGCCTGACTGATGCTGATGGCTTTCTGCAGGTTGACTGTGGTGTCGGCAGATAATAGTTTGTGAAGGAGGCCCTTGTGGCCAATTCCTATAACGAAGATGTCTGACAATGCTTCGTTGAGGTGCGTGCCAAAATCATGCAGTGCCACCAGTCTCCTGAGGTCGGCAGCATATTTTGCAATCTCCTGGCCCTCAGATCTGCGGTGAGTGTAGAATCTGTGCTTGGTCATGAGGCTGCTCTCTTTTGGTTTTAGTTGGTCACCAATTAGTTAAATCAGCTCACCATATATCTTATCCTTGGCCTTCGTGGGTGCCAGCAAGTCCCTGACAAGGCGGTAGATCTCGGGCCCACAACTGGTCAGCAGTATAGCCTTGCGCTTCTCCGCCGATGCGTCCGTCTCTCCTACCAGGTCGTTTGCCATGAAATATAGCTCGAGCCTTTCCGTGAAGGCATCCCAATCATCACCCTCTGCGAAGTCTTTTAGTGTGCCAAAGGGAGCCATAATCGCGTGAAAGTCTGTATTCGCATCGCCAGTTGTTATGTCTATAATGTATTTATGAATGACTCCACGAGGCAATGTGTTGTACTCAAACCGTAGTGACCTTGGTCCCTTATTCGTAACTCCAGAGTGATGCAGCCGCATGCTTGCTCCCCTATACAGCCCCTGCCACCAGGGCAGGAAACCCTGGTCTCCACCAGTTGCACCCTCTAGTGGTGCCAGCATGTATATACACAGTGTAAACCTTATTGATAGTACATCAGGTAAACAAGTCTACATCTTATGCATCATCATCATCATCATCATCATCATAGGCGGTTCCTCGAACGAGAATGAACTGCTTCCACGAGTTCACAGGTGTTTCGATGAAAGACCTGATGTTCCAGTCCTGAACTCCAGTTGAGGGAATGGAAGATGCCTGTGCATGAATTTTTTTAACGTGTGGTGGCCGTTGCACACCAGCCACCACACAAGCTTGACATAGCTATGTGTTGGTCCAGTGACAAGGATTAATCAAGACGATTGGAGAACAGCTCTGCAGTGTTGGCTAGCCCATGCTGCCCCTGGGCCCTCGGCTCTTCTGGGCCCCGTACCCTCATCTGTCGCACCTCCAGCAGGATCTCTTGTCGCTCCTCACCATAAACATACACTGCATCTCGCCACAAACACTCGCCGTTCATCCGCCCTGACCTTCCCACTCTCCTCTGCACCTGGACCCCGCTGATGTTCCTGCCCATGCTCCAAAATGGTGACGAGGGTTTTGATGATGTCACCCAGTCGCCCATCTCACTTGGAGCAGCTCACACTGGAGGTTGAAGTGGTTTGCTGTTCCAGCTCTTTTCTAGCCCGACCTGCGGAGCTGTTCTCTTGCAGGTCGGGGGGCCACGATGATGTTGAACCAGTCAATTATCTCATCCTATCGCTTCCAACATGGGAATGACCAATTGACATTTATCCCAAATCTTTCCGCATTTCTTTTACAACAAGATCTTTTCCTGCTTCTTTAAATATGGGCTTATCATCATGTAGTGTACATGATAGTCAGTCATGTAACATATGGATCAAGGGCCCAATTTCCAGCTGAAAAGCTGGAATTGGAAAGCAAAAATGTAGAAAATGAATTTGAAGGAGAGGAAACAAGGGCTAGAAAGTAGTCAACAAGGAGGTCTGGCTGTACTAAATGGTACATACTTCAATTCAAGGAGCATAGCAAATTTAGAATTCAGTAGAGGAGGACAAAGGGTTCAATTAGGAGGGGAAAATAGAGTATGAGTAAGCTTGCAGGGAACATAAAAACTGACTGCAAAAGCTTCTATAGATATGTGAAGAGAAAACAATTATGAAGACAAATGTAGGTCCCTTGCAGTCAGAACCAGGTGAATTTATAATGGGGAACAAAGAAATGGCAGACCAATTGAACAAATACTTTTGTTCTGTCTTCACTAAGGAAGACACAAATAACCTTCTGGAAATACTAGGGGACCGAGGGTCTAGCGAGAAGGAGGAATTGAAGGAAATTCTTATTAGTCAGGAAAATGTGTTAGGGAAATTGATGGGATTGAAGGCCTAGTGGTTCAGCTGTGAGGATATGGCATTTGAAGATGAATTCATTGAACTTGACCACTCGTGTGAGGTCATTGAACTTCTTGCAGCACTGCATCCAGGTCCTCGGGCCTACACAGCTGGCATGATTTCCCTTTCATAAATCCATGCTGACTTGGACTGATCCTGTCACTGCTTTCCAAATGCGCTGCTATTACACCTTTAATAATTAATTCCAACATTTTCCCTACTACCGATGTCAGGCTAACCGGTCTATAATTCCCTGTTTTCTCTCTCTCTCCTTTTTTAAAAAGTGGGGTTACATTAGCTACCTTCCAATCCATAGGAACTGATCCAGAGTCTATAGAATGTTGGAAAATGATGACCAATGCATCTACTATTTCTAGGGCCACTTCCTTAAGTACTCTGGGATGCAGACTATCAGGCCCTGGGGATTTATCGGCCTTCAATCCCATCAATTTCCATCTTATGCAACTATACAGTGACTACACAGAGAGTATGTCTGTAGTCTGCATATAGAATATCAGCAGTGCTAATTGTGTGAGGGTGAGGTATGAATCCCGATTGTTAGAGATTGTTGGTAGGTGAGTGGTCGTGGTGAATTGAGCAGTGTCTGAGCCTAGTGGTTCAGCTGTGAGGATATGAAGATGAATTCACTGACCTTGACCACTCGTGTGAGGTCATTGAACTTCTTGCGGCACTGCATCCAGGTCCTCGGGGCTACACAGCTGGCATTGAGTGCAATGGCTATCTGCTCCCATTGCCTTCTCGCAATTTGTCTGGAGGGCCTCCTGGCCCACTGTGGATAGAGGACCTCTCTCCTTCTGTCCACCTCCTCCACCAAGGCCTCCAGTGCTGTGTCGGCAAATCTTAGAGCCCGCTTTCTACTTCCGACTCAGAATATCTTCCCCAACCTGAATGCACCTCCAAGAGGTGCAGGCTGTCTTTAAGTGGTGCAGTAGTGCAGGCTAGCTTTAAGTGGTGCTAGCCTTGCACAAACTTGGGCCCCCTGCTGAGGTGTGCAGTCACTCAACAGTGTATTCATCACTGGGCTGCATGTTACTATTATTTAAATTAGCAGGCAGCATAAAGTTTACATGCTGCCTGCATTGGAATCAACGACTGTTAGCTAATAGTGCATCGCGATACCCACACTCATTTTCGGGGGCTATCGAATTTAGCCCCCATGGAGTTCCCTTATGAGAGCACCTGTATGTTTATCTGACTTAGACTGGCAGAACAGAGCAAGAGTTCCCAAAGCACCCTTACAGATGCAGTCCATCCACCATTTCTGTGCTACGAGTCCATTCATGGGATTTGAGTCCTTTTGTGACTTTCTCCTTTGGACATATGACTGTCCTGCTCCACCAAACCTCTGCCAGCAGAGATGGGACCCCGTAAGTTTGCAGTCATAGTGTGCTACCGCACAGAAACAGGTTAGATGTCCAGTGTTTTTCTCCACATATCTAGTCTAGTCCCATGCCTCAGCTCACTCCATTTAATATTCCTCTTTTGCAAGCAACTATCTAATTCTCTTCAACAAAAGTTTGTGGCAGAAAATACACCATTCTAATCACCATCTGTATAAAGATATTGGCCCCAATATTTACACGGAAGCGGGGAGGGAATGTGGGTGACTTTTAGTGGCCGGAAAACTCAGAAATACATGGATCGCGGAAGTCCTGCGGAATTTTATGACAGGACCTCAGTTGAACTTTTTTCTTTATTTCCCGCTTGGCAACCAGCAAGATTGAAAGGCTGTCCAGCTGTCAGTGGAAGGCCTACAGTAGAAGATCTCAGTGGAGGGTGGAGGGGGATAGGATCGTGAGGGAGATTGGATCATGGGGGATCAGCATTGTATCGCGGGGAGATCAGATCATGGGGAGGGAGGCTGATTGCAGCAGGCTAGCTTGGGGGGGTCGGTGTGGAAAGCAGTCCTGCTCCTCCTGGCCCACAAGTAGTGCTGGAAAAACACGTACCTGCTGTATCTGGCAACTCCCACCTCCCTTTAACTGCTAGGTTTCCCTAGCCTTGGGAAACCCACCCCGTAGCCATTAAATCCAACTGGCTGCTATAATCTGAGGAACGCAACCTCATTAACATATTAAAATTACTGATCTGCCTCTTGAGAGTAGGTTACTCACTCTCCTCAGCGGAGTAGGACCTTGGGTGCTTGGGCCGTAGGTGGTCTTGACTGCGCTAAAAAAATCCACGAACGTCGTGGTTGTCCGCTAGTTGCTGGATTTCCTGCGCTTTTTCCACCCATCATCTGTTCTTTAGGTCATGAGCTTTTTGTTTGACCTCGGCCTTCAGTTGTCTGCATATCTGCTTTTTGCTCTCGAGTTGTGATACTGTTTTCAATTCAAGAATGCCTTGCATTTGTGGTTTATTAGCTCCTGGATCTCCTGGTTGTTCTCATCGAACCAGTGTTGACGTTTCCTGGTAGAATGACAAAGAGTCTCTTTACGGGTGCTAATTATGGTGGACTTGAGGGCAGACCTGGCACTGTGGACACTCTGCGACTCGTCAGGTTGGCTGTGAGGCGCTGACTGAATAAGGCTTTCTTAGTAGGATCTTTGAGTGCTCCAGCATTGAGAGGTGCTCATCAAAGACAGACAGGCAGTCGGTGCCCGCTTGAAGGAGCACTTCGAAGATCTCCTTAACAAAGACTCTGTCTTCAACGTGAGTGTCCTTGACTCCATCCCATAGCATGCGACCCGCCACCACCTCAGCACAACCCCAGCCCGGCACGAGGTTGAAAAGGCCATCCGATAACTGAAGAACAATAAGGCCTCAGGAGCAGGTGGAATCCCCATCGAAGTACGAAGGCATGGCAGAGAAGTACTCTTGCCACAAATCCATGATCTTATCTCTCTTATCTGGAAGGAGGAGAGCATGCCAGAGGATTTCAGAGATGCCGTAATCGTGACCATCTTCAAGAAAGGTGACAAGTCCGATTGTGTTAATTACAGATGAGTTTTCCTCTCTGCCACAGGGAAAGTCATTGCAAGCTTCCTCCTGAACTGTTTTCTCCCAGTGGCTGCAGAGCTCCTCCCAGAGTCGCAATGCAGATTCCATCCACTAAGAGGCACAATGGACATGATCTTCACCGCGGGTCAAATTCAAGAAAAATGCAGGGAGCAGCATCAACCTCTGTGCATGGCCTTCTTTGACCTCACAAAGGCCTTCGACACTGTCAGCAGGGAGGGATTATGGAGTGTCCACCTCAAATTCTCTGCCCTCAAGAATTTGTCACCATCCTCTGCCTGCTCCACGATGACATGCAACAGATCCACCACAGACCCAATACACATAGAGACCGGAGTCAAGCAAGCCTGTGTCGTCGCACCAACGCTCTTCTCAATCTTCCTCGCTGCAATGTTCCATCTCACCCTCAACAAGCTCCCCACTGGAATGGAGCTAATCTACAGGACAAACGGGAAATTGTTCAACCTCCGTCACCTCTGTCCAAGGTCATTCTAATTTCTGTCATTTAATTACAGTATGCAGACAACACGAGTTTGTGCATGCTCGGAGGTCAAACTCCAAACCATCGTCAACACCTTCACTGAAGCGTATGAGACTCTGGGCCTTACATTAAACATCCGTAAGACAAAAGTTCTCTACCAACCTGCCCCTGCCACACAGTACTGCCCCCCCTCCCCCTCCGATTATCAAGATCCATGATGAAAACTTGGACAATGTGAACCACTTTCCATATTTGGGAGCCTACTGTCAACAAGGACAGACATCGACGACGAAATCCAACACCGCCTTCAGTGTGCCAATGCAGCCTTCAGTCACCTGAGAAAGAGCGTGTTTGGATACCAGGATCTCAAACCTAGCACCAAGCTCATGGTTTACAGAGCAATAGTGATACCCGCCCTCCTACATGCTGCAGAGACCTGGACTATGTACAGTAGGCACTTCAAAGCACTGGAGAAGTAATAGCAACGCTGCCTCCGCAAAATCCTGCAAATCCATTGGCAGGATAGGCACACTAACGTCAGTGTTCTTGCTCAGGCCAACATTCCCAGCATCGAAGCATTGACCACATTCGACCAGCTCCGATGGACGGGCTACATTGTCTGTATGCCCGACACTAGACTCCCGAAACAAGCACTCTACTCCGAGCTCCGACACGACAAGCGAGTCCCAGGAGGGCAGAGAAAACGCTTCAAGGACACCCTCAAATCCTCCTTGAAAAAGTGCAACATCCCCTCCGACACTTAGGAATCTCATGCCCAAGACCGCCCAAAGCGGAGGAGAAGCATCCGAGAAGGCGTAAACACTTTGAGTCTCTTCGCCGGGAGCACACGGAAGCAAAGTACAAACAGCGTAAGGAACACATGACAAACCAAGCACCCCACCCACCCATCCCGTCAACCATCGCCTGCCCCACTTGTGACAGAGACTGTACATCCCACATTGGTCTCATCAGTGACCTTTGAACTCGTATTATTGTGGAAGCAAGTCATCCTTGACTGGGGGGAATGCCGAAGAGAAGACTCGTTCTCCCCACAACCCTATTTCAGTTAAGCTGGAAGTAGGCATATTTGCGGCAGGTTGGGGTCAGATTTCCCGTTTTTAAGAATTTACTGCCCCTCTCCCGCCCACCCTGGGAGTTTAATATTCTCTCCATTGGCTTTGTAAACATGTTATCCTGATATGTCACTGTGATAATGGTTGATAGGACTTCCTTCTGCCCGCAGTTACATGTCAGAACCCATTGGAATTCTGGGCTCAGGTGATTTACACACTGTAGGTTAATGCCTGCATCAGCAATGTTATATCTGGGGTGTCCACTGAGGATGGCCGGAAAGTGTACTATTGCTAAGTGACTGTGGAACAGTGCCAGCAGATTGAGCTGAAGAAATCGCGGAGAAAGAAATATTGTCCCTATTGCAGAAAGACCACATTCTTTACAACAGGCAGCCGCTTTGTGACCAGCTGCTTTAGGGAATGTGACCTTTAACAAACTTATTGGTCCTACTTCCTCGTCTTTAAAGCACTGCTTCTTTCAGGCATACAGTATGTTAGAGGCAGCGTAGATGTAATGTATTTAACTCTGTGTAACCTGCATGACACCTGACCACCAGAGGGCCCACCTGTTGGAGTCCCAAGGGATCCCAGCATCCCTTGGGAGCACAGTATATAAGCAGATCACCCACGAGATACCTGCACTCTGGAGTCTTATTAAAGGAAATAAGGTCACACTTGCTCATTGTACACAGTACTCAGTTTCATCCTTTATTATGAGTGTACCAATTGGCGAAGAGGTAATGAACAACTGCACGAAAATGCAAAGAACAGTCGGTATCCTAGAGAAGTTCTCAGAAGGGGACGATTGGGAGGCCTTCGTGGAGAGACTCGACCAATACTTCGTGGCCAACGAGCTGGAAGGGGACGAGAACGCTACCAAACTAAGGGCGATCCTCCTAAATGTCTGTGGGGCAACAACCTATGACCTTATGAAGAATCTCCCGGCCCCGGCAAAACCGACAGAGAAATCCTACGAAGAATTGTGTACACTGTTTCTCCTCATCTCGGTCCTAAATGGCTTACCCCTTATCCTTAGACTGTGACCCCTGGTTCTGGACTTCCCCAACATTGGGAACATTCTTCCTGCATCTAACCTGTCTAAACCCATCAGAATTTTAAACGTTTCTATAAGGTCCCCTCTCATTCTTCTGAACTCCAGTGAATACAAGCCCAGTTGATTTAGTCTTTCTTGATAGGTCAGTCTCACCATCCCGGGAATCAGTCTGGTGAACCTTCGCTGCACTCCCTCAATAACAAGAATGTCCTTCCTCAGGTTAGGAGACCAAAACTGTACACAATACTCCAGGTGTGGCCTCACCAAGGCCCTGTACAACTGTAGCAACACCTCCCTGCCCCTGTACTCAAATCCCCTCGCTATGAAGGCCAACATGCCATTTGCTTTCTTAACCGCCTGCTGTACCTGCATGCCAACCTTCAATGACTGATGTACCATGACACCCAGGTCTCGTTGCACCTCCCCTTTTCCTAATCTGTCACCATTCAAATAATAGTCTGTCTCTCTGTTTTTACCACCAAAGTGGACAACCTCACATTTATCCACATTATACTTCATCTGCCATGCATTTGCCCACTCACCTAACCTATCCAAGTCGCTCTGCAGCCTCATAGCATCCTCCTCGCAGCTCACACTGCCACCTAACTTAGTGTCATCCGCAAATTTGGAGATACTACATTTAATCCCCTCGTCTAAATCATTAATATACAGTGCAAACAGCTGGGGACCCAGCACAGAACCTTGCGGTACCCCACTAGTCACTGCCTGCCATTCTGAAAAGTACCCATTTACTCCTACTCTTTGCTTCCTGTCTGACAACCATTTCTCAATCCATGTCAGCACACTACCCCCAATCCCATGTGCTTTAACTTTGCACATTAATCTCTTGTGTGGAACCTTGTCGAAAGCCTTCTGAAAGTCCAAATATACCACATCAAAAGATTCTCGCTTATCCACTCTACTGGAAACATCCTCAAAAAATTCCAGAAGATTTGTCAAGCATGATTTCCCTTTCACAAATCCATGCTGACTTGGACCTATCATGTCACCTCTTTCCAAATGCGCTGCTATGACATCCTTAATAATTGATTCCATCATCTTACCCACTACCGATGTCAGGCTGACTGGTCTATAATTCCCTGTTTTCTCTCTCCCTCCTTTTTTAAAAAGTGGGGTTACATTGGCTACCCTCCACTCGATAGGAACTGATCCAGAGTCAATGGAATGTTGGAAAATGACTGTCAATGCATCCGCTATTTCCAAGGCCACCTCCTTAAGTACTCTGGGATGCAGTCCATCAGGCCCTGGAGATTTATTGGCCTTCAATCCCATCAATTTCCCCAACACAATTTCCCGACTAATAAGGATTTCCCTCAGTTCCTCCTCCTTACTAGACCCTCTGACCCTTCTTATATCCGGAATGTTGTTAGTGTTCTCCTTAGTGAATACCGAACCAAAGTACTTGTTCAATTGGTCCGCCATTTCTTTGTTCCCCGTTATGACTTCCCCTGATTCTGACTGCAGGGGACCTACATTTGTCTTTACTAACCTTTTTCTCTTTACATATCTATAGAAACTTTTGCAATCCGTCTTAATGCTCCCTGCAAGCTTCTTTTCGTACTCCATTTTCCCTGCCCTAATCAAACCCTTTGTCCTCCTCTGCTGACTTCTAAATTTCTCCCATTCTCCGGGTTCGCTGCAATTTCTGGCCAATTTGTATGCCACTTCCTTGGCTTTAATACTATCCCTGATTTCCCTTGATAGCCACGGTTGACCCACCTTCGCTTTTTTTATTTTTATGCCAGACAGGAATGTACAATTGTTGTCGTTCATCCATGCGGTCTCTAAATGTCTGCCATTGCCCATCCACAGTCAACCCCTCAAGTATCATTCGCCAATTAATCCTAGCCAAATCAAACCTCATACCTTCAAAGTTACCCTTTAAGTTCTGGACCATGGTCTCTGAATTAACTGTTTCATTCTCCATCCTAATGCAGAATTCCACCATATTATGTTCTCTCTTCCCCAAGGGGCCTCGCACAATGAGATTGCTAATTAATCCTCTCTCATTACACAACACCCAGTCTAAGATGGCCTCTCTCCTAGTTGGTTCCTCGACATATTGGTCTAGAAAACCATCCCTTATGCACTCCAGGAAATCCTCCTCCACCGTATTGCTTCCAGTTTGGTTAGCCCAATCTATGTGCATATTAAAGTCACCCATTATAACTGCTGCACCCTTATTGCATGCACCCATAATTTCTTGTTTGATGCCCTCCCCAACATCACCGTCACTGACCAGTATGTCAGGCAGGCCGTGGGTGGCAAACATGGCCCTCAGGCTTTCAATGGTGGCGGTGGCAGTGCTTCCCGACATTATTTCACATTCAATCCATTTTGAAAAAGCATCCACCACCACCAGGAACATTTTACCGAGAAACGGGCCCGCATAGTCGACATGGATCCTCGACCATGGTCTGGAGGGCCAGGACCACAAACGTAGTGGTGCCACTCTGGGCGCATTGCTCAACTGAGCACATACACTGCATTGCCGTACACAGGACTCTAAGTCAGAGTTGATACCGGGACACCACACGTGGGATCTGGCTATCGCTTTCATCATTACTATACCCGGGTGTGTGCTGTGGAGATCCAAGATGAACGTCTCCCTGCCCTTTTTGGATAGCACTATGCGATTACCCCACAACAGGCAGAATGGACAGCTTGAATGGACAGCTTGTCCTTTCGCTGCTGGAATGGCTTGATTAGCTCTTGCATTTCAACGGGGATGCTGGCCCGACTCCCATGCAGTGCACAGTTTTTTACGAGGGACAGCAGAGGATCTTGGCTGGTCCAACTCCTAATCTGGCCGTGACAGGTGATTTATAATTTTCAAACGCTTCCATGACCATCAACAAGTTTGCAGGCTGCGCTATTTCCACCCCCGTGATGGGCAATGGTAGCCGACTGAGAGCATCCGCATAGTTCTCGGTGCCTGGCCTGTGGCGGATGGTATAGTTATACGTTGATAACGCGAGTGCCCACCTTTGTATGCGGGCTGAGGCATGAGTATTTATCCCCTTGTTTTCAGCGAACAGGGATGTGAGGGGCTTGTGATCAATTTCCAGCTCAAATTTGAGGCCAAACAGGTACTTTACCCCGATCACACACGCCAATGCCTCTTTCTCAATCATGCTGTTGGCCCTCTCGGCCTTAGACAAGCTCCTGGAGGCATAGGCGACAGGTTGCAACTTCCCCGCAATGTTAGCTTCTTGTAATACACATCCGACTCCGTACGACGACACATCACATGCTAGCACAAATCTTTTACACGGGTTATACAATACAAGCAGCTTGTTGGGACATAAAATGTTTCTGGCTTTCTCAAAAGCAATTACTTGGTTTTTTTCCCCATACCCAGTTCTCACCTTTACGCAATAACACATGTAGGGGCTCTAAGAGGGTGCTTAACCCCGGTAGGAAGTTACCAAAATAGTTGTGGAGTCCCAGGAACGACCGCAGCTCCGTGACGTTCTGTGGCCTGGGCGCGTTCCTGCTAGCCTCTGTCTTGGCGTCTCTGGGCCGAATGCCGTCCGCTGCGATCTTTCTCCCCAAAAACTCCACTTCTGTTGCCATGAAGATGCATTTCGACCTCTTCAGCCACAGCCTTACGCAATCCAGTCGCTGGAGGACCTCCTCCAGGTTTTGTAGGTGCTCGACGGTGTCCCGACCCATGACCAATATGTTGTGCTGCAAAACCACTGTGCATGGTACCGACTTGAGTAGGTTCTCCATGTTTCTCAGGAAGATCGCTGCAGCCGACCGAATTCCAAACGGGCATCTGTTGTAGATGAACAGTCCCTTGTGCATGTTGATGCAGGTGAGGCCCTTCGAAGACTACTCCAGCTCCTCCGTCATGTCGGCCGAAGTCAGGTCGAGCTTGGTGAACATCTTGTCTCCTGCCAGCGTCGCAAATAGGTCGTCTGCCTTAGGTAGCGGGTATTGGTCCTGTAGCGAGAAACGATTAATAGTTACTTTATAATCGCCGCAAATCCTGACCGTGCCATCACTTTTGAGTACTGGAACAATCGGGCTGGCCCACTCGCTGAATTCCACTGGGGAGATGATGCCCTCGCGTTGCAGCCTGTCCAGCTCGATTTCCACTCTCTCCCTCATCATGTGAGGTACTGCTCGCGCCTTGTGGTGAATGGATCGTGCCTCTGGGACCAAGTGGATCCGCATCTTTGCCCCGGAAAAGTTTCCAATGCCTGGCTCAAAAAGGGAAGGAAATTTGTTAAGAACCTGGGTGCATGAGGCCTCATCGACATGTGATAGCGCTCGGATGTCATCCCAGTTCCAGCGGATTTTGCCCAGCCAGCTTCCTCCAAGCAGTGTGGGGCCATCGCCTGGGACAATCCAGAGTGGCAGTTCATGCACCGTGCCCTCGTAGGTGACCTTGACCATGACGCTGCCCAGAACAGTGATAAGCTCTTTGGTGTACGTTCTCAGTTTCGTGTGGATGGGGCTCAGGGCTAGTTTGAGTGCCTTTTGCACCACAGTCTCACAAACATCTTTTTACTCATGATGGATTGGCTAGCGCCAGTGTCCAGTTCCATGGCTACGGGTAAGCCATTCAATTTTACATTTAGCATTATAGGTGGACATTTCATCGAAAATGTGTGCACCCCGTGTATTTCAGCATCTGCCTCCTCTCTCTGAGGCTTGAAATTGCTTTGATCCACCATGGACCGATCTTCCTCTGCCACGTGGTGGTTAGCAGGTTTTGCAGAGCTTGCAACTCATCTGCAAACTCGTTGGAGATGCCCCATTGTTCCACAGCTCTTGCAAACATACCCTTTGAAGCGGCATGAATACATTGAATGGAAGCATCCACAACATTAACAAGGTGTGAATTTCCTTGCATTCATCCTTTGTTGCGGACTCTGAGTCATCTGGGTCACCCACAATTTGCTGCATCTTTGCGTTGGATTCGTATACTCATCGCCAGTTATTGTGTTCCTAACACAGATGAGACTACACACAGGGAGGTTAAAGTAACAGTGACCTCAGTCTTTATTAACACACTCCAGAGTGAGGAACAGGCCTTAGGGGCCGGCTTATATACAGTGCTCCCAAGGGATGCTGGGATCCCTTGGGAGTTCAGGGGATGCACTCCCTGGTGGCAGAACATGGGAGTGCATGCCTTACAGATACACAACAGTGGATGCTTATTGAAAATGGATTTAACGTGCAATAATGTCAGTAAGCATGTCCACGGCCACTATTGAATGCCTACAAATCATAGAAACATAGAAACATAGAAAATAGGTGCAGGAGTTGGCCATTCAGCCCTTTGAGCCTGCACCACCATTCAATAAGATCATGGTTGATCATTCCCTCAGTACCCCTTTCCTGCTTTCTCTCCATAGCCCTTGATCCCTTTAGCCGTAAGGGCAATATCTAACTCCCTCTTGAATACATCCAATGAACTGGCATCAACAACTCTCTGTGGCAGGGAATTCCACAGGTTAACAACTCTCTGAGTGAAGAAGTTTCTCCTCATCTCAGTCCTAAATGGCCTACCCCTTATCCTGAGACTGTGTCCCCTGGTTCTAGACTTCCCAACCTCGGGAACATTCTTCCTGCATCTAACCTGTCCAGTCCCATCAGAATCTTATACATTTCTATGAGATCCCCTCTCATCCTTCTAAACTCCAGTGTATAAAGGCCCAGTTAATCCAGTCTCTCCTCATATGTCAGTCCAGCCATTCCTGGTGAACCTTCGCTGCACTCCCTCAATAGCAAGAACATCCTTCTTCAGATTAGGAGACCAAAACTGAACACAATATTCCAGGTGAGGTCTCACAAAGGCCCTGTACAACTGCAGTAAGACCTCCCTGATCCTATACTCAAATCCTCTAGCTATGAAGGCCAACATACCATTTGCCTTCTTCACCGCCTGCTGTACCTGCACGCCAACTTTCAATGACTAATGTACCATGACACCCGGGTCTCATTGCACCTCCCCTTTTCCTAATCTGCCGCCATTCAGATAATATTCTGCCTTCGTGCTTTTGCCCCCAAAGTGGATAACCTCACATTTATCCACATTATACTGTATCTGCCATGCACTTGCCCACTCACCTAACCTGTCACCTTGCAGCCTCTTAGGTCCTCCTCACAGCCCTCACCATCACCCAGTTTAGTGTCATCTGCAAACTTGAAGATATTACACTCAATTCCTTCATCTAACTATGTTTGCCATGCACAGCTTGCCCGATGTCCTAGTCAGCGACAGTGGGCCGTGCTTCACCAGTGCTGATTTCAAGGAATTCATGACCTGCAACAGGATCAATCATGTCACATCTGTCACAAGCCTGCATCCAACGGCCAGGCAGAAAGGGCAGTTCAGACCATCAAGCAAAGCTTGAAATGTGTGTCAGAGGGCTCGCTGCAGACCAGGCTGTCCCAAGTGCTGCTCAGCTACCGCAGCAGACCTCACTCACTCACCGGGGTTCCCCCAGCCGAGCTGCTCATGAAAAGGGGGCTCAAAACAAAGCTCTCTCTTGTCCACCCTGATCTCCATGATCATGTGGAGGGCAAGCGGCATCAACAAAGTGTGTACCATGACTGCGATATTGAGATCAATGATCCCGTGTTTGTGGTCAATTCTGGACATGGTCCCAAATAGCTCTCTGGCACGGTCACAGCCAAAGAGGGGAGTAGGGGGTTTCCGGTCAAATTGGCCAATGGACAAACGCACAGAAAACATTTGGACCAAATCAAATTGTGCTTCACCAACAGCTACGAACAACCCGAAGAGGACACCACCAACTTTGACCCTCCAACACACACACAAGTGGCAACTGAAATCATGGTTGACCACATTGCCGAACTCATCATCCCCAGCAGGCCAACAGCCCAGTGAAGAACTGACCAACCCACCCACACCCGCATTTGTATCGAGACGATCGACAAGAGAGCGTAAAGCCCCAGATCATCTCACCTTGTAAATAAGTGTACTGTTGACTTCACGGAGGATGTAATGTATTTAACCCTGTGTAACCTTTATATACCTGACCACCAGAGGGCCCACCTGTTGGAGTCCCAAGGGATCCCAGCATCCCTGAGGAGCACAGTATATAAGCAGGCCGCCCACGAGGTACCTGCACTCTGGAGTCTTATTAAAGGAGCTAAGGTCACACTTTCTCATTGTACACAGTACTCAGTTTCATCCTTTATTATGAGTGTACCAGTAGGCATCTCTGCTGGGAATTCCAGTGGACAATCCATGATGTCAGGTTTCAAGGGAGCGGACACAAGTATCACCTGCCTCCGTTCTCATTCAGGAAATCCCAGAGCTTCTCAAATGGGCTGTAACTGGGCCCTGTCCCACAATCCAGGTCCCTGCCCCAATTGTTCCTCAATCCACCTTAAATATTGCAGATTTTCAAGGCCATTTTTTCTATCTGCTTATAATTATCTTATACTTGTGATTGCTTGTTACTATCTGGTTTACCATTATCTTATCTTAACTCTTCCTAATCTTGAAAACCTCTATCTGATCATCCCCTAACATTCTAAGCAGTAATGAAAAAGTCCTAACTGCTCAGGTTTTTTCTGCATAAGTATAATTCCTCAACATTAGGAACATCCTCGTGAGTTTCTGCTTTACCTTTTCCTTTTGCTTTTTTATCCTTCTAATAATGCATTGACAAGATTGTATGCACCAATCCAAATACAGCAGAATTATGGTCTTGTACAAATTCAACATTAACTCACTTTTGTATTCTACAGCTCTAGATTCTATTTGTCTTTCTTATGGCCTTGTCTGCTTGTGCTGTTATCGTTATTGACCTACGTATCTATACATAAAAGGCTCTTTATTTAAAATCTCACCATTTAAAGCATTTTTCCTCTTTGTATTCTTGCTTCCAAAATGCATTACTTCATATTATTACTGCATTGAATAGCACATGCCACCTATCTACTCATCTACTAGCCTAGCTATGTCTTCCACAATTCTTCTCAGTTTCTCAAAGATTTTTCTAGCTGGAAGCCATGGGACCTCAATCCAATTAATTAAGATCTGATAAACATAAATAAAGAATTCAAAACCCTTTAGGACCGTTTACATAGAGCTATCCTACCTCGTTAGCCCTACAAGAAGCCCTAACTATTTACTGTATCTGGAGCGATCACCTATGTAGAGATTGTATAATGAGTGAACTTAACATGCAAGTGACAGTCGTAAGTAAACCTCGTTTGATCTGAGTTCATTATTTCAGAAAGCTTCTGGTGCAACTTTTGTTCTGGGAATGCAGCCAAAATCTTGGAACTTCTATTAAACTGTGAAATAAATGTAATTTTTTGTACCTTACTTTTGTATTCTATGCCAATAGGTACAAAACGTAGGTTCCCATTTGCCTTGTTTATATACTTCAGGAAATCTGGGAAGACTTCTCTCATGCAGGAATGTGCATTTAAGAAGCTAGACCTCCGGATGTAAAGGGGAAAGCAGATATCGGGATGGTGCCTTCTTACACTCCTCAGTTCTCTCTCCAGTCCAAATTAGGAACAATTTGGATCTATAGGGAAACGATGGCCTGAGTAAGGAACTATTTTTGGATGGGGAATGTGTTATTGGGATGATTGTTGGAATTAGAAAAATGCGTTAGTTGTGTGGGAGCATCATCAATACAGGTGCATCCCCCAGCAAGAGAATATTTGGGTTATGGACCTGGTGATTCCTGATTAGATGGAGGCTGTCTCAGTAACAGAAGAACAGGTAAATGGGATATCTGAAACAATGAGAATGGTATTGGATAACCTCTGTGACTAAACAACATAAGTAACAACGTTATTTATCCAATAACTGCTGAGCTAAAATTCCCTATCTTTGGGCTCAATTTTGGCCACTAGAGATTTCTGGCGTACTTATGAGAGATGCGCCAGTTTTCCACGCGTGGAAGTGCGTCAAAAATCTTCAGGCCAATTTTGTCTGCTGTCCCGGGTCTTCTAGCTGCTGGCGTGGCGTGGCGACTGGGTCTGTGGGCGGAGCCAGCGTCATGTGCTGGAAACAGTGCCGGGACGCTGGACATGCACAGTAGGATCAGGATTGCCGTGATCGCGCATGTGCAGTAGAATCGGGTCAGCCTCCCAATACTTTGCCGCATTTCTGCCCAGCCCAGCTAGCCCAGTCCAGCCTCTCTTTCACCGCCCCCCCCCCCCCCCCATTCCCTTCAGCCTCCCGATGCGTCTTTGCCAGTCGCCCCTTTCCCAGGCCAAATGGCCTTCCATACAGGCCGGCCCGCTGCCTTCTCTGGCCGAGTTCAATTCAAGGTAGGATTTACTAGAATTATTTATTTGTTATTCAGTTGTTTATCTGAGTTCTTTATTTTTATTGAGTTATTTCAACTTTTATTTACAATGTTTGGTGCTTGGTGCTTGGATGCAGGTCCTTACTTACTAACCTGTGCCGATTTCTTAACTGCCCACAAGGTTTTTCAGAGCTGGCCACATACACTGATCTAAGTGGATTTGGAGTAACCTTTAGCTGGCCAGAATTGCCTAAATGGCCAAATCTGGCGTAAATGGCTGGGAACGCCCCCTTTTGAAAAAAAAAACCCGAATCTAAAAAAAAATCGTGCCTAACTTAGTTACTCTGGAGCAAGTTGATTGGAGAAAATGGTGTTATTTAATTTATGCCAGAAAAAACAACTTACTCCAAAATTGGGCACATAAATAGTTCTTTTAAACCTTTCTCTGCTAAAATGAACCCACAAACTTTCCTACAATATTTAATCAACTCCACCGAATGAAACAATAATGTACATTAGAATACCTGTTTAAATTAACGTAAGTAACTGCAGTATTGATAAGGGGCTCTGGTAAATGTGTGAAACAATATTGTACATGTGATTGTGTAGATTTTCTATGCTTAGGTTTGCATCGCAGGTTCAGAAAGAAGACTGTGTAGAATGTTTTTGGAAAGACCGACTGGAAGGAGCAGAGGAATTCTTTCCCCATGAAAGTCAATCTTCAAAAGTGACTTTATTTTACTTTAGGCTTTGAAATATCAGATCTAGGTAACAATAGCACGAGCAGTGGTAAAATCTTGATTTCATCTCGTGTAGTTTCATACTTATAGAAGAGTGGAGTTTAATGCTTGACTTGAGGTAGTGTTAGGTTGGAGTTCTTTACCCAAGATCCAAATAAATCCAGTGTGTGAGTAAGGAAAAGGTTTACTAAACCCCCGGGGACTGGTCAAGAAAAGTGTCTCTAATCCAATTAGACCAGAAAGGAATTGACATATACATACCCCTCTTTCCCTGCAACCCCATCACCCCCTCAACATACACAGAAAGCCATTAAGAAATCTTAACACCCAGTTTCCAGTGAATTCGGATACATAACTGCCAGAGAATTCAGACACATATCTATTATCAAACCGTCAGGGAAATCAATCCATAGTTTAGTTTCAAATATGTCACAACACCACGAAGAAATCACATGGAAGCATAACCAATAAACTTGATCTATAGCAACATACCCAGTATACTTCATGAAACTAGGTTCGAGCCAGTGGATAATATTGGATGCATAACATGTAGACCACAATAAATAATACATTTATACATAACTAAACGGTTTTCCATGAAAAATGATGACAGCAGACCCATTTTCTCTTGAAGAACAGAAGACTTATTTTTTAGGTTTTCACTTCCTTACAGGCAAATCTGTACAGTGCAAGAACCAACAAGTACAAAATGATATTGCCATTAAAATCGGGCACTTTCATGCACATCGATTAATCAGAAAAAGGTCCAAACTGCATTAAACGTTGAATTTTTCCAAATATCAACATTCTGTTCATATTAGAACATAGAAATTTACAGCACAGAAGTAGGCCATTCTGCTCATAACTTTGCCGGCCAAAAAAGTGCTATCCAGCCTAATCCCACTTTCCTGCTCTTGGTCCGCAGCCTTGTAGGTTTCAGTAATTCAAGTGCATATCCAAGAACGTTTTAAATGTGATGAGTGTTTCTGCCTCTACCATCCTTTCAGGCAGTGAGTTCCAGACCCCCACTACCCTCAAGTTCTCTTCAAGTTCTCTTCAACTCCCCTCTAATCCTTCTACCAATCACTTTAAATCTATGTCCCCTGATTATTGACCACTCTGTTAAAGGAATTAGGATCTTCCTATCCACTCTATTTATGCCTCATAATTTTATACACCTCAAGTAAGTCTCCCCTCAGCCTCCTCTGTTCCAAAGAAAACAACCCCGGCCTATCCAGTCTTTCCTCATAGTTAAAATTTTCCAGTCCTAGCAATATCCTCGTAAATCTTCTCTGTACCCTCTCTAGTGCAATCACATCCTTCCTGTAATGTGATGACCAGAACTGTATGCAGTACTCTAGTTGTGGCCTAACTGGTGTTTTATACAGTTCAAACATAACCTCCCTGCTCTTGTATTCTATGCCTCAGGTATCCCGTATTCCTTCTTAACCACCTTATCTACCTGTCCTGTTACCTTCTCGATCAGTGGACATGCACTCCAAGGACCCTGTTCCTCTACACTTCTCAGTATCCTACCATTTATTGTGTATTTACTTGCCTTGTTAGCCCTCCCCAAATGCATTGCCTAATACTTCTCCTGATTGAATTCCATTTGCCACTTTTCTGTCCACTAGACCAGACCATTGATATCTTTCTGCAGTCTACAACTTTTGTCCTCACTATCAACCACACAAACAATTTTTGTATCATCTGCAAACTTTTTAATCATGCCCCCCTACAATGAAGTCTAAATCATTGATATATACCACAAAAAGCAAGGGACCGAGTGTTGAGCCCTGCAGAACCCCACTGGAAACAGCCTTCCAATCACAAAAAACATTCTGCAACTGTTACCCTTTGCTTCCTGCCACTGAACCAAATTTGGATCCAACTTGCCACTTTTTCTTGGATCCCATGGATTTTTACTTTTCTGACCTGTCTGCCATTTGGGACCTTGTCAAAAGCCTTGCTAAAATCCAAGTAGACTACAACACTACCCTCATCAACCCTCTCTGTTACCCCCTCAAAAAATTCAATCATTAGTCAGATACTACCTTCCCTTAACAAATGCATATTGCTTCATATTTGTCAGTAATCATCGAAGAACCATAAATTAGGAAATTATTCCAAACTTACTTGATAGGATGATGAAACTAAACTAGAAAATGCTGGAATCACACAGCAATACAGTCATGATCTGAAAGAAAAAGAAAAGTTAACACTTTGGGTGTCATATTTGATCTCATGCCAATCAACTTGCTGTGAAATTCCAGCGTCTTTCACTTTATTTCAGATTTCCAACATTTACTTTTTTCTTTTATTCTATTGGCCCCAAAAATGTGTTATCAGGGAGTAGTACAACTTCTTCAAGTACTTCTGTGATCGCAGCAACCATAAGGACCAAATTTATGTGATACTTCTCCTTAGAGTAGAACTTAAGAATTAATAGCAGGGGTAGGCAATTCAGCGCTCTGAGCCCACTTCATCGTTCAATAAGATTATACTTGATCTTCTACCTCAACTCCACTTTCCTGCCCTATCCTCATATCCCCTGATTCTATTAGTATCCAAAATTCTATTGATCTCTGTCTTGAATATACACATGTCTGAGCATCCACAGACCTATGGAGTAGAGAATTCCAAACATTCACGAGCCTTTGAGTGCAGAAACTTCTCCTCATCTCAGTTCTAAATGGCCGACCCCTTATTCTGAGGTTGTGATCCTTAGTTCTAGACTCCCTGGTCAGGGGAAACACCCACTCAGCATCTACCCTTTCAAGCCCCTTAAGAATTTTATATGTTTCAATGAGATCACCTCTCATTCGTCTAAACTCTCGGGAATATAGAACTAATCTACTCAATCTTGTCTCATAGGACAATCCCGCCCCCCCGCATCTCAGGAAACAGTCCAGTCAACCTTCATTGCACTCCATTTTTTAAATTTATTCATGGGATGTCGACGTCTCTGACAAGGCCAGCATTTATTGTCCATCCCTAATTACCCTTGAGAAGGTGGTGGTGAGCTGCCTTCTTGAACCACTGCAATCTGTGTGGTGAAAGTACTCCCACAGTGCTGATAGGGATGGAGTTCCAGGATTTTGACACAGTGACGATGAAGGAATGGCAATATATTCCAAGTCAGGATGGTGTGTGACTTGGAGGGGAACTTGGAAGTGGTGGTGTTCCCATGCACCTTCTGCCCTTGTCCTTCTAGTTGGTAGAGGTCATGGGTTTGGGAGGTTTGTTGAAGAAGCCTTGGCGAGTTGGTGCAGTGCATCTTGTAGCTGGCATACACTGCAGCCATGGTGCGCCGGTGGTGGAGGGAGTGAATGTTTAAGGTGGTGGATGGACTGCCAATCAAGCAGGCTGCTTTGTCCTGGATAGTGTCGAGCTTCTTGACTGTTGTTGGAGCTGTACTCATCCAGGAAAGTGGCAAGTATTCCATCACACTCCTAATTTGTGCCTTGTAGATGGTGGAAAGGTTTTGGGACGTGAGACGGTGAGTCACTCATTGCAGGATACCCAGCCTCTGACTTGCCTTGTAGCCATAGTATTTATGTGGCTGGTCCAGTTAAGTTCTGGTCAGTGCTGACCCCCAGCATGTTGATGGTGAGGGGGGTGGGGGTGGGGTGGGGGGGGAGCGGGGAGGGGTTCAACAATGGTAATGCCATTGAATATCAAGGTAGGTGGTTAGATGTTCTCTTGTTGGAGATGATCATTGCCTGGCACTTCTGGGGCACAAATGTTACTTGTCACTTACCAGTCCAAGCCTGAATATTTTCCAGGTCTTACTACATGCGGGCATGGACTATTCCATTATCTGAGGAGTTGCGAATGGAACTGATCACTGTGCAATCATTAATGAACATCCCCATTTCTGACCTTATGATGGAGGGAAGGTCATTGATGAAACAGCTGAAGATGCATTGACCCAGGACACAGCCCTGAGGAACTCCTGCAGTGATGACCTGGAGCTGAGATGATTGGCCTCCAACAACCACAACTGTTGAGTATGGAGAAAGAGTCAGACTGAACACTGTGAGCTCAAAGTAAAGTATGACCGTAGTCTTTTATTGCAGATCTCCAGAGTGCCTCTCCAACCTGTGAAGCCTTCTTAAATACCTGCGCTCCCAAGGAATTATGGGATCCCTCTGGTGGCTTTACAGAGTAAATACAAGTCCACATATATAACAACATTGCCCCCCCAAAGTCAATAGTGTAATTATTTACAATGTGAGTCATTCTGGGGCCCTTCTTGCCCTGGTTTATCATCTCGGTGTAAAAGCTGGTGTTGTTGAATCATTTGTTGGGCCCTCGCTGGGCTGCTGTGTAGCTGGCCTTGCTGGGCTGCCTGGTGTGTTGAGCCCTGCGGGGCTGCTGTGGATGATGGCTTCTGCTTCGTGGTCAACCGTGGTGTCGGTTGCCACTGGTGTATATGTTGGGGGATCAAAAAAGATAGGGTCCAAGGTGGGTTGCTCAGGGTAGTCCGTGAATGTGAGTTTTATTTGGTCCAAGAGTTTCCGGTGAATGAGTCCATTTGAAAGTTTGACCCAAAACACCATGTTCCCCTCTTTGGCCATGACAGTGCCGGGAAGCGACTTGGGAACTTGTCCATAATTTAATACAAATACAGGATCATTGATTTCAATCTCGCATGTCACATTTGCGCTATCATGGTATGCACTTTGTTGAAGCCGCCTGCTCTCTACATGGAGATCAGGGTGAACTAACGAGAGCCTTGTCTTGAGTGCTCTTTTCATGAGCAGTTCAGCGGGTGGGATCCCAGTGAGTGAGTGGGGTCTGTGCGGTAGCTAAGCAGCACTCGGGATAGGCGAGTCTGCAGTGAGCCTTCAGTTACCCTCTTTAAGCCTTGCTTGATGGTTTGCACTGCTCTCTCTGCCTGACCATTGGATGCTGGTTTAAACATGGCAGATGTGACATGTTTGATCCTGGCTCACGAATTCTTTGAACTCAGCACTGGTAAAACATGGCCCGTTGTCGCTCACCAGGACATCGGGTAAGCCGTGTGTGGCAAACATGGCCCGCAGTCTTTCAGTGGTGGCAGCGGCCGTGCTGGCCGACATTATCTCATATTCAATCCACTTGGAGTACGCGTCTACAACCACAAGGAACATTTTACCCAAGAACGGGCCTGCATAGCCGACGTGTACTCTCGACCACGGTTTGGAGGGCCAAGACCATAAACTTAGTGGCGCCTCCCTGGGTACATTGCTCAACTGCGAGCATGTATTACATCTGTGAACGCAGGATTCTAAGTCCGCATCGATACCGGGCCACCACACGTGGGATCTGGCTCGCGCTTTCATCATTACGATGCCTGGGAGGGTACTGTGGAGGTCATTGATGAAGGTGTCTCTGCCCTTCTTGGGGACCACTACTCGATTGCCCCACAGAAGGCACAGAAGGCAGTCTGCCTGTATAGACATTTCATCTTTGCACCGCTGGAACGGCTTTATATCTTCCTGCATTTCCACTGGGACACTGGATCAGCTCTCGTGAAGCACACAGCTTTTGATTAGATAAGGGATCCTGGCTTGTCCAGGTTTTGATCTGCTGGGCAGTGATGGGTGATTGCTCACTCTCAAATGCTTCTATAACCATGGCTAAATCTGCAGGCTGCACCATTTCCACCCCCGTAGTGGGCAATGGCAGCCTACTGAGAGCATCGGCGCTGTTTTCTGTACCTGGCCTATGGCGGATGGCCTAGTTGTATGCGGACAACGTGAGCACCCATCTCTGGATGCGGGCCGTGCGTTGGTATTTATCCCTTTACTCTCGGAAAACAGGGATATAACTGGCTTATGGTCAATTTCCAATTCGAATTTTAGCCCAAACAGGTATTGATGCATTTTCTTTACCCCATAGACACACGCTAATGCTTTTTCAATCATGGTGTAGGCTCTCTTGGCCTTAGACAGACTCCTGGATGCATAAGCAACTGGTTGCAGTTTCCTGAAATCATTAGCTTGTTGCAATACACACCCGACGCCATATGACGACGCATCACATGCTCGTACCAAACGCTTACATGGATCATACAACACAAACAATTTGTTTGAGCATAACAATTTTCTCACTTTTACAAAGGCATTTTCTTGGCTTTTGCCCCAAACCCATTCGCCCCCTTTTCGTAGTAAGACATTTAGTGGTTCTAGCAGTGTGCTGAGACCCAGTAAGAAGTTACCAAAGTAGTTCAAGAGTCCCAGAAACGACCGCAGCTCCGTCACGTTCTGTGGCCTCGGTGCATTCTCGAATGCCTCCGTCTTCGCGTTGGTGGGCCTGATGCCGTCCGCCGCAATCCTCCTTCCCAAGAACTCCACTTCAGGTGCCAGGAAAACGCACTTCGAGCGTTTTAACCTGAGCCCCATGGTCGAGTCGACTAAGAACCTCCTCCAGGTTCTGCAGGTGCTCGACTGTGTTCCGACCTGTGACCAAGATGTCGTCCTGGAAGACCACGGTGTGCGGGACTGACTTCAGTAAACTTTCCATGATTCTCTGGAACATTGCCACCGCTGATCAGATTCCAAACGGTCATCTGTTATAAACAAAAAGACTTTGTGCGTGTTGATGCAGGTGAGGGCCTTCGATGATTCCTCCAGTTCCTGCGTCATGTAGGCTGAAGTCAGATCCAGCTTCGTGAACGTCTTTTCTCCCGCCAGCATTGCAAAGAGCCCATCGGCTTTTGGTAGTGGGTATTGGTCCTGCAGGGAGAAACGATTGATAGTTACTTTGTAATTGCCACAGATTCTGACGGTGCCGTCTCCCTTAAGGACTGGGACAATAAGACTGGCCCACTCGGTGAACTCAATCGGTGAAATGATGCACTCTCGTTGCAGCCGGTCTAGCTCGATCTCTACCCCTTCTCTCATCATGTATGGTACTGCTCTCATCTTGTGATGGATGGGTCGCACCCCCGGAATTAGGTGGATCTGCACCTTTGCTCCTTGGAATTTCCCGATACCAGGTTCGAACAGCGAAGGAAATTTGTTTAAGTCCTGGGCATACGAAGCATCGTCAGTGGGCAATAGCGTTTGGATGTCGTCCCAGTTCCAGCATATCTTTCCCAGCCAGCTCCTGCTGAGCAGCGAGGGACCATCGCCCGGTACCTCCCAGAGTTGTAGCTTGTGCACCGCTCCATCGTAGTGGACCTTTACGGTAGCACTGCCGATTACAGTAATCAGTTCTTTTGTGTAAGTTCTTAGTCTCGTGTGAACTGGAGTTAAGACTGGCCTTGAGGCCTTGTAGCACCACAACCTTTTGAAAGTCTTTTTGCCCATGATGGACTGGCTCGTGCTAGTGTCCAGCTCCATTGACACCGGGAGTCCATTTAGTTCAACATTCAGCATTATCACGGGACAATTCGTGGTGAATGTGTGCACCCCATGTACCTCTGCCTCCTTTATCTGAGGCTCTGGTTCATAGTGATCCTCCGTGGATCTGACCTCCTCTGCAACGTGGTGGTTTGTAAGTTTAACAGGCTTAGCAGCTCGCCTGCACACTCGTTGGAGGTGTCCCATTGATCCACAGCCCTTGCAAACATATCCTTTGAATCGGCATGAATGGAAACAATGATCACCCCCGCAGCGCCAACAAGGTGTTCATGGCCTTGCATTCATCACCCTTGATGGTGGACTCAGATATCTACGGAAGTGTAGCTGCAGGTATGTGTGACCTGCCCTGTATGTTACAATTCGAAAACAACATCACTTTGTTCACAGTACGTGTAGTGGCACTTGTGTGCTGAGAGATTTGCTTAGAATTGTCAACTGGTGGCAAGGAACGCCTGGGCTATCGCTGTGGCCTTACTCAAGGTTGGGGTCTCTACAGTCAAAAGTTTGCAAAGTATGGTTTCGTGGCCAATGCCAAGTACAAAAAAGTCTCTGATCATGTGCTCCAAATGTCCTTCAAATTCGCAATGTCCTGCAAGGTGTCTTAGCTCGGCGACATAACTCGCCACTTCCTGGCCTTCAGATTTTTCGTAGGTGTAGAACCGGTACCTCGCCATCAGAACGCATTCCTTCGGGTTCAAATGCTCTCGGACCAGTGTGCACAAATCGTCGTACGATTTCTCCGTGGGTTTCGCTGGAGTGAGCAGATTCTTCAAGAGGCCATACGTTGGTGCCCCACAGACGGTGAGGAGGATCGCTCTACATTTGGCAGCACTCTCTTCCCCATCTGGCCACGAAGTATTGGTCGAGTCGCTCCACAAAAGTTTTCTAATCATCTCCCTCCGAAAATGTCTCCAGGATGCCCACTGTTCTCTGCATCTTTGGGTTCGCTATCTGTATCTCTTCGGCAGTTGTTGAGTAAGGAGAAAGAGTCAGATTGAACACTGAGCTCAAAGCAAAGTGTGATCTTAGACTTTCATTACAGGTCTCCAGAGTGCCTCTCCAACCTGTGAAGTCTTTTTAAATACCTGTGCTCCCAAGGGATTATGGGATCCCTTGGGACTCCGGGGAATGAGCTCTCTGGTGGCTGTACAGAGTAAATACAGGTCCACATATATAACAACATCCATCTTCCTTTGTGCTACGTATGACTCCAGCCACTGGAAAGTTTTCCCCCTGATCCTCATTGGCTTCAGTTTTACTAGGGCTCCTTGATGTCTCACTCGGTTAAATGCTGCCTTGATGTGTAGGGCAGTCACTCTCACCTCACCTTTGGAATTCAGCTCTTTTGTCCATGTTTGGATAAATGTTGTAATGAGGTCTGGAGCTGAGTGATCCTGCAAAACCCAAACTGGGCATCGGTGAGCAGGTTATTGACAAGTATCGCTTGATAGCACTGTCGACGATACCTTCCATCACTTTGCTGATGATTGAGAGTAGACTGATAGGTGGTAATTGGCAGGATTGGATTTGTCCTGCTTTTTGTGGACAAGAGATACCTGGGCAGGCTAAACAGCGGAAGCAGCATAAGTCAGGTCGATGTCGGTGTTGTAGCTGGGACAGCTTGGCTAGAGGCGTGGCTAGTTCTGGAGCACATGTCTTCAGCACTACAGCCAGGATATTGTCGATGCCCCTAACCTTTGCTGTATCCAGTGCGCTCAGCTGCTTCTTGATATCATGTGGAGTGAATTGAATTGGTTAAAGACTGGCATTTATGATGGTTGGGACCTTAGGAGGAGGCCGATATGGATCATCCACTTGGCACTTCTGGTTGCAGATAGTTGGAAATGCTTCAGCCTTGTCTTCTGCACTATTACACATCTGTTGTGATGTGTAATATGCAAAAAGATTTTTACTTTGCCTTCTATTTTTAGCCCAGACATTCTAATTTGAATTTATTATCCTTCAGTTTGCAGTGGTTGGGGATTACTCGATAAATTGTCAGTCAAGGGATTGAGAAGGGATTGAACCTAATGTTACCTCCCTCGTGAAATGGGTTAACCTATGCAATGGCAAAGCAATCCCTCGAGCTATGTGCTTAAACCTCGAAGAAAACTTGTCCGACAAGGACAGATGAGTTTAATGCAGGCAATGATTTAGAGTCACGACCTCTTGGATTTAAAGTACAGAGCTCTGCTGATGGAGCAATGGGACTAGCCTTCAAAATACAGGTTGACAAAAATTTGCTTGAGTTTGCATTGTAGGAACTACAGTAGTGTTGTGTAGCTCAAGGCGAACATCACAGTGACTGTGACAGATTACTTACCATCATTTAAATCATTTGATCGAGACACAATGGTGAAATGAAACATTTCAAAACGAGTGAAATCTATACCACTGTTGATTTCCATTGCTTTTTCCCAGCAATATTATAATCAAAAACATAAGCATGATCTGTGCAAAGCATTAATTCAATTCATCTGGACCCTGATCAATGCTTCTGACAGGCAGCACCAAACATGTATTATAGTCCAGATGGGTCAGTTTAATATCAGGGACTCAATGGAGACAATAAGCTCCATTTAAAGAAAAAATGCATTAAAAGGAAAAAAAAAATAAGTTGTGATCTAAACTGCAGAATTGATTTTGTTGTTAAAAATAAAGCTACTGTTCGAAAAAACTTTTGAAATGTTTTAAATAAAAAGCAACATTTAAATTTAAAGATGACTATCCATGAATTCTCATTCATCAGTTTTGAGTATCAGAGACAATAGTACAAATTGTGACTTTTTAATGGATATTTTTGTTATATATAAGCCTAAAAATTGCTGTTGGGTATGGCTTTATAGAAACATAGAAATTTACAGCGCAGAAGGAGGCCATTTCGGTCCAACGTGTCCACACCGGCCGACAAAGAGCCGCATGGCCCTCGGTCAGCAGCCCTGAAGGTTACATATAAACCTATGAACAATGAACAATGGCGGAAAGGCAAAGAGCTCCCAGCCCAACCAGTCCACCTCACACAACTGCGACATACCTCATACTGAAACCTTCGACACTCCACCCCAACCGGAGCCATATGATCTCCTGGGAGAGGCAAAAACCAGATAAAAACCCAGGCCTATTTAGGGAGAAAAAAAATTTGGGAAAATTCCTCTCCAACACATCCAGGCGACCAAAACTAGTCCAGGAGATTACCCTGGCTATATTCGATTCCATGCAGTACTTATCATTATATCTGTGCCAGCCGACAAAAGGTTATCCAGTCTAATCCCAATTACCAGCTCTAGGTCCGTAACTCTGCCGGTTACGACACTTTAAGTGCCCATCCAACCATCTTTTAAATGTGGTGAGGGTTTCTGCATCCACCACTTTTCCAGGCAACAAGTTCCAGATCCCCACAACCCTCTGCGTAAAGAAGCCCCCCACCCCTCAAATCCCCTCTAAACCTTCCACCAACCACCTTAAAACTATGCCCCCTCGTAATAGACCCCTCCACCAATGAAAATAGGCCCTTACTATCCACTATGTCCAGGGCCCTCAATATTTTGTACACCTCAATGAGGTCTCCTCTCAACCTCCTCTGTTCCAATGAGAACAAACCCAGCCTATCCAATCTGTCCTCATAACTAAGATTCTCCAATCCAGGCAGCATCCTAGTAAATCTCTTCTGCACCCTCTCTAGTGCAATCATGTCCTTCCTATAATACAGTGACCAGAACTGCACACAATATTCCAGCTGTGGTCTAACCAAAGTATTATACAATTTAAGCATAACCACCCTGCTCTTATATTCTATGCCTTGGCCAATAAAGGCAAACATTCCGTATGCCTTCTTAACCACCTTATCCACCCGGCCTGTAACTTTCAGGGATCTGTGGACAAGCACTCCATGGTCCCTTTGTTCATCTACACTATTAAGTGGTCTACCGCTTAATGTGTATACCCTTTCCTTATTAGCCCTCCCAAAGCGCATTACATCACACTTCTTGGAATTAAATTCTATTTGCCACTGTTCTGCCCATCTGACCAGTAGATTGCTATCCTCCTGCAGCCATGACTTTCCTCTTCATTATCAAGCACACAGCCAATTTTAGTTTTGTCTGCAAACTTCTTAATCATACTCCCTATATTCAAATCTAAATCATTGACATATACCACAAAAAGCAAGGGACCCAGTACTGAGCCCTGCGGAACCCCACTGGAAACATCCTTCCAGTTACAAAAACATCCATCAACCATAACTTTTGTTTCCTCCTCCAAGCCAATTTTGGATCCAACTTGCCACTTTGCTCTGGATCCCATGGGCTTTAATCTTCGTGACTAATCTACCATGTGGGACCTTATCAAAAGCTTTGCTAAAGTCCATATACACTACATTGTACGCACTACCCTCATCGACCCACTTGGTTACCTCCTCAAAAAATTCAATTAGGTTAGTCAAACACGATCTTCCCTTAACAAATCCGTGCTGACTGTCCCTAATTAATCCTCGCCTTTCCAAATGTAGATTTATCCTGTCTTTCAGGATTTTTCCCAATAATTTTCCCACCACTGAGGTTAGGCTGACAGGCTTGTAATTACTCGGCCTATCCCTTTTTCCCTTCTGAAACAAGGGTACTACATTAGCAGTCCTCTAATCCTCCGGCACCATGCCCAGATCCAAAGAGGACTGGAAAATGATGGTCAAGGCCTCTGCTATTTCTTCTTTTACTTCGCTCAACAGCCTGGGATGCATTTCATCCGGGCCTGGGGACTTATTTACTTTCAAAGATGCTAAACCCCTTAATACTTCCTCTCTCACTATATTTATTTCATCCAAAATATCACACTCCTCCTCAATACCAGGATCTGCATTGCCACTTTCCTTTGTGAAAGCAGATGCAAAGTATTCATTAAGAACTTTACCAATATCTTCTGCCTCTACACAAAGATTACCCTCATAGTCTCTAATAGGCCCTACCTTTTCTTTAGTTACCCTCTTACTCTGTCAGCAGCAATTGTACAATTAGTGAGCAAAAATGTCAGATTGTAGCACAGCGCTTGCTTACTGCCTGTTTCCCACCACTAACAAAATGGAAAGTGCAAGCGTTAATGCAGTCATATAATGTACAGGCTATAAGGACAATTAGCTGACAGAACAGCAAAGTGCTCTATATTGCAGCAGTAACTGGTCGTGCATTTGTTACGCACAAATTGATGCAGGCCTTACTCGAGAACTGATTTCAGAGAGCTGAAATCTTTATTTGAGACTGAGTTAATCCCCATAGCTTACCAATAGCAATTTCTAGGCTATATACTGTAAAGATAGTTGTTCTTATACTGGCTGCTCCTCTGAAACTAACCTAAAATGCCTTTATTGAAAAAATGCAGCAATATTGAATTGATGACAGTACTTTAAAATCTGTTTTGCAAGACAGAAAATCACAATTAATAGTTACTTTTTTAAACTGAAGCCCTGGGATGATGAACTTTGGATGACAGGAGTAGAAAAGCTAATTCATTATTTTCAGAAGTTTTCCTGTTCTACTTAAGTGTTCTACTTTAAGTGTCAGTCATGGTACAATGGGTAGCACTCTCACTTCAGAGTCCGAAGGTTTGGGTTCAAGTCCTAGTCCAGAGACTTGAGCACAAAAATCTTGGCTGACACTCCAGTGCAGTACTGAGGGAGTGCTGTACTGTCGGAGGTTCCGTCTTTCAGATGAGACATTAAATCGAGGCCCCGTGTGCTCTCTCAGGTGATGTAAAAGATCCCATGGCACTATTTTGAAGAAGAGCAGGGGAGTTATCCTCAGTGTCTTGGCCAATATTTATCTCTGAATCAACATCACTAAAAGAGATTATCTGGTCAATTTCACATTGCTGTTTGTGGGAACTTGCTTTGCACAAATTGGTTGCCGTGGTTCCTACATTACAACAGTGACTACACTTCAAAAATACTTCATTAGCTGTAAAACACTTTGGAATGTCCGGTGGTCATGAAAGGCAATATATAAATGCAAGTCATTCTTTCTTTCTTTCTGCTCTTGTGTAATTCGAACTATCGGAGTCTGTGGATGTTGTGCATACGGAGATAAATGGTGAAAATAATAGCAGGCAAATTAAGATTGCAAATGCTTTGAGTTTAGATTTAGATCCCCAAAACTTCAGATAACCTACATCTGAAAATTGGGTCTTCAAAGTATGCCAGTAGCAGAGCAGGAGAGTGTCAGGGAACTAAAATTAATTACCTGACTCATTTGTTGACCAGCTGGCCTACCTACTGGACTGCCAAATTCAGATCATGTTCCCTATTACTATAGAAAATAATGAAACTCTGCTTAATTATATTACAGATATGTAGGATTTTCATGTTAAACAATCAGCAATTAACAGCACATCAGATAATGCTCAGATACTGTATTTTTTTACATTACATATCAAAATCCCATGTCTTGTGCTAGGAGTCATCAGAATTACTACCCTGTGAATTTCTATTCTCAGTGCCTGTATTATTATACGAAAGGCTTAATTTATCCATGTCATTTATTCATGCTCTTCATGGAATTCAGTAATACTTGTGAAGAACGGGAAGATGTCAACATTGTAAAGGACAGACTAGAATTATCTTTAGAACAAAGAAATGTTCCATGTGATACTCAGACGGAAACTTCCAACTGTGAGATATCCGTATCACAATTAGAGAAAAACAAGTCAATCTACTTAGTAACAATCATTAAAAAAATTGTGCCAAGAACATAAAGGGAATTAAATAAGTTTGAAAGTATTGGTCAGTATCCAAAATGAACAAGCTATGTTCTCGGCTCATGCCAATTGCCTTTAATTACAGAGGGTAAGTAAATTGATGCACAGCAATGAACTGTGGGTCCACCATCTTTTAGAACAATAGCACACAATCCTTGCCTTGTACAGCAAACCCACTAACTAAATTCCCAAGTGAGACCTGCAAATCTATATATGTAGAGCAGGCCAAGAACAAGGAGACTAGCAATTTACAATGGGAAACCATTCAAAAGAGATATTTGCTACTCCATTCCCACAAGACACATGAATACACATACTTAAAAAAAAACTGTACAGAGGCACATAACAATATAACAACAACATGGGTACTGTTGAGGGGGATGACTCATCAGGGGAGGGCAGCAGCAGCCAAGTTCATGGCACCGTGGCTGGCTCTGCTGCACAGGAGGGCAGGAAAAAGAGTGGGAGAGCGATAGTGATAGGGGATTCAATTGTAAGGGGAATAGTTAGGCGTTTCTGCGGCCGCAACTGAGACTCCAGGATGGTATGTTGCCTCCCTGGTGCAAGGGTCAAGGATGTCTCGGAGCAGGTGCAGGACATTCTAAAAAGGGAGGGAGATCAGCCAGTTGTCGTGGTGCACATTGGTATCAACGACATAGGTAAAAAAAGGGATGAGGTCCTACAAAACGAATTTAAGGAGCTAGGAGCTAAATTAAAAAGTAGGACCTCAAAAGTAGTAATCTCGGGATTGCTACCAGTGCCACGTGATAGTCAGAGTAGGAATCGCAGGATAGCGCAGATGAATACATGGCTTGAGCAGTGGTGCAGCAGGGAGGGATTCAAATTCCTGGGGCATTGGAACCGGTTCTGGGGGAGGTGGGACCAGTACAAACCGGACGGTCTGCACCTGGGCAGGACCGGAACCAATGTCCTAGGGGGAGTGTTTGCTAGTGCTGTTGGGGAGGAGTTAAACTAATATGGCAGGGGGATGGGAACCAGTGCAGGGAGACAGAGGGAAACAAAAAGGAGGCAAAGCAAAAGACAGAAAGGAGATGAGGAAAAGTGGAGGGCAGAGAAACCCAAGGCAAAGAACAAAAATGGCCATTGTACAGCAAAATTCTAAAAGGACAAAGGGTGTTAAAAAAACAAGCCTGAAGGCTTTGTGTCTTAATGCAAGGAGTATCCGCAATAAGGTGGATGAATTAACTGTGCAAATAGATGTTAACAAATATGATGTGATTGGGATTAAGGAGACGTGGCTCCAGGATGATCAGGGCTGGGAACTCAACATCCAGGGGTATTCAACATTCAGGAAAGACATAATAAAAGGAAAAGGAGGTGGGGTAGCATTGCTGGTTAAGGAGGAAATTAAGGCAATAGTTCGGAAGGACATTAGCTTGGATGATGTGGAATCTATATGGGTAGAGCTGCAGAACACCAAAGGGCAAAAAACATTAGTGGGAGTTGTGTACAGACCTTCAAACAGTAGTAGTGATGTTGGGGAGGGCATCAAACATGAAATTAGGGGTGCGTGCAATAAAGGTGCAGCAGTTATAATGGGTGACTTTAATATGCACATAGATTGGGTTTTTTAGACCAATATGTCGAGGAACCAACTAGGGGGTAGGTCATCTTAGACTGGGTGTTGTGTAATGAGAGAGGATTAATTAGCAATCTCGTTGTGCGAGGCCCCTTGGGGGAAGAGTGGCCATAATATGGTGGAATTCTGCATTAGGATGGAGAATGAAACAGTTAATTCAGAGACCATGGTCCAGAACTTAAAGAAGGGTAACTTTGAAAGTATGAGGCGTGAATTGGCTAGGATAGATTGACGAATGATACTGAAGGGGTTGACTGTGGATGGGCAATGGCAGACATTTAGAGACCGCATGGATGAACTACAACAATTGTACATTCCTGTCTGGCGTAAAAGTAAAAAAGGGAAGGTGGCTTAACCATGGCTATCAAGGGAAATCAGGGATAGTATTAAAGCCAAGGAAGTGGCATACAAATTGGCCAGAAATAGCAGCGAACCCAGGGACTGGGAGAAATTTAGAACACAGCAGAGGAGGACAAAGGGTTTGATTAGGGCAGGGAAAATGGAGTACGAGAAGAAGCTTGCAGGGAACATTAAGACGGATTACAAAAGTTTCTATCGATATGTAAAGAGAAAAAGGTTAGTAAAGACAAACGTAGGTCCCCTGCAGTCAGAATCAGGGGAAGTCATAATGGGGAACAAAGAAATGGCGGACCAATTGAACAAGTACTTTGGTTCGGTATTCACTAAGGAGGACACAAACAACCTTCCGGATATAAAAGGGGTCGGAGGGTCTAGAAAGGAGGAGGAACTGAGGGAAATCCTTATTAGTCGGGAAATTGTGTTGGGGAAATTGATGGGATTGAAGGCCGATAAATCCCCAGGGCCTGATGGACTGCATCCCAGAGTACTTAAGGAGGTGGCCTTGGAAATAGTGGATGCATTGACAGTCATTTTCCAACATTCCATTGATTCGGGATCAGTTCCTATCGAGTGGAGGGTAGCCAATGTAACCCCACTTTTTAAAAAAGAAGGGAGAGATATAACAGGGAATTATAGACCGGTCAGTCTGACATCGGTAGTGGGCAAAATGATGGAATCAATTATTAAGGATGTCATAGCAGTGCATTTGGAAAGAGGTGATATGATAGGTCCAAGTCAGCATGGATTTGTGAAAGGGAAATCATGCTTGACAAATCTTCTGGAATTTTTTGAGGATGTTTCCAGTAGAGTGGACAAGGGAGAACCAGTTGATGTGGTATATTTGGACTTTCAGAAGGCTTTCGACAAGGTCCCACACAAGAGATTAATGTGCAAAGTTAAAGCACATGGGATTGGGGGTAGTGTGCTGACATGGATTGAGAACTGATTGTCAGACAGGAAGCAAAGAGTAGGAGTAAATGGGGACTTTTCAGAATGGCAGGCAGTGACTAGTGGGGTACCGCAAGGTTCTGTGCTGGGGCCCCAGCTGTTTACACTGTACATTAATGATTTAGACGAGGGGATTAAATGTAGTATCTCCAAATTTGCGGATGACACTAAGTTGGGTGGCAGTGTGAGCTGCGAGGAGGATGCTATGAGGCTGCAGAGCGACTTGGATAGGTTAGGTGAGTGGGCAAATGCATGGCAGATGAAGTATAATGTGGATAAATGTGAGGTTATCCACTTTGGTGGTAAAAACAGAGAGACAGACTATTATCTGAATGGTGACAGATTAGGAAAAGGGGAGGTGCAAAGAGACCTGGGTGTCATGGTACATCAGTCATTGAAGGTTGGCATGCAGGTACAGCAGGCGGTTAAGAAAGCAAATGGCATGTTGGCCTTCATAGCAAGGGGATTGAGTACAGGGGCAGGGAGGTGTTGCTACAGTTGTACAGGGCCTTGGTGAGGCCACACCTGGAGTATTGTGTACAGTTTTGGTCTCCTAACCTGAGGAAGGACATTCTTGCTATTGAGGGAGTGCAGCGAAGGTTCACCAGACTGATTCCCGGGATGGCGGGACTGACCTATCAAGAAAGACTGGATCAACTGGGCTTGTATTCACTGGAGTTCAGAAGAATGAGAGGGGACCTCATAGAAACGTTTAAAATTCTGACGGGGTTAGACAGGTTAGATGCAGGAAGAACGTTCCCAATGTTGGGGAAGTCCAGAACCAGGGGACACAGTCTAAGGATAAGGGGTAAGCCATTTAGGACCGAGATGAGGAGGAATTTCTTCACCTCGAGAGTGGTGAACCTGTGGAATTCTCTACCACAGAAAGTTGTTGAGGCCAATTCACTAAATATATTCAAAAAGGAGTTAGATGAAGTCCTTACTACTAGGGGGATCAAGGGGTATGGTGAGAAAGCAGGAACGGGGTACTGAAGTTGCATGTTCAGCCATGAACTCATTGAATGGCGGTGCAGGCTAGAAGGGCCGAATGGCCTACTCCTGCACCTATTTTCTATGTTTCTGTTTCTATAACATTAATGATTAAAGACACAGAATGGGATTAAATGTAAGTTTAATTCCCACTCGCCTTATTTCCTGATCGGAGTCACATCAACTTGGAAGGTGCTGAATGAAAGCCGTGCATATACCTGGGTGGTTGCTGGGAGGAGAAGTCAGAGTGGTGAGGCATGCCAGGCAGTCCTGAGTCCTTCCTGATAGCTGAGTACAGGGGCATAGATCACAGTTTGCCAGTGACAGATGTCAAGGCCAGGCAGGCCAGAGATGGCAGACAATTTACAACTTTAAAAATGACCTAGGATGTGATTTATTGTACGATTATTTATTATTTCCTAAGGATTTTAAATAACTAAATCTGAGTACTTTATAATAGGACATGCTTATTTGTACTGCAAAAATGGTCACCATGCTCCATGCCTTGTATATGATTGGTCCCCTTGGAGGAAAAGCCACACCCTGAAATTTCACAGGCATGTGTAACTGGAACCGGCTATCCCAAGTGACTTTGCAAATTGTAACTCGATCCACTTTGACTTCCTAAAGCGACAGAGGACAGAGCTGTCAGAAACAGAAAGGGCCAGCCAAAGTGCCTTACCCCAGTAAAAGTACATGCCTTCCCCAGCCGAAGTTCCTTACCCCAG
This sequence comes from Pristiophorus japonicus, assembly GCF_044704955.1. Taxonomy (NCBI): domain Eukaryota; kingdom Metazoa; phylum Chordata; class Chondrichthyes; family Pristiophoridae; genus Pristiophorus; species Pristiophorus japonicus. The sequence continues at coordinate 448,514,979 of NC_091977.1, read as the reverse complement.
CGCAGGTGCATGCCTCCCCCAGCCGAAGTGCCTTACCCCAGTCCAAATGCATCCTTCCCCCACCCCACCATTGATGGGGCCGGCACTGTGTATGGATTGTTAACAGGTTTATTGAGTATGAAGTGAATAATGACAGTGTCGTGACTTCTGGATATCATCCACTCCAACGATGTCCCTTGTAGGGTTTGGAAGAATGTTCTCTCTCTCTCTCTCTCTCTCTCTCTCTCTCTCTCTTTCCTCTTTCTTTCCCCCCCCCCCACCCCAGTCACTCTCTCTCTCTCTCCCCAAGTTTCTCTCGGCTTCACAGGAATGTGTAACTGGAACCGCCCATCCCAAGGTCTCATTGACTTTGCAAATTGTAACTCGATCCACTTTGACTTCCTGAAATGACAGAGGACAGAATTCCCCAGAAGACAGCAAGGGCCCGCCAAAGTGCTTTACCCCAGTCCAAGTGCAGGCCTCCCCAGCTGAAGCGCCTTACCTCAGTCCAAATGCAGGCCTCCCCCAGCCAAAGTGCCATATCCCAGTCCAAGTGCAGGCCTCCCCCAGCTGAAGTGCCTTACCCCAGTCCATGTGCCATACCCCAGCGCAAGTGCTTCTCAGCACCACGTGGAGGGAATGATTCAGGGATGGGGGGGTAGAGTTTGATTGGGGGTGGGGGCTTGTTGCATATTGAATGGCGATGCAGACTCGAAGGGCCGAATGGCATACTACTGCTCCTATTTTCTATGTTTCTATCTGTCAAAAAAGTACAGTACGGGCATGGTTGGCGGGGGAGGCTGGACAGATGCATGTCTGTCAAAAAAAGTGTAGTACAAATAGTTAGTACCTTTATAATAACCATTACGTCTATTTTTCACAGTCTTATTCGTGCTCAATGATAATGATTAATTCACTAAGCTACAAGTAGAAGATTATCCTATTAGGAACAAAGGGTGCATTTACACTACCACTGTCGCATTGGTACAAAACAGCCTGTCTCATTCAGGACCAGATCTGACACCATAAGATTCCATGAAAGAAGGAGTCTCACATGAGTCAGCGAGACCACTTCGCACCAATGCTAAACTTGTAATTTTGAGTTGCCGATAATGGGAAAAGCAAGGTTGAACTAGCCCAATCAACAGGCTTGCCTGTGCCAGCAGCACAGAGTGCTGTTAGACCCACTTTTCCAATGGGGTGTCCCTATCCCTAATTTGAATAAAGCTATAGATGCAATAAAGGCTTGCCTGTCACACACGTTACTGGGGATCAGAAAATCCAGTCGGGGAGCAGATATGCATGAAAGTTGCAGTGTGGACAGAAAAATAACTATTTTTCACAGCAGTACAGTGGCGATATGTGGCCAACACTGTTGCTTCAAACACTGGAGAGTTGGGGATCTTGTGCAGGAGGTGCACCAAAGGAAGGTGGTGCTATTTGGGGCTAAAGACTACCCTCCAGTAAAGGCCCAGGTGCAAATAGCATTGAGACATTCTGATGAGTTCACACAGTTATCTAGGTCCTTGGTACATGGCTGTAAATGAGGAATATGTGTGGTGGCATCAGGAAGAAGTCAATAATAAGTGCTGTTGCTTGCATTTGTTGTGGAATGGCCCAAGGATGGCATGAATCTAAGCTGGAAACTCACATACCCTGGGAGCGATATAATTTTAACCCTTGTATACAGTCGCTGTCCTTTTGCCTATATACTTTAATTATGCCAAAGCTATAATTATGCCAAAGCAGAACAGGCTCGAGGGGCTGAATGGCCTGTTCCTATGTTCCTATGGCACACTTCTTTCTCATGCATGTGGAGGTGGCAGACATGGAACAGAAAACAGATGTTCAGGTTTCCAGCCCAATGGCCCGCTCTACTGTAAAAGCATCTGTAAGTTGAGTCAGCACAGTGGATGCAACGGTTTGCCTTGTTCTGCTGTAATGATCTTACCCGCCACCCCCTTGCCACCCATCCACCCACCCATCCAACCGTCCACCGCTGTTTTTTTTCCTTCCAAAAATGCAACCAATCATGGACTGCTGCTTATTGATGGCATCATGGCTGCTTCCCTCAATAAAGATCATTGACATGCGTAATGATATTTCTGTGACGAGATACCAGCTAATCGTGAATTGAGTGCAAATACTTTCTTTGCATGTAAGTCAAGGTTCATACTCACCTACAGCTGGAAGGTTAAGCGAGGATCTTAATTTAAATACAAATATCCATGCAAAATTACCCGTGCATGCTGTTAGCACGACATATATAGAATGCCTGTAAGGAAATTGTAAACAAGCCCATGAGCTTGATTTTCTAACCCCAGCCCACTGCCTCTGAGCCTCCACAGCCTTTAAGTAAGATAGTATAAATACGTTCAAAGATGCCAAGAAATTTTTCAGAATCATACTAGAAAAATCAATACTGTTAAGTACATGAAAAAATTATCATAGACGCCTCTCAAAGTTTAGCCCAAGGTCTTTTCTAAATATTGTGCTGCAAATGGTTATCAAGGGACCATGTTAAACCCATGCTGGATTCAATATTTTGGACCAGCGCTTAAAATTGTGGTAACGCATCGTTCAGATGTTTTTTCATTTTCATCTCGGTTAAGCATCCAGCATTAAAATGTTATCAAATATCATCCTTGTGGAAGAATTTACATGGGCACTTTCGTTGAACATAATTTAAGACAGATTGAGTTGAGGCAGATAAAGATATAATCTACGTGAAAGTACTTGCAGGGAAAAAAGAATACAATAAATGGCATGAGACCCTCAATTCTGTCAGTTTTAATTTCATGCTCTGCAAAGCACACTAGTGAAATACAGGGCTTTTTGACATTTGCACAAATGCTGCTGTTTACTGAATGAGGGCCGATGGCAACTAGTCCAAATTAAGCAAGTTAGCAATTTGGTAGCAAATGCAGCAGGTTACACTAGTTCTGAATATTAATTCCTAGAATTTGAATTTCCTCAACTCATTTGTATGAAATTACTTTGTCCACTATTTTAACAGAGGCATATCCATTTATTTTAAATCAGTTAATATTTAAGTTAAAGTAGCAAACAAGATCATTTAACGTGAAAGCAATCATTGTTGGTACACGAATCTGGCATGGTATAATGTTTAGGCAATGCTGTATGTACTCTTTTTCCAAAAGTAAATTGTAAGCAATTCTAAGTATCATTGAAAGTCACTCAGATGAATCAGTTCACAAAGTCCATATGAATTGTATAATTTATTCTTTCCCTGTGTATAATTACTAATTTTCGGTGACATTTCCGTCTCTTCGGATATCAACTAGAAACTAATAGGGCCAATTTTAACTCCCAAATCATGTGGGCAGGGGCCAAGCTGGACAGCGAACCATCTGGCCCTCCACACCATGAGGCTCAGGAAACTTTAACTCACAGACCTCATCTGCATAGACCCCACCTTTCTCCTGCTCAAACTCAGCAGGAGCAGGATTTGCAAGCAGCAAGTGGTTGCTGCTGGGGACCTGAAGGAATGATCCATGGCACTCAGATAAGTGATTCGGAAGAGTGTTGGGGAGGCACTGTGATCAAGGGAGTAGAAGGGAAGCCTGGGTCAGGAAAGGCCCGATATTTCCTTGCGAGGTCAGAGAAACACTCTCGCTCCTCCTAGCCCACAAGAAAACAAAAATAAAGATAAAATTAAACTGAGTTTTCTAGGCCTCTTTTGGCCCTGGCTCCTCTTGCAGCCACATATTAGTTCCTTTATCATTGCTGGGCCAAAGTCCTGGAACTCCCTACCTGTGGGAGTTGTGGGAGCACATGGATTGCAGTGATTCAGGAAAGGCCTACCACTACCTTTTCAAGGGCAACTGGGGATGGGCAATAAATGCTGGCCTTTCGAACAATGCACATATCACAAAAATGAAAAAAAAATCTTAGCTTGGCAGTGAAGCCACAGCAGCTTCCTAGCATAGGCTTGCAATAAAATTGTTGCCTTGCCCGAAATGTCATCAGAACGCAATATGCAAATTTAAATAAGGACCCTGTTGTCTTCCAATGCGTATCCCACCACCCGCTAAAAGTAGCAGTTTAAGATTGCAACCCGCAGGAAGACAAAAGGTAAGTTGCACCAGCCACTTTTAACTGCCTGCCGCCTGGTTTCCGCCGGGCAGGCAGAATTAAAATTGGCCCTAATATCTTACATCTAACCGGGTATTATAAAACAGTTTAGCTGAAATGTTCTTTTACATTTAGCATAACCTTTTCCACTGGTTTACATTAAATCCTGGACACAGCTGTAGAACCCAAAACAGTTTATTAATATGTATAAGTATATTGCCCTCTTTATTCAATTTGCTCTTTACATAGTAACACATACTTAACCAGATAATAATTGACCTTCGTAGCACTGCCATGTGACAAGCTCAGGATCTAAGGCTTGGAGTCTGACTTTTTTACATTTTATTAATACTAGATATGATTGGCTGACAGAGAGAAGGAGCTGATAAAGTCTTGCCCTTTTAACTTTCCCACAGGCTGTCTTGTCGTTTGAAGGAGGGGGACTACTATTTGTTAATCCATGCCCTGCTCCCATGATTAGTAAGTGCCTTTTTCTCCATCTTGCAAAAAAAATCTGATTAGTTGCTCATGCAACTGATGCAATTCTTTGACAACAATGATTACATGTTCAGAAATGATTACTGTTTTACATTCCTAAGATGTAAAATAATCAGACATACTGCTGTCTGTTACAAGTGCATGAATCGAAAATTCACTTCCCTGAATCTTTATTGATAATAAATAGAACAATTGAAGACACTCTGGGGAAAATGTAACTGAATGAAGAGTTACAGGTGATTTTTGAATTAATTGCTAAGATAATGTGGAAAATATGGTTAGAAATGAAAGTTATTTATGAGGAAAAGTGAGGTGATGAAACTACAAACCAAGAAAAATAAACATTCATTGCACTATTTAAAACTTGAATTAGGATTTATTATTTAATTAAGATCTCGATCTCTCTTGAACAGTGGCAATTTACTGCATAGCAAAGACACGAATTAAGAATGAACTTGAATTTATATGTTCCTTTCACATCATCGTCCCAGAATATTTCATAGCCAGTGAATTACTAATGACTCAAGTCTATCTTTAGCAAGTAAGTTCCAGTTGGAGGAATGCAGAGTTCTTGTAGGGTTGTAAGGATGGTGGAGGCTATAGAAATAGGGAGGGTTAAATTGGAGGAATTTGAACAGGAGGAGAGTGAGAATTAAGAGAGTGAAAGCACAACAGAAAATGAATGAATCAGGCTGGACACAAGGACCGTAATTTCCACTGGATCTGCAGGTCCATGGCGGGTGATGTCGGTGGCGGTATCCAGACATCACTGCTGGCTCCAGTCCACCGTGTAGAATGATTTTACGTTGATTCGGCTTGTTAAGTCTGTCCAGTGTGTTTACCGGCCAAATGAAGGAAGCGGGTCTGATGACAACATTTGATGCTGGTTTCCTTAAAGAGACCCGGCACAAATTTTTTTTTGACAGTTGCGCTGTCAGAGTTCTACAGCATTGAGGTGCTGCAAACACTGACAAGCACTGCACAAAGATATATGGCTGCACCCAGGTTCTCACATGACTCCCTCCATGTGCTTATGGAGGGAGTCACAGCCGCAGGGAGTTTCTCTTCACTTCCAATCGGTGGAAGAGACCTCCCCAGGACTCCAATGCAGCCTGGTTGCACATTGCACAGGAGGGCACAAACAGGAATGTCGTCAGGAGTACTAGGCTGAAGTGGCACAAACCTATCAATGATCTCAGTCGATCACGATACTGCAAAGCCAAACTCAACTTCATCCTGCTATGCCACTCATCACAACCCCATCACTTTGCCTTCCCTACTCTACTCCTGCACATCCATTACTCACACCAACTTACCTTGCACCTCCACCCATCCCTCTCTATCTACATAATCACATCCCCATCTCACTAGCCACCCCTCACACTTACCCTCATCCTAGTACAATGATACTAACTAACAATGTTATGTATGCAAACACTACCAATGTGTAAGACTTGTCACCAGGGACCGCTGTGGGAGACCCAAGGGTCACCTGCACACACTGGGCAAGCAGGTAGAAAAGGCATACTACCATGCTGTCTCCTCACTCTGGAGCTACAATAAAGAGACTAAGGTCACAACAATTTGAGCTTAAGATGTAGAGTCTTGTGGAGTTATTCTAAACGTAACAATTGGCGACGAGTAACAGATCACAAACTTTCACGCAGTTATGGCTGCTGTTGGTATTCTTGAGAGATTTGTTGAGGGTGATGATTGGGAAGCCTTCATTGAGCGTCTTGACCAGTACTTCCTGGCCAATGAGCTGGAAAAGAAAGAAACCACAGTCAAGCGCAGGGCGATTCTTCTCACCGTTTGTGGATCCATGATATATGGCCTCATCAAAAATCTGCTAGCTTGACGAAACCAACGGAGAAGACATATGAAGAGCTGTGCATGCTGGTTCAGGAACACCTCAAGCTGAAGGAGAGCATCTTGATGGCCAGGTATCACTTTTTTATACGCACAACCGCTCCGAGGGCCAGGACATGGCAAGCTATGTCGGCAACCTAAGACGCCTTGCGGGACCGTGTGTATTTGCTGGATTTTTGGGCGAAGTGTTACGGGACTTTTTCGTGCTTGGAATCGGCCACGAGGTCATTCATCGCAAACTGATGTCTGCTGAATCCCTAAATCTGAGCAAGGCCATCACAATAGCCCAGGTTTTTATGTCCACGAACGATAACACTAAACAGATATCATTGCAACATCGGAACTCACCGGCAAGAACTGTGCATAAAATAACGCTTTCAGCAGGCAGTGTACATGCAGGGCCTACACGCTCGCAGAGGCCAGACCTAGGATGACTCAGAGTCCGCCGTGGGGCATGAATGCGAATCCATTAGCACCATGTTGGCGCTGCGGGGGTAATCATCGAGCCCATCAATGTCGATTCAAGCACTACATGTGCAAGGGCTGTGGAAAAATGGGGCACCTCCAGTGAATGTGCAGAGGTGCTGCAACTCACCACGTGGTAGAGTCGGCAGAAGATGACAGATCCGGCACAGATCATGCTGAACGAGTAAGAGAGGCAACTCAACCCAAGGCTGAAGAGGAAGAGTATGGGCTACACACCTTCACAACATAAGAACAACACAAGAACAACATAAAAATTAGGAACAGGAGTAGGCCATCTAGCCCCTTGAGCCTGCTCCACCATTCAACAAGATCATGGCTGATCTGGCCGTGGACTCAGCTCCACTTACCCGCACGCTCCCCGTAACCGTTAATTCCCTTATTGGTTAAAAATCTATCTATCTGTGACTTGAATACATTCAATGAGCTAGCCTCAACTGCTTCCTTGGGCAGAGAATTCCACAGATTCACAACCCTCTGGGAGAAGAAATTCCTTCTCAACTCGGTTTTAAATTGGCTCCCCCATATTTTGAGGCTGTGCCCCTTAGTTCTAGTCTCCCCGACCAGTGGAAACAACCTCTCTGCCTCTATCTTGTCTATCCCTTTCATTATTTTAAATGTTTCTATAAGATCACCCCTCATCCTTCTGAACTCCAACGAGTAAAGACCCAGTCAACTCAATCTATCATCATTAGGTAACCCCCTCATCTCCGGTATCAGCCTAGTGAATCGTCTCTGTACCCGCTCCAAAGCTAGTATATCCTTCCTTAAGTAAGGTGAACAAAACTGCACGCAGTACTCCAGGTGCGGCCTCACCAATACCACCACCAAAAGCCCTCCGATAATGTTAAACGTCAAATTAAACGACATTACAGTTTCCATGGAATTGGACACGGGGGCGAGTCAGTCAATTATGAGTCAGAAGGCTTTTGAGAAACTGTGGGGCAACAAGGCACAAATGCCAAAACTAAGACCGATCCACACCAAGCTGCGCACCTACACCAAATAGCACATGCCAGTCATTGACAGTGCGGCAGTGAAGGTATCGTACGATGGAGCTGTACATGATTTACCACTATGGAATGTACCAGGTGTTTGCCCAACGCTGTTCGGCAGAAGCTGGCTAGGAAAGATCCGATGGAACTGGGACGACATCAAAGCATTGTCTTCGGAGGATGGCACCTCGTGCGCCCAAGTGCGAAAAAAATTCCCATCATTATTCGAGCCAGGCATCGGCAACTTCACACGCACCAAAGTGCAGATCCATCTAGTTCCTGATGCACGACCCGTTCATCACAAGGCCCGAGCGATTCCATACATGATGCGAGAGAAAGTCGAGATCAAGCTGGACAGACTTCAATGAGAGAGAATCATATCGCCAGTCATGTTCAAAGAGTGGGCCAGTCCAATTGTGCCGGTGTTGAAAAGCAACGGGACGGTCAGAATCTGTGGTGACTGCAAGGTAACGATCAACCGAGTCTCGTTACAGGACCAGTACCCACTACCCAAAGCAGATGACCTGTTTGCAACACTAGCAGGGGGGATGGATCTAACCTCTGCTGGATCTAACCTCTGCTTACGTGACCCAGGAGCTGGCTGAACCTTCAAAAAAATTTAAATGCATTAACACGCACAAAGGATTGTTCGTGTACCACAGATGCCCCTTTGGGATTCGCTCGGCAGCGGCCATCTTCCAGAGGAACATGGAGAGTCTGCTGAAATCGGTTCTGGCCACCATGGTGTTCTAAGACGACACCTTGATCACTGGCCACAACACTACTGAACATTTGCACAACCTGGAAGAGGTTCTCAAGCGACTGGACAGAGTGGGACTCAGGCTGAAACACTCCAAGTGTGTTTTCCTGGTGCCAGAGGTCGATTTTCTGGGGAGAAAGATTGCGGCGGACGGCATCAGACCCACGGAATCCAAGATGGAGGCCATCAAGAATGCACCCAGACCACAGAATGTGATGGAGTTGCGTTCGTTCCTGGGACTCCTCAACTATTTTGGTAACTTTCTACCGGGGTTGAGCACTTTGCTGGAACCATTGCATTTATTGCTACGTAAGGGTGACGGCTGGGTTTGGGGTAAATCTCAAGAGACAGCCTTTAACAAGGCCAAAAACCTGCTATGTTCTAACAAGTTACTTGTATTGTATGACCCATGTAAACGTTTAGTACTAGCTTGTGATGCATCTTCGTACAGGGTCGGGTGTGTGTTACAGCAAGCCAATGGGTGAGACAAACTGCAACCGGTTGCATATGCATTCAGAAGTTTATCCAAGGCTAAAAGAGAAAGGTTGAGAAAGAAGCATTAGCGTGCGTATACGGGGTTAAGAAAATGCACCAATACCTATTTGGGCTCTGATTCGAGCTCGAAACTGACCACATACCGCTCATTTTGTTGTGCTCAGAAAGCAAAGGTATTAACACCAATGCTTCGTCCCACATCCAAAGGTGGGTACTAACGTTATCTGCGTATGTTTATGTAATCCGCCACAGACTAGGCACGGAGAACTGTGCGCATACCCTCAGTCGGCTACTATTGCCTACCACCGGGATGGAAATGGCGCAACCTGCAAATTTACTCCTTGTAATGGATGCTTTTGAGAGCGAGGGGTCACCCTTCGCGGCTCGCCAGATCAGGATCTGGACTAGCCAGCACCCCGTGCTATCACTAGTAAAAAGCTGCGTCCTCAATGGGAGCTGGTCGGCGGTCCCAGGGGAAATGCAAGACGAAATTAAGCCGTTCCACCGATGCAAGGATGAAATGTCCATCCATTTGGACTGCCTCCTATGGGGGAAATCATGTCATTTCGCCAAAAAATGGCAGGGAAACATTTATACGCACCTTCACAGTACCCACCCAGGCATAGTCATGATGAAGGCTATCGCCAGGTCACACGTTTGGTGGCCCGGCATTGACTCGGAATTGGAGTCATGCGTACACCAATGTAACACTTGTTCACAGTTCAGCAATGCACCAAGGGAGGCCCCACCGAGTCTGTGGTCATGGCCCTCCAAACCGTGGTCAAGAGTCCACGTAGATTTTGCTGGCCCCTTTCTTGGAAAGATGTTCCGAGCAGCAGTGGACGCTTACTCTGAATGGATTGAATGTATAATAATGTTGTCATGTACGTCCACTGCCACCATTGAAAGCCTCCGGGCCATGTTCGCCACCCATGGTATGCCCAACGTCCTTGTTAGTGACAATGGACCATGCTTCACCAGCTCGGAATTCAACGAGTTCATGACCCGCAATGGCATCAAGCATGTCAGGTCTGCGCCGTTTAAGCCCAATGGTCAAGTAGAATGGGCAGTCCAAACTATCAAGCAGAGCTTGAAACGTGTGACGGATGGTTCCTTGCAGACCCGGTTTTCTTGGATTCCGCTCAGTTACCGCACGCGACCCCACTCGCTTACCGGGGTTCCCCTTGCAGAATTGCTAATGAAGAGAGCACTCAAAACCAGGCTCTCCTTAGTCCACCCGGATTTCAATGATCATGTAGAAACCCGGCGTCACCGGAATAACATGTACCACGATCGCGCGGCTGTATCACGTGACATTGAGGTCAATGACCCTGTGTTTTTTCTTATTTATGTTCATGGTCCCAAATGGGTTGCAGGCACTGTGTTAGCCAAGGAGGGGAATAGACTGTTTGTTGTCAAACTTTTGAATGGACAACCGTGCAGAAAGCACTTGGATCAGATCAAACTGCGGTTCACTGACAACCAAGAACAGTTTTAAGAGGACATTACCATCATTGATGCACCCAGTCCGATCGGACCAGACACACTGCAGTGCAGCAATGATCCGACCGACTCAGCCATGCCAGGACTTCAACTTAGGCAATCAACCCGGGAACGCAGAGCACTGGATCGCCTCAACTTGTAAATAACTTATATATAAGACTTTGGGGGGGAATGATGTTATGCATGTAAACACTACTAATGTGCCACCAGGAGGCGCACCTGTGGGAGATCCAAGGGTCACCTGCACACCCTGGGCAGGCAAGTATAAAAGGCAGACTACCATGCTGCCTCCTCATTCTGGAGTTACAATAAAGAGACCAAGGTCACAACAGTTTGAGCTTAAGATGTACAGTCTTGTGGAGTTATTCTAAACGAAACAAACAACACACAAGAATGGGCACTTGGGTGTTTTATGCAACGTTCATGTAAATTTTCTGCTAATGTATGTCAAACATTGAAACCTTTATTTTCAACACCACCAAACCCCACAAAATTCCCCCCAGCGAGACAGAACGAATAATAAAACATCAGTAAATTAATGGATGAGGGCTTTTGGAGAAGGAAAATAAACAGGATTAAAATAATTATATTTCAGATTTCCAGCATTCTGTGTATTTTTCCCTTTGGTTTAAATACTACTGGTTCTCAGAAGGGAAAATTCTCGAGTTTTCTTTAAATTTCTGAGCCAGGTGGAGGGAAACTGTTCCTGACTATTAAACATCAAGAGAATTGGGAAATGGCAGAGAGACTGATCTTCGCTGGCCATCTGCACAGTCGGGTGACCTGCTCTTTATTTCTACTTCAGGCATGATTTTAGATGAGTGATGGGGCAGATTTACAGCAAATGCACGGGGATTTACAATTGCAGCCCGTTTGGCATAGACCAGCCCTGCACTCTGTACACAGTGTAGGGTTTGTTATCAATGTCAATGGGGTAACAAACCAGAGAAAATATCAGTGCTCTTTAACATCTGAGGACACAATAGAAGTTGCAACACAAGGAAGGCCATTTGGCTCATGAAGCCAATGTAGTAGAGGTGCTACAATAGGCCTCAGTCACTCCTTCCCTGCAGCCCACCCCCACTCCACTCCAGACTAGAGAAGAGACAAATCAGCAAGTATTTTGATCCAAATCACTGGAAACTGTATGAACATTGAGTGAGGATAGGATCAGCTGAACTGCTATACCTCAAACAGGCAAGTAGCCTCCTGGGCTAGGCTCAGACATGAAGAATGGTATAAAAACAGAAAATGCTGGAAATGCTCAGGCAGCCTCTGTGGGGAGAGATACAGAGTTAATGTTTCAGGTCGCTGACCTTTCATCGAAAAAAATTATAAAAATGAAGTAAAAGGGGAAAAGATTGAAAGCAGGACAAGCTGTACAAACAGATCTCTGTAGGTACCTCTTTGTCCTCCAGTTTTGGGGGTTGCTGAGAAGTGGGGCTGAAATGTGGGAATATTTGAAAGCTTAATTACAATTAATTGGCTCTGGGTACTCGAGCTTCTCGGCATTCTAAATTTTCAGTCCCATCCCTAATAAATTTCAGCAAAACAAAACAACAATTTTTAATATTCAGTCTGGCTTTGCAATGTAAGCAGATACTTTATATATGGTTTTATATTCACCTTTGTTTTGTCAGCCTACCATATATGAACAATGGAGGCCATTTTACATATGAAAAAGTTATCCTTTAATTTTAATACTGTACTGGATTAACATTCATTCTTCCAGATCAGATACACTACAGTTAGTTACAGGTAAAATTCCCTATACTCTGTTCCAAAAATGTCAATTAATTTTACCTCAGATGAGCATCCTCTATCACACCAGTATGATTGTTTTCTATTTCCCATGCCAATTGACCTCTGAGTGAGTTTGCCAATTTAGTATTTTTCTTAAACTGTAGGCTTATTGCCAATGGAAGGATCAACTTATTTTATATAGCACCTTTACAGAGAGAGATGAGACTGCCTTCCCATCAGTCTGATCTGGACTCAAACCCAGGTGGAAGAGATAAAAAAACAGCATGCAATCCCATAGTTCTATCTCTTCTTCAGTTACTGGCAGCCGTACTATCTGTTACAGAGGCTACACATCACTAAAACTCATACTAAAATACATTTTTGGTCCTGAAACTACATCTCAGGGCAAAATAAATGATTTCTCTTTATGGCTGGTGAGTGAGAGAGAGAAAGAACAATGTAGTTTTGTGTTTGAATAGATAGCTTTTTTCAACTCTACATATGTAGCTCTGAAACTCTATCAGGATTGCCCCTGCAAGCTAATGGCCCTGAATTTGCAGTCGGTGGCATAGCTAAGGAGCACGCCGCCGACATCTGAACTAAATCCGGAATGACCTGGTGTGAAGCCCTCTTCAAGAAATTGCGTTGTTTTGCTGTGGAGTTGTGCTCAGTATAGTGGCCCATGGATCCTGTGGTATATTCCCTATGACATCACAAACACACTCACACTACAAGATGGCTCCATTCCTTTTTATAATAAACAGCAGAGGCTGCATTACCACAGTCATCCACTAGGTGGAGCCATATATTATACTTCTCCATCCTTAAGGAAGAAGTAATTAAAAATAATCATTTTACATAACTTGCATGGTTATACATAACAAAAGATATGGACTTATTTTCCCATATTTACAAATCAAACTTAACCATAGGTTTTCTGTTTAGAAGAGGTTACCTTCGCTCTCAAACAGAACTTTCCAAACATGGTGTCGTACTTAGACTTATTCTCGGCTGAGCCTGAGAAATGTTTTCCTTCAACAGATACCCTTGATGTACATTTTGACGCTCTACAACTTCAGTCTGTTTGTCTGCCTGAGTCGGACTCAGACTTAAATTCTGACTTTCTCTTGGACTTGTCTAGTACATTTAATGTAGGATATGCTACTGATATTGTACTTGTAATAAGACTATCTGATGAGTCAGAAATAATTGAATCATTCCAACTTTCAACTCCTTTCACATCTGTAGGTAAAATATGATCAATGTGAACAAACCTAACCTGTCCATGATCAACCATCTTGACCAAATATGTGCGAGGACCACATATCTTCACCACTCTTCCTGGTAACCACTTTAACCATTTATGATGATGGTTCTTCAATCTCACCTTCTGATATAATTTCACACTTCTCTCTCTTACTCTACCTCGATCATGATTCTCTTTCTGTCATAGAAACATAGAAACATAGAAACATAGAAACATAGAAAATAGGTGCAGAAGTAGGCCATTCAGCCCTTCAAGCCTGCACCACCATTCAATAAGATCATGGCTGATAATTCACCTTTCCTGCTTTCTCTCCATACCCCTTGATCCCTTTAGCCATAAGTGCCACATCTAACTCCCTCTTGAATACATCCAATGAACTGGCATCAATAACTTTCTGCAGTAGGGAATTCTACAGGTTAACAACCCTTGAGTGAAGAAGTTTCTCCTCATCTCAGTCCTAAATGGCTTACCCCTTATCCTTAGACTGTGTCCCCTGGTTCTGGACTTCCCCAACATCGGGAACATTCTTCCTGCATCTAACCTGTCCAGTCCCGTCAGAATTTTATATGTTTCTATGAGATCCCCTCTCATCCTTCTAAACTGCAGTGAATAAAGGCCCAGTCGATCCAATCTCTCCTCATATGTCAGTCCAGCCATCCCGGGAATCAGTCTGGTGAACCTTCGCTGCACTCCATCAATAGCAAGAACGTCCTTCCTCAGATTAGGGGAGACCAAAACTGAACACAATATTCCAGGTGAGGCCTCACCAAGGCCCTGTACAACTACAGTAAGACCTCCCTGATCCTATACTCAAAACCCCTTGCTATGAACGCCAATATACCATTTGCCTTCTTCACCGCCTGCTGTACCTGCATGCCAACTTTCAATGACTGATGAACCATGACATCCAGGACTCGTTGCACCTCCCCATTTCCTAATCTGTCGCCATTCAGATAATATTCTGCCTTCGTGTTTTTGCCCCCAAAGTGGATAATCTCACATTTATCCACATTGTACTACATTTGCCATGCATTTGCCCACTCATCTAATCTGTTCAAGTCACCCTGCAGGCTCTGAGTGTCCTCCTCACAGTTCACACCGCCATCCTGTTTAGTGTTATCTGCAAACTTGGAGATATTACACTCAATTCCTTTATCTAAATCATTAATGTATATTGTAAATAGCTGGGGTCCCAGCACTGAGCCCTGCGCCACTCCACTAGTCACTGCCTGCCATTCTGAAAAGGATCTGTTTATTCTGACTCTCTGCTTCCTGTCTGGCAACCAGTTCTCTATCCACATCAGTACATTACCCACAATACCATGTGCTTTAATTTTGCACACCAATCTCTTGTGTGGGACCTTGTCAAAAGCGTTTTGAAAGTCCAAATACACCACATCCACTGGTTTTCCCTTGTCCACTCTACTAGTTACATCCTCAAAAAATTCCAGAAGATTTGTCAAGATCATTTCCCTTTCATAAATCCATGTTGACTTGGACCGATCCTGTCACTGCTTTCCAAATGCGCTGTTATTTCATCCTTAATAATTAATCCAACATTTTTCCCACTACTGATGTCAGGCTAACCGGACTATAATTACCCATTTTCTCTCTCCCTCCTTTTTTAAAAAGTGGTGTTACATTAGCTACCCTCCAGTCCATAGGAACTGATCCAGAGTCAACAGACTGTTGGAAAATGATCGCCAATGCATCCACTATTTCTTGGGCCACTTCCTTAAGTCTTCATTGTTTCTCTTCTACTGACTGTGCAACTTTTGATTTAACAACAAGAACCTGGTTCATGGCTGTCGTTTGAGCAACAACTCTGCTGGTGTTCTACCAGTAGTTATATGAGGAGTATTACGATAAGTAATCAGAAAATTAGCCAATTTGTGATCCAATGACAACTGTCGTTTCTTTGGATTTGGATCCAACATTTGCTTGATGAGGGCACATTTCACAAATTGTACTGTGCGCTCTGCTACACCATTTGAAGCAAGATGGTACGGTGGAAACTTGGTATGTTTCGCACCATTTTTGCTCGTGAACTGTGCAATATCTTCTGAACAAAATTGTGGCCCATTAGCGACACAATTTCTTCTTGGCGGCGATGTGAAGAAAATAATCTTCGCAAATGGTTTAGTGTTTTAGATGTTATTTTCCACATTGGAAACACCTCTAGCCACTTCACAATGAACAATTGCTGTCCTTCTAGCTCAGCAAAATCAATATGTAACCTTTGCCCCACCCTGGCCGGACATTTCCATGGCTGTAATGGTACTGATGGTGGTTTCTTGCTCACCGACTGACATGTCGTACACTGACTCATGATGTACTCTATATCCTTATCAAGACCTGGCCACCATAAGTAACTGCATGCAAAACTCTTGGTCAAGCACATTCCCAGGTGCTGGTCATAAAGACATAATAATTTGGACCTGAATTTATTTGGAATAATTACTCTTGCACCCCAAATGATACAATTTTTATCCACTGATAATTCATTCCTATGAACAAAGTATGGATGAATATCTTTCTCTGAGACCTGGTTTGGCCAGCCATTTGCTATATAATCATATAACCTTTGAGATTACTGGGTCACATTTGGTTGCTGTACCAATCTTTTCAGCTGTGACTGGCAGTTCATTAATGTATGAAAAATAGAACACTTCTTCCCTATCGGGTGTAACTTGTGATGGGGCTGTCAACCTGGACATAGCATCAGCATTACTGTAATCAGCTGATCGTTTGTACTCAGTGTCATACATATATGCTGACAAAATCAAAGCCCAATCTGCATTCGGGCTGCAGCTAATGTTGGAACTGGGGACATTGGATGGAGGATTGCTGTTAGGGGTTTATGGTCTGTAACGATGGTAAACTTATGGCCAAACAAGTATTTGTGGAACTTCTGGACCCCAAAAATTAATGCCAAAGCTTTGCTTTCAACCTGTGAATAATTACGCCAACTGGCACTGCGAGTGCGTGAAGCAAAAGCAATTTATCTCTTCTCCCCACTATGTAGTACATGAGAGATCACTGCCCCAACTCCATATGGAGAGTGTCACATGCAAACTTGATCTCCTTAGATAAGTCATAATGAATTAACATCGTGCTCTCCACCAATTGGCTTTTACACTCCTTGAATGTTGCATCACATTCTTCTGACCACTTCCAATGGACATGTTTTGTCAACAGTTCATTCAGTGGATGTAACACTGTAGCCAAATTTGGTAGGAACTTCCCATAATAGTTCAAAAGACCCAAAAAATGATCGAAGTTCAGTGACATTTTTGGAGTGGGTGCATTTCTAATTGCATCCAGCTTTCCCTTGGTTGGATGTAAACCATCTTTGTCTACTCTGTGCCCCAAGTACTCCACTGAGTTTTGAAATAACTCACACTTGTGAGCAGTCACTCATACTCTATGCTTCTCTAGCCATTTGAGCACTTCATTCAATATGTTATTATTGATTTGCTTGTTTGGTGCTGAAATTTTTATGTCATCTAAATAACATACTACCCCTTCAATGCCTTGCAAAATCTGATTCATCACCCCTTGGAATATGGCGGGGACGAAAGACAGGTTATACTCTGGAACCTGGTTTACGGTTACTTTATAATCACCACACAACCTTATCTTACCATCTGACTTAGGTACAACAACAATGGCTGTAGCCCAATTACATAGATCTATCTTAGAGATAATGTTCTCAGTCTCTAGTCTTTAGAGTTCTTGCTCAACTTTCTCCTTGAGTACGTATGGTACGGGATGTGGCTTGCAGCAAATTGGTCTAGCGGCCTTCTGCACTCTGACACTCACCTTGAAGCCTTGGATCGGACTGCCTGTTTCGCAGAACACCTTTGGATACTTCTTGATGACATCATCCTTTGATGCAAATCCCGTTTCAACATGAACAATCTCATTCCAATCCAGCTTCAGTGATCCCAACCAATTTCTACCTAGTAAGGCAGGCATGTCTCCTGCCACTACTAAGAGAGGCAAGCTCTGAAATTGATCCTTGTATTTCACCGGTACGGTTATACATCCTACCACAGGAATGTTCTCTCCTGAGTAGCCTTGCAGCTCTAACTTCGACTTTTACAGTGGAAAATCACTCAACTTGTTGAGATATTGCGATTCCGGTACTATGCTCACGGATGTCCCAGTGTCAATTTCCATGGGTATTTTGGTTCCTGCAACACCTACTTGGGTAATACTTCGTGAATCACATTTAGATACCTTCATGCTCCTGATGACGTATATCTCCTCGTACTGTTGCTTTTCTTCCATGCTATGTAGTCTCTGGGAATTTCTACTTATAACCTTGAAAATTGGTTTACTCTTCAACTGGTATTCTTTCACAAGATGCACAGTTTTCCTGCAGAGCAATGTGTTTGCCCAGGCACCAATAGCATGACTTCAATGTATTGTTACCTTGGCCAGTTGCTGAGACATTGGGGCCCAACTGCCTCTTACTTTTAACCTGCAGGTGGTTCACGTCGGTTGTCTGATGACTGGAAATAGTACAACATTTTCGGAAGTATTAGTCGGCCATTTCCATTGACATAGTTGTCTGACAAGCTAAATCAAAAGTCAAGTTAGGGGTTGTCAACAACGTCCTCCTGATTGATTCATTTTTCATCCCACAAACAAAGCAGTCATGCAATGCTCGGTACTGAAAGTTTCCGAAATAACTGTGAATGGATAGCTTTTTTAATGCTACAATGTGCTCACCGATACTCTCATCAGGTAATTGATTTTGTATTCCAAAACGATAACTTTCAGCAATTTCCAGGGCTCAGGACTGTAGTGCTGTTCTCACTTGCTTAGAATCTCCGTAAGTGATGTGTCCTTTGGCTTGACAGGAACAAGCAAATTTTTCAGAGCTTCATACACCCCGGGGCCTGCTTCATGAAGTCAAGAAAATAGCCCATTTTCTTTCTAGCACCACCTGATTAAAGTCCCCGATGATGAAAACAGTAATGATGCTATTTGCAGTGAAAAACATTTCTAGCCACTCCACATACGCTCCGAAAGTCTCTCGGTGGCATTGAAACACTCCCAAGCACCTATTATTCCCAAAGGCATGGACATCTGGGCTCTTCAGTCCAGCCAAGTGTGCTTGCCTTGGATTTACCTTGGATTTTTAGGTGCTCTGCAATGCAAAGGACCTCTCTAAACTCTCTGTTTGGCTGGAATCAGCCACCAACAAAAATTTTAGCGAGGGCATCTAGGACTCCGATCCTATGTTGCCAAATGTATATTTTCTACAATATCACAAACACGTAGACTACAAGATGGCTCTACTCAGGAACTTGTTAGATGACCTTTATTGAATTTACAGCAATGGCCGCATTACTACAGTAGTCCACTATGTGGAGCAGTAGTCCACTAGATGGAGTTACATAGAAACATAGAAACATTCAGGCCTTCGAGTCTGCACCACCATTCAATATGTTCATGGCTGATCATGCAACTTCAGTACCCCACTCCTGCCTTCTCTCCATACCCCCTGATCCCTTTAGTTGTAAGGGCCACATCTAACTCCCTTTTGAATATATCCAACGAACTGGATTCAACAACTTTCTGTGGTAGAGAATTCCATAGGTTCACAATTCTCTGGGTGAAAAAGTTTCTCCTCATCTCAGTCCTATATGGCTTACCCCTTATCCTTAGACTGTGAACCTTGGTTCAGGATTTCCCCAATATTGGGAACATTCTTCCTGCATCTAACCTGTCCAATCCCATCAGAATTTTAGATGCTTCTATAAGATCCCCTCTCCTAAATTCCAGTGAATATAAGCCTAGTCGATCCAGTCTTTCTTCATATGTCAGTCCTGCCATCCCGGGAATCAGTCTGGTGAACCTTCGCTGCACTCCCTCTGTAGCAAGAATGTCCTTCCTCAGATTGGGAGATGAAAACTGCACACAATACTCAAGGTGTGGTCTCACCAAGGCCAAATACAACTGCAGCAATACCACCCTGCTCCTATACTCAAATCCTCTCGCTATGAAGGTCAACATACCATTTGCTTTCTTTACTGCCTGCTGTACCTGCATGCCAACTTTCAATGACTGATGTACCATGACACCCAGGTCTCATTGCACCTCCCCTTTTACTAATTTCTCACCATTCAGATAATAATCTGCCTTTCTGTTTTTGCCACCAAAGTGGATAACCTCACATTTATCTACATTATACTGCATCTGCCATGCATTTGCCCACTCACCTAACCTGCCCAAGTCACACTGCAGGCTCTTAGCATCCTCCTCACAGCTCGCACTGCCACCCAGTTTAGTGTCATCTGCAAACTTGGAGATATTACGTTCAATTCCTTCGTCTAAATCATTAATATATTTTGTAAATAACTGGAGTCCCAGCATTGAACCTTGCGGTACCCCACTAGTCACTGCCTGCCATTCTGAAAAGGACCCGTTTATTTCCACTCTTTGCTTCCTGCCTGCCAACCAGTTCTCTATCCATGTAAATATATATTACCCCCAATCCCATGTGCCTTAATTTTGCACACTAATCTCTTGTGTGGGACTTTGAAAGTCCAAATAAACTATATCCACTGGTTCTCCCTTTTCCACTCTAGTAGTTGCATCCTCAAAAAATTCTAGAAGATTTGTCTTCCCTTTCATAAATCCATGCTGACTTGGACCAATCCTGTCATTGCTTTCCAATACGCTGCAATTACATTTTTAATAATTGATTCCAGCATTTTCCCCACTACCAATGTCAGGCTAACCAGTCGATAATTCCCTGCTTTCTCTCTCCCTCCTTCTTTATAAAGTGGAGTTACATTAGCTACCCTGCAATCCATAGGAACTGATCTAGAGTCCATGGAATGTTGGAAAATGATGACCAATGCATCTACTATTTCTAGGGCTACTTTCTTAAGTACTCGAGGATGTAGACTATCAGGCCCTAGTGATTTATCAGCCTTCAATCCCATCAATTTCCCTAACACCATTTCGTGACTAATAAGGATTTCCCTCAGTTCCCTCAGTTCCTCCTTCTTGCTAGACCCTCGGTCCCCTAGTATTTCCGGGAGGTTATTTGTGACTTCCTTCATGAAGACAGAACCAAAGTATTTGTTCAATTGGTCTGCCATTTCCTTGTTCCCCATTATGAATTCACCTGATTCTGACTGCAAGGAACCTACATTAGTCTTCACTAATCTTTTTCTCTTCACATATCTATAAAAGCTTTTGCAGTCAGTTTTTATGTTCCCTGCATACTTACTCTCATATTCTATTTTCTCCCTCCTAATTAAACCCTTAGTCCTCCTCTGCTGAATTCTAAATTTCTCCCAGTCCTCAGGTTTGCTGCTTCTGGCCAATTTATATACCTCTTTCTTGGATTTAACACTATCCCTAATTTCCCTTGTTAGCCACGGTTGAGCCACCTTTCCCATTTTATTTTTATGCCAGACAGGGATGTACAATTGTTGTAGTTCATCTATGTGATCTTTAATTGTCTGCCATTGTCTATCTACCGTCAACCCTATAAGTATCATTCACCAGTCTATCCTAGCCAATTCACGTCTCACACCATCAAAGTTACCTTTCTTTAAGTTCAGGACCTTAGTCTCTGAATTAACTGTGTCACTCTCCACCTTAATGAAGAATTGTACCATATTATGTTCACTCTTCCCCAGGATTGCTAATTAATCCTCTCTCATTACACATCTCACAGTCTAGGTTGGCCTGCTCTCTAGATGGTTCCTCGACATATTGGTCTAGAAAACCATTGCTTATACACTCCAGGAAATCCTCCTCCACAGTATTGCTACCAGTTTGGGTAGCCCAATCTATATGTAGACTAAAATCACCCATGATAACTGCTGTACCTTTGTTGTACGCATCCCTAATTTCCTGTTTGATGCCATCCCCACCCTCACTACTACTGTTTGGTGGTCTGTACACAACTCCCAATAACATTTTCTGCCCTTTGGAGTTTCGCAGCTCTACCCATACAGATTCCACATCATCCAAGCTAATGTCCCTCCTTACTATTGCGTTAATCTCGTCTTTAACCAGCAACGCTACCCCACCTCCTTTTCCTTTCTGTCTACCCTTCCTGAATATTGAATACCCCTGGATGTTGAGTTCCCAGCCTTGGTTACCCAGGAGCCATGTCTCCGTAATCTCAATTATATCGTGTCCATTAACGGCTATCTGCGCTGTAAATTTATCCACCTTATTACGAATGCTCCTCACATTGAGTCTCAGAGCCTTCAGGCTTGTTTTTTTAACATCTTTGTCCTTTTAGAATTATGTTGTAATGTGGCCCTTTATGATTTTTGCCTTTGATTTCTCTGCCCTCCAATCTTGCTTTTCTCCTTCCTATCTTTTGCTTCTGCCCCATTTTTACTTCCCGCTGCCTCCCTGCATAGATTCCCATCCCCCTGCCATATTAGTTTAAACCTCCCCAACAGCACTGGAAAACACTCCGCCAAGGACATTGGTTCCGGTCCTGCCCAGGTGCAGACCATCCGGTTTGTACTGGTCCCACCTCCCCCAGAACCGGTTCCAATATCCCAGGAATTTGAATCCCTCCCTCTTGCATTATTCCTCAAGCCACATATCCATCTGAACTATCCTGCTATTCCTACTCTGACTAGCATGTAGCACTGGTAGCAATCCTGAGATTACTACCTTTGAGGTTCTACTTTTAAATTTAACTCCTAGCTCCCTAAATTCAGCTTGTAGGACCTCATCCCGTTTATTACCTATATCGTTGGTACCTATATGTACCATGACAGTTGGCGGTTCTTCCTTCCCCTTCAAAATGCCCTGCAGCCGCTCCGAGACATCCTTGACCCTTGCACCAGGGAGGCAACATACCATCCTGGAGTCTTGTTTGCAGCCGCAGAAACGCCTATCTATTCCCCTTACAATAGAATCCCTTATTATAGCTCTCCCATTCTTTTCCCTGCCCTCCTGTGCAGCAGTGTCACCCCTGGTGCCATGAACTTTGCTACTGCTGCCTTCCCGTGATGAACCATCTCCCTCAACAGTATCCAAAACGATATATCTGTTTTGGAGGGAGGTGACCACAGGGGTCCCCTCCACTACCTTCCTTATCTGCCTTTAAAAAGCCCTGGGAATACTTTGGAGTAAGTACAGTTATTTATTGGAAGACTGCAAGATTAAAAAAGAAGATAAAAGCGACCTCATCCTTCAAACCGAGTCTTTGCAGCTGCCTGGTAGGTTATTTTATATGTTAGTTTCTATTTGTTGTACAATTTTCTCACCCCCTCCCATTGTGCAAACAGGCTCCTGCTTCTCTTTGAACCAGCCGTAAAAATTTTCAGTTGTAATTGTTGCGCAGTAGGTGGTCAATTAGCTCAACTTTTCGCAAGTACATCATTTTGAATAAGGACTTGAAAGTCACAGCGGATCATCTATCTATTCGGAACTTGACAGATCGCAAGTTCAGGATTTAGCACTTGCAGAAAATCTTGAACTTATGGTCAACTTCAAAGGCTGTAATCTGAGAGTACGCCATCATAGCAACCACAAATTCAGGGCCAATATTTTTTTTGCCATAGCCCATTCTTCCAAAATTGATCACTTTGACAATTGAGTGGGTGGTCCAGGAGCTAAAAAGCTCACATTTCTCAGTCAACTTGATTTGAACAATAATTAATTTGCAGTTGTCTCTTTAGCCCTAATGCAACAGGTAGGGCATCTTCTTTGTCTTATTATGTGCTTAATTGGCTTTCTAATACCCAAGTCTTTTGGCCTTTCCTGATCTGCAAACAAATTGTAGGAACTATCAGCAATATTTGTGTGAAAATCTTTCCTTTTCACAGAGAGTAATTTAAATTCTTCTCTAGCACTTTAAAATACTATTTCTTAAAATCTAAGCATTTATATTTTTAATCTCAGTCAATATCATTCAATGTAATTGTCATTAATCAAAACCAAGTGAAGATAATTTTCTATGACTAAAATAATGAATCTGTCAGACTGACATAGGGTTTACAGCAAAGAAACAGGCCATGTGGTCCAAACAGTCTATGTTTATGCTCCATTCGAGCCTCCGCCTGTCTTTCCTCATCTAACCCTATCAGCATACTCTCTATTCCCTTTTTCCTCATATGCTTATCTAACCTCCCCTTAAAAGCATCTATATTATTTATTTCAACCACTCCCTGTGGTGGCAAGTTCCACATTCTCACCACTCTTTGGGTAATGAAGTTTCTTCTGAATTCCCTATTTGGTTTCTTGGTGACTATCTTATATTGATGGCCTCTTATCTTAATCTTATATCGATGGCACCAAAACACATTTAAATCTCTTCTCTGGATTATCGGTTTCAAACTTATGCTACTTCACTTGATTTTATTTTCAAATTGCAAAAACATTAAAGGGAATTTGTGAATCATGAATAAAATATTGCAGAAACACCTGTCCCGGATTACCTGAAAACTGCATGTGGTGAAGAATTTAATATAATAACGATTAATGGTAACACATTAATAATCTTCTTACTATTGCTGTGCAGAAAGCCATATTTTTGTTCCTAGTAAGAAGGAGCAGAAAGTCAGATAAAAGTACTCCACATGATTCTAGCATTGAAGTCAAATGACAAGGACTCTTCTTGGAAAAGTCAAAATATCATAAGAAAAAGATGAATGTTGCAAAACTACAGGGAAATTTGTACAAAGATATTGCATCATGGCATATCGCAGCTGTATTATTTAGTTCTTTGTTTTCAGCCATTCAGAATGCTGCCCTCGGAATGTGGGGTGCACATGTCTAGCCTGATTTTTTGCCCATTTCCACACCAGAAGCTTCCAACAGCAGAATTAGCCATTGTATATGTCTTGGTGTTCACAATAAAACAGACAGACAGTCAAGGCATTCCCCCATATTAATGCAGAGATTGATTGATTTATTTATTTATCTATCTATCTACCTTTCTGCAGTGGCTAAGAAAAGGACTTTGTGCCCACAATTCCAATCCAGCAGAAATTGCACAGGTCATTGGTCAGGGACTTGAAGATAAGTTGGAACTGGGTTCCTCTGGGACTCTTGCCCCATGAAATTCTGGGAGCGGGAGGAGTGAGTGCCAACCTTCAGACAACCCCCTCCCCCCACTTCCCTTCCCTCCTCCTCATGTCTGGTTGGTGTGTCTGGGGGAGTTCCCAGGTTAGACTGAGAATTCTTCCAAAGGCACCCTCAGTAAGCTTCAAGGGAGCTGGTGTGAGTCCCTCTGAAATGCAAGGAAATGTCCCGAACCCTCAGCAGCAGAGGATGTCCTAGTTGATGACTTCTGTATTTTACTGGAACTGCTCAACATATTTAAAACATCTGCATTTTTAGTGTGGAATTGACTTTCAATTAATAATATTGGAATATAGTTCCAATAATTTTCAGTGGCTCTATGACTAACAAATGTTCCAATATTTGGAGGCCTGACAGCAACTCTACCCTGCAATAACCATTAATCTTATCTCTAAACTCAGAAGAGAACTCTCCTCTCTCAATCAAATGTAGCAATATGAATTTTAATCGGCAATATCAGCTACCCTTTGGCTTCTTTTTGAGATTTAATGGCAATGTGCTATAACTGTGAATTAACTGAATTAACAGTGCTATAACTGAAATTATGTGCTATAACTGTGAACTTGCTGTCACTAAAACTGCATTGAGGCTCAAATTTGTTTTCCATAAGACCAAACGAAAGAAATAGAGAAGAATTTTCATCAACTTTATATGCTCTGTTATTACATAGAAACATAGAAAATAGATGCAGGAGTGAGCCATTTGGCCCTTCGAGCCTGCACCACCATTCAATAAGATCGTGGCTGATCATTCACCTCAGTACCCCTTTCCTGCTTTCTCTCCATACCCCTTGATCCCTTTAGTCGTAAGGGCCATATCTAAGTCCCTCTTGAATATATCAATGAACTGGCATCAACAACTCTCTGCGGCAGGGAATTCCACAGGTTAACAACTCTCTGAGTGAAGAAGTTTCTCCTCATCTCAGTTCTAAATGTCTTACCCCTTATCCTAAGACTGTGTCCCCTGGTTCTGGACTTCCCCAACATTGGGAACATTCTTCCTGCATCTAATCTGTCCAGTCCCATCAGTATCTTATACATTTCTATGAGATCCCCTCTCATCCTTCTAAACTCCTGTGTATAAAGGCCCAATTGCTCAAGTCTCTCCTCATACGTCAGTCCAGCCATTCCTGGAATCAATCTGATGAACCTTCGCTCCACTCCCTCAATAGCAAGAACGTCCTTCCTCAGATTAGGAGACCAAAACTGAACACAATATTCCAGGTGAGGCCTCACCAAGGCCCTGTACAATTGCAGTAAGACCTCCCTGCTCCTATACTCAAATCGGCTAGCTATGAAGGCCCACATGCCATTTGCCTTCTTCATCGCCTGCTGTACCTGCATGCCAACTTTCAATGACTGATGAACCATGACACCCAGGCCTCATTGCACCTCCCCTTTTCCTAATCTGCCGCCATTCAGATGATATTCTGCCTTCGTGTTTTTGCCACCAAAGTGGATAACCTCACATTTATCCACATTATACTACATCTGCCATGCGTTTGCCCACTCACCTAACCTGTCCAAGTCATCCTGCAACCTCTTAACATCCTCCTCACAGCTCACACCGCCACCCAGTTTAGTGTCATCTGCAAACTTGGAGATATTACATTCAATTCCGTCATCCAAATCAGTAATTGTAAAGAGCTGGGGTCCCAGCACTGAGCTCTGCGGCACTCCACTAGTCACTGCCTCCCATTCCAAAAAGGACCCATTTATCCCGACTCTCTGCCTCCTGTCTGCCAACCAATTCTCTATCCACGCCAGTACATTACCCCAAATACCATGTGCTTTGATTTTGCACACCAATCTCATATGTGGGACCTTGTCAAAGGCCTTTTGAAAGTCCAAATACACCACATCCACTGGTTCTCCCTTGTCCAGTCTACTAGTTACATCCTCAAAAAATTCCAAAAGATTTGTCAACCATAATTTCCCTTTCATAAATCCATGCTGACTTGGACCGATCCGGTCACTGCTTTCCAAATGCGCTGCTATTTCATCTTTAGTAATTGATTCCAACATTTTACCCACTACTGATGTCATGCTAACTGGTCTATAATTACCCGTTTTCTCTCTCGCTCCTTTTTTTAAAAGTGGTGTTACATTAGCTACCCTCCAGTCCATAGAAACTGATCCAGAGTCGATAGACTGTTGGAAAATGATCACCAATGCATCCACTATTTCTAAGGCCACTTCCTAAGTACTCTGGGATGTAGACAATCAGGCCCCGGAGATTTATCAGCCTTCAATCCCATCAATTTCCCCAACACAATTTCCTGCCTAGTAAGGAATTCCTATATATTATTTATATATAACTATTATTTTAAACAGTTCCGACTGCTAATAAGAAAATGCCAGTGTACATATTACTTACTGTTCCTGCCATGCACTGAACTAATTTAGTGAGTGATAAATGTGTCATATACACCAAGTGGTTATGTTGTTTTCTTTTGGCAGTGGCCAGTTTCTCAGATTATTGCCCCATTTCTTCTTTTGAAGATGAAGTAATCTGTATAATGTAGGACTTTATGGCATAGCAACACAGAGATTAGAAGGTTCATAGTTTGGAACCAGACCAGTTATAAACATTGTTCAGTATTACCAGTTTACTTTGATAGTAAATTATAGAGTAACCTCATTGTTCACTTTTTAGTATAAATGCATTTTACTGAAATGGGGCACTTCTGCAGGAAGCTCAGATACACTATTATTTTAGGAACATAAAGGTAATGTGACCTGACATGGATCATTTTAACTTAATTTGCAAATATCTGAATTTGCACAGTAGAGATAATTTTGGTTCATCTTGGTCTATTCTTGAGATACACGATATTGTAAAAGATAACACCCTAGAGGTATTTGAAATGTATTCATCTCTTTTTGCAGTACAGACGTGAGCCATAGTGTTGGTGTTCTTGTGGTGTGTATTATCGTAGCAAGTAACCTGAACTCAGGAATTATATTGTTATCATAGTTGTGAAGGGTGCAAAATTTGTGGGAAACCCCCCCCCAGTGTTTGGACTCATTGGAAAGGGAATTTAATTTGGAACTATCTACCAGAAAGTTTGAAATCCGAAAGTACACATGGAAGAAACTATGAACTTTAATCGAATTTGGGATTTTATGAGACAAATTTAGTCTGTGTGGGCAGGGCTAGAGAACTAAAGAATGAGTATCCTACAAAGAAATCAGTTTGAGTATTGAAGCTGTCTGGGGTATTGAAAACTAAGGTAAATTATCTGGAGAATTATGGATATTCGAAAACCCTTCTCCACAAGAGACATTAATATAGCAACAATCAATCCTGAGATAGCCAGCCATCACCCTGAGCAAGAAACCAATTCAGCCTATGCATAACAACAAAAGGCCCATCCAGCTCACATGAAAAATAGACATTGCAAATACCAAGCTAATATTCCCATCAAGAAACAGATTTAGAAGATCGGTACACCCGAGACAAATTAACAATTTAATGAGCCCGCCAAAATATGACAAAGAAATAGCAAGCCCGCCAAAAATTACACAAAGAATCCGGGCTGATTTAGCGCGAAGACTAGAACAGCTCCAACACTATAACTGGGCCTTGTTTTAACAAAGGGTATGCTACTGCCTCAGAAGACACTGCTAGGGACGCTTAGCATCAGGCAGGGAGAGAGACCACCGCAGCAGTTGTAACTAACTTCTCCAGCCTCGACGTCCTGAAATCGGAAAAGGAAGGAAGAACATCACCATCGCGGCAGCAACCGACCACAGCCAACGTGGTACCACCAAAACTACCGCGATCGACTAACTTCGACAGAATACTCCACAAGGAAGAAACCGAAGAATCGAAAGTTTCCACCCTATAGTCTAAATCCTGACTACCAACAGGTGAAAACATTACCTAAAGAGACTTTAAACCTATTTCTAGCAAAAGAAAACGGGTACTTACCCCATAAGTCCAAAACATGCCCTACCGCATAAGCGGACACCACCCAACTGAAGATTGCACAGTAAGAAGTCTTCTCCGACGTTCCGGATATGGCAAGCAGAACCTACAGAATCCATCGAACCCCGAAATCGCGAACTACCGCCAACTGACCATAAAGGATTGGTAAGCATAGTCCCTGTTTGCCCTGGAGTCCAATCTAGTCAGTGTTCAGCATTGGGAGGTGGGAGGTGTATTATTCACTGTAACCCCTTTGAGTGTGTGATGTACTGTTCTTTATTAGAGTAATTATAAGTTTGCCATTGCATTTTCTTGTCTTTAATAAAATCAAAGTTCTTTTGCACCAAACCAGTTGTCTCTTGCATTTTATCACAAGCCCCAAATAAATCCAGAGCCAAGAACCCAAGGGAGTGGGAGCAATTCGAACTGTTCAGAAGGTCAGAGGTGAACCTGACCCCTGAGACCACTCCTTACAGTTGATACAGTATTGTAATGATCCAACTTTCTTTTGAAAGATAAGATTGATTCTGCCTCTACCACCCTTCCAGGCAGTGCATTTCAGATCCAAACCACTCACTGTGTAAAAATGTTTTTCTTACATCGCCTTTGGTTCTTTTCCCAATCACCTCA
The DNA here is from genome assembly GCF_044704955.1 of Pristiophorus japonicus. Taxonomy (NCBI): domain Eukaryota; kingdom Metazoa; phylum Chordata; class Chondrichthyes; family Pristiophoridae; genus Pristiophorus; species Pristiophorus japonicus. Next base: position 448,485,647 of record NC_091977.1, on the reverse strand, counting down.
AATCTGTGCCTTCTGGTTCTCGACCCTTCTGCCAATGGGAACAGTTTCTCTCTATCTAATATTAAAATATTTAGGAGCAACTGAAATTTATTGCCCTCTTGTTGCAACACCAACAAAGAGTGTAATTATGGTGTGATTGTATTATGAACATAATTGGTTAGGAATTTTCAAAAAAAATTAAGACAATTAGTTGCTTTGTAACACAATATTCTTCTAAATGGAAAAGCTTTACTTTACATTATGTAGTAGGAGTTTATTTTCAACAAGCAGTTGTTGCTACACCATGACCAGTAAACGTGCAGAAAATATTTACGAGAATGATTCCAGGAATGAGGGACTTCAGTTTTGTTGATAGACTGAAGAAGCTGGGGTTGTTCTCCTTTGAGCAGAGAAGATTGAGAGGAGATTTGATAGAGGTGTTCAAAATCATGAAGGGTCTGGACAGAGTAGATAGAGAGAAACTGTTCCCATTGGCAGAAGAGTCGAGAACCAGAAGACACAGATTTAAGGTGATTGGCAAAAGAATCCAAGGCGATGTAAGAAAATCATTTTAACGTAGCAAGCGGTTAGGATCTGAAATGCACTGCCTGGAAAGGTGGTGGAGGCAGATTCAATCTTATCTTTTAAAGGAAGTTGAATAAGTATCTGAAGGAAAAATTTTGTAGGACTACGGGGAAAGGGCAGGGGAGTGGGACTAGCTGAGAGTCGGCACAGGATCGACGGGCCGAACGGTCTTTTTCCATGCTGTAACCATTCGATGATTCTATGTTTCTAAGAAAGGTAAGGTAACTCCAGTGATTTACTGCCAAATTTAAAATGCCATTTTCTGATGTATAGCGGTGCAATTTAGTGAACAATGTAATTTATATCATCCAATTATACAAATTTAACTGGAAATGAGCCATGTTGTTGTGAAAGTATGTATGCATTTGTCAGCACATCTTCAAAAGCACCTTCCATTGAAGGTCAATTAACTGAGCCCTTCTAGATTATTTACTAACTAGTGAAAATTTCTATGTCCATTTGATTAAAGTTATTCTTCATCAATCCTGTGTACAGTGTTTTTTAATCTCCATGCAGCATTTCTGGTGAAGTAAAGGTTTAAAAAATTGGAAAATGGTAGTTTGTCTGATAATTGATTAAATAAGTGTTTTTAGCTATCACTGCTATGTTCAAACCTTGCTGAAAAACATGGCCAAAACAGGAGCCCGACCAACCAAAGCAATCACTTTGAGCTAAGCGCCATTGACCAGGCAGTAACATTAGGATACATTAATTTAGAAATTTAAAATAATTTAAAGCATGCTTATTATATGTTACGTTCTTGCACCTTAATTCTAATAATGTTGTGTAAAATTGAGTTCAAATGATACTAAAGATTTTCTGTCAAATGGTCTTTCAGCATATTTAATGAATCATGGTAAAGAATTTTACAATCGGATTAGATGTTGGTACTTACTATTACAATCTGGGCCCCCAGCCATGGATCAGCCAGTACATGAGCAGAGTAAAAGCAATAGAACCCAATTAAATTTAATTGTGTCACTTTCTTCAGGATGCATTTGATCATAAACGACTGTTATTGCTTTCTACATGGTATCCTGTTGAGCAGTTCTATTAATGTATAGTTCAGTATGCAAAATGCAAAAAGGCTTTTACTGTTCTGTGTCCTGATAGTACCTTTCTGTTCCTGGCTGTTAGACCATAAATTAAGGATATAACTATTACAACATTTTCAGATTTACTTACTGTGGAAGATTATTATTTATTCCACTAAATGAATAAATTTGTATGAATAGAAATTAGTCTGAAACGTTTAACAGGCAATAAGCCCCTAATTTACATATTTATCAGACCTAATGCCTGTTTTAGGCGATCAACTAGCATGCCTAAATAAATGGGGTCCACGAATGCAAAGTGGGACCAACTGGGCAGATGCGAGGCAGGCTATCCCACTGCTAAATTGGCATGTTCTGCATCCATTTTATGCCTGAAAAATGGGCGCAATGCATACCAATTTACATCCCGTAATATTAATAGCTCTTGTGTGATAGAACAGGTGGACATGACATTGGATCATGAGATTGCCAATGAAATAAATGCATTTAAAATAAAAAGAAGAGATACATAAACTAATCAAACACACAGGAAACAACCCCTGGTCCAGATGGATTACATCCACACATTTTCAAAGAATCTAGTGAAGAGATAGCAGAGGCCTTACTACAGATATTTAATAATTCATTAAAAAAAGATGTTGTGCCACAGGACGGGCAGATAGCTAAAATAATACCTCTATTTAAGAAGGGAGATAGAATGTGTCCAGGGGACTATAGTCCAATCAGCTTAACATTGGTGGTAGGAAAAATAATGGACACAGGTTAACAAGGCCATAAAAAAAGCAAACTAAGCACTAGGGTTTATGTCAAAGGGATAGAATTGAGAAGTAGTGAAGTTATGTTAAACTTGTATTGAACCTTGTTAAACCACAATTGGAGTACTGCCTACAATCCTGGTCACCTTATTATAAAAAGGATATAGAGGCACTGGAGAGGGTGAGTATTTACAAGGATGATACCAGAAATGCGAGGGTGTACATACCAGGAAAGGATGAACAGGCTGGGTCTCTTTTCTCCTGAAAAGAGAAGGCTGTGGGGTGACCTGATCGAGGTCTTTAAAATTATGAAAAGTTTTGATAGAGTAGTAGATACAAAGAGAGTGTTTCACTTGTGGGGAAGAGCATAACTAGAGGCCATCAATATAAGATAGTCACCAAGAAATCCAGTAGGATGGTAAGAATGTGGAACTCGCTACCACAGAGAGTAGTTGAGGCAAACAGTATAGATGCATTTAAGGGGAAGCTAGATAAGCATATGAGGAAGAAGAGAACAGAGGGTTATGCTGATAGATTTAGGATTTAGATGAGGAAAGACGGGAGGAGGCTCGAGTGATGCATAAATGTCGGGATGGACTGGTTGGGCCGAATGGCCTGTTTCTGTGCTGTATATGTAATCCTATGTTCTAACATTGATTACTATTGTGTAAAGGAATTTGTTCTGTGCGTATGATTGGAGTTCTGATGTAGAAGGAAGCAACATGGAAAACAAATTGCATAATTATCTTTGTGTTAGATCCCATTCTGCCATATATTACTTCTATTTGTGAAAATGCACCTAACTTTATGCCATTAAAATACATCTAGAGATATTTTAAAACAAGTATCTCCCAGTACTGGATTTCTTGAGAGCTTGAGCAGAGAGCATAGCTGAGTGAACTGGAACAGAGTGAGCTGGGTACAGTGAAGACTTTCTAATTGGGAATTTGATAAGAATGAGAATTAGATTCAGAGGGGAAAATAGTTGGTAAGTAAATTTCCCGAGGAGCAAAACCTTTAAAGCAAAGGAATTCATGGAATTTAAATTAAAGGGGTTTATCTTTGTCCTTATTTCTCAAGGCTACTTTATTTAAAATTCAAACAAGCTTAAAACCTTATTGCTTGAAAATGGAATACTTTGTGCATTGTAGCAGCTGTGAGGTTTGCCTTCTCAGCCCAGATTTTGGAGTTCCAACTGCAACAACTACACGATGGTCTGAAGTGGTCAGTGTTAATCAGGAACTGTATGAAAATATTAGGGAGGGAGAAGTTTTTATAGATGAGGTATTAGAGAAGACCACGTTGGGGGTTGAGGTGGAGAAGAGACTCCTGTATTGAGAGAGGGGCATTAGAAAGGAGGCCAGAAGTTGTGGTCAGGTAATAAAGCAGGAGGAGTCATTCCTGATGCTCTGCAACTGTTTCTTTCCTCTGAAAAGAGATAATGTGGAGACTTAACAGTTGGCTGTGACAGGTGAGAATTTACCATGCACTGAGGCAATCCAGAAGACTGTCAGGATAAGAGGGAAAAAGAGAAAGAGTATCTGACAGGCTGTGGTATTAGGGCATTTGATCATTTCATTTACAGATAGAATTCTTTGCAAACCAGATGCAGACAAATGAATGGTAGATTGTCTGCTGGGTGCACAGGTTGAGGATCTGACAGCCCTGGTTGACAGAATGCTAGAGGGAACAGGTGAGGAACGTATAGTTGTTATCCATGTGGGAACAAATAGCATAGGTAGAAGTTAGACCAGAGGTCCTTCGTGCAAAATTTAGGGCAGTAGGAAGTTTAGGGAAGGACCTCAAGTGTAGTATTTTCTGAAATACTACTGGTACCATGGCTGGTGAAGAGAGCCAAGGGTAATTAGGCAGACCAACATGTAGCTAAGGCTTTAATGTAGGGAATTAGAGTTTCAGTTCCATAAACAGTGGGACACATTTTGGAATAGGGGGAGCCTATACAGTCCACCTAAACAAAGGGGAGGTAGATGTGTGGCAGGCAAATGGTGGGAGTATGTTTAAACTGGATGGAAGAGACCACTTGAAGGAGAAAACCTTAAGGTGCTCCACTGGAAACATAAATCAAAGTTTAGTGAATCAAAGTTCAATGGTAGGAGTAAAACAAAGTAAAAATGTCAATAAAGTTAATGGGAAAGGTAAAAAGCAATTGAGCGCTACTTGTATTAATGCAAGAATCATAGAATCATAGAATAATACAGCACAGAATAGGCAATTTGGCCCATCTTGTCTGTGCTGGCTCTTTGGTAGAGCTATCTAATTAATCCCTCTCCCCTGCTCTTTCCCCATAGCCCTGCAATGTTTTCCCTTCAAGTATTTATCCAATTCTCTTTTGAATGTTACTTCTAAATCTGCTGCCAACTCTTTCAGCTAGTGCATTCCAGATCACAACTCGCTGTGTAAAAAAAAATGTTTCCTGAATTCGCCGCGGTTCTTTTGCCAGTCACCTTAAATCTGTATCTTTTCCTTTTGCTCTTAGGCAGTCCCTCGGAGTCGAGGATGATTTGCTTCCACACTAAAAATGAGTTCTCAGGTGACTGACGAGTCCAATGTGGAACCTACAGTCTCTGTTACAGGTGGGGCAGATGGTGGTTGAAGGAACGGGTGGGTAGGGTGCCCGAGTTGCCGTGTGCTCCTTCCGCTGTCGATGCTTGGCTTCAGCTTGCGCTTGGCAAAGAGACTCGAGGTGTTCAGCGCCTTCCCGGATATTTTTACTCCACTTAGAATGGTCTTGGCCCAGGGATTCCCAGGTGTCGTTGGGATGTCCTTGAAGCATTTCCTCTGCTTGCCATGTCGAAGTTCCGAGTAGAGTACTTGTTTTAGGAGTGTCGTGTCAGGCATGCGGATGATGTGACCCATACAATGGAGGTGATTGAGCATGGTCAATGCTTTGATGCTGGGGATGTTGGCCTGATTGAGAACACTAATGTTGATGCGCCTATATTGCCAATGGAATTGCAGGATCTTGTGGAGGCAGCATTGGTGGTATTTCTCCAGTGTTTTGAGGTACCTGCTGTACATCGTCCATGTCTCTGAAGCATATAGGAGGGAAGATATCATTACTGCTCTGTAGACCATGAGCTTGGTGCTGGGTTTGAGGTCCTGGTCTTCAAACACTCTCTTCCTCAGGCTGCACTGGTACACTGAAGGCGACGTTGGACCTCGTTGTCGATGTCTGCCCTTGTTGACCGTTGGTTCCCGAGGTATGAAAAATGGTCCACGTTTATCAAGGTCTCATCATGGATTTTGATAATCGGGGGGCAGTGTTGTGTGGCGGGGGCATGTTGATAGAGGACCTTTGTCTTACAGATGTTTAGTGTAAGGCTCATGCTCTCATACGTCCCGGTGAAGGTGTTGACGATGGCTTGGAGTTTGGCCTCCAAGTGTGCGCAGACACAGGCGTCGTCTGCATACTGTAATTCAATGACGGAGGATGGGGAGACCTTGGATCTGGCCTGGAGGTATTGGAGGTTGAACAAATTCCCATTTGTCCTGTAATTTGGCTCCACTCCAGTGGGGAGCTTGCTGAGGGTGAGATGGAGCATTGCAGCAAGGAAGATCCAGAAGAGCATTGGTGCGATGACGCAGCCTTGTTTGACCCTGGTCCAAACATGGAATGGGTCTATGGTGGATTCGTTGGTCAGGATCACGGCTTGCATGGTCCAGGCGGAGGATGATGACAAACCTTTGTAGGCAGCCGAATCTGAGGAATCTGTGTCCTCTGGTACCGACCATTCTGCCACAGGGAACAGTTTCTCCTTATTTACTCTATCAAAACCGTTAATGTTTTTGGACATCTCCATTAAATCTCTTAACCTGATCTGTTCTAAGGAGAACAACCACAGCTTCTCCAGTCTCGCCACATAATTGAAATCCCTCATCCTTAGTACCATTCTAGATAATCTCTTCTGCACTCTCTCCAAGGTCTTGACATCCTTACTAAAGTATAGTGCCTAGAATTGAACACAATACTCCAACTGAGGCCTAACTAGTGTTTTATAAAGAAGTCTGACATAAGATATGTGGCTTGGAAGCTTTTGCAGGGAGTGATAGATTGGACATCATTAGCATCACGGAGATATAGTGAAATGATTCCAATCAAAGGGCTACCATATCAGGAGAAAAGGAGGTGGTGTAACAGTATATATAAACTCCAGTATTGAGGCGCAAGTGAAAGAGCAGGTAAAAAAAGGAAAGGACAGACACAGAATTAATAGATGATAACACAGATTAAACTATTACTTGGGGCATGTTATAGACCAGGCCAGGATGAAAGCCTTGATTTGTAACTATGGTAGTTGGAGATTTAACTTGCCAGAAATTGACTTGGACAACAATAACTCTGTTGGTCAGGAATAAAGGAATTTCTAGAGTTAATGGAAGATTTTAAAACTCAGTTTGTAAAAGAACCAACAAGTAAAGGAAAGATTTTGAATTTGATCATGAGTAATAGGGATGTTGAAATCTCCAACTTAAAGGTGGGTAAGGTTTGAAGTTCCAGTGATTGTAATGTGATCACATTTTGACATTACAAGGATTGGAGAGGTTATATAAATGCAAACAAAAATGAAAAATTTTAAGAGGATTTTGCTTACTTTATTTACATGAGAAGCCTTGTCAGCATGAGGCTGACAGGTGAGAATATGGCTAGTGACTGGAAGAACTATGGAGTTTCTTCAATGGGGTGATTCTAAATACAATAGTTGACTACCATGTAACGCAAAGAAAAAACAAGCATTTACAGCCACGAAGGAAAATGGCACAGAATTAAAACATGCCAAGATTATAAAAAAGGCATCAGAAAAAATTTCAATTGAATATGGCAAGATAAATGAAGGGTAATGATGAAAGGTTTTTTGGTTATATTAAAAGATTTCAAAAAATGAGGGGTGGAGTGGGGCCACTTGAGGTAGGATCGGGTGAGGCATAACAACTAATGCTGCACAGGCTGCAACAGTACTAAATACCCATTTTCCCTCCGCTTTGATCGAGGAGAAAACAGATAACTTAGTTGATCTGGAAAGGAAACTGGAGGGTGTTTCAGACGTAAATTGTGACACTTCACATTGCTACTAGTGTGATTGCCGAACAGCTGTGCAAACCTCAGGGGCCTGATGAGATGTGTCTGAAGATCCTTGAGGAACTAATCGAGGAAACTGTACAAATCTTCCAAAAATCATTTAATACTGGAGAAGTGCCTGGGGACTGGAGAAAGGCAGATGTTACTCCTATTTTTATAAAAACGTATCAAAAAAGTGACCAGGAGAACATGGGCTGGATTTTCGGCTTTCCCGCTCTCTGGGTGTCAATCGAAGTGGGGCGGTAAAGATAATGCCTGAAAAATGTTTGTGCTCTAGACTGGGAAATTCGGCAAAAAATGAGGATCCAATAGATCGGGGGCGTTAACTCAGGCATTACACAACGGACTTTGTGCGCCCGAGCCGAAAATCACCACGTTAAAAAAGTTTTATTGTTGTTCAGTGCCCTGCAACATCATGTTGTATACTGTACATTTTTATTTTGGTGGGGGGAGTTTTTGTGACATTGTTGCAGTAAAATTTATGATTCATCATTTGTCATTGATGTCTTTGCATCATTCCAACGTTCATCAGAGATGTGCCTTTATGGGGACACATAGCATGTCCAGTATTAGCTCCATCCCTCAGCTTCCTCCATTTTGGGACAGCTGGTTCATTGCAAGCTGGCGAGATGCGACTCTTGGTCTGGCAGCATCTCCACGCTTCCTCCCCTGTGGATGGTGTGGCTATCCAGGCTCCTCTTCATTGTCCTCCTCCTCCTCCTCCTGAGGTGGGAATGCAATCCCCATGGGTAATGCCTGCCCTAGATGATGGCCAATGCAGCACACCACAATGAATTTGGATACCTGTTGAGGGGAGTATTGAAGGCTGGCTCCAGAGCGTTCCAGGCTTCGGTCTGCCTGTAGGAGGTGGCATATCTTTGTCAGCACTTCCTTTTGGAAGCGCAGCCTTCTTACATACTGCTCATCAGAGAGCTGCAGATATGAGTGTTGGTGCCTGTAAACCCATGGGAGGTAAGCCCTCTTTCCCAGATGTCTTTGTCCTCTCCTCATCCGTGGGCTGACATGGCCAAGAGTCCTTCATCTAGCTTGACGCCACGTGGCAATAGCGTGGAGCATGATACACTGGCGAACTAGTAATGCCCTCATTACATTTTCTCACTCACCTTGTAATTGCAGATAAAAGTGATGTTTAGAGTCACAGCTTTTTCTAGACCAATATGTCGAGGAACCAACTAGAGAGCAGGCTATTCTAGACTGGGTCTTGTGTAATGAGAGAGGATTAATTAGCAATCTGGTCGTGCGGGGCCCTTTGGGGAAGAGTGACCATAACATGGTAGAATTCTTCATTAAGATGGAGAGTGACACAGTTAATTCAGAGACGAGGGTCCTGGTACTTGAAGAAAGGAAACTTCGATGGTATGAGATGTGAATTGGCTAGGATAGACTGGAGAATGATACTTAAAGGGTTAACGGTGTATAGACAATGGCAGACATTTAAAGATCACATGGATGAACTACAACAATTGTACATCCCTGTGTGGCACAAGAATAAAAAAGGGAAGGTGGCTCAACCGTGGCTAACAAGGGAAATTAGGGAAAGTGTTAAATCCAAGGAAGAGGCATATAAATTGGCCAGAAAAAGCAGCAAACCTGAGGACTGGGAGAAATTTAGAATTCAGCAGAGGAGGACTAAGGGCTTAATTAAGAGGGGGAAAATAGAGTATGAGAGGAAGCTTGCAGAGAACATAAAAACTGACTGCAAAAGCTTCTATAGATATGTGAAGAGAAAAAGATTAGTGAAGACAAACGTAGGTCCCTTGCAGTCAGAATCAGGTGAATTTATAATGGGGAACAAGGAAATGGCAGACCAATTGAACAAATACTTTGGTTCTGTCTTCACTAAGGAAGACACAAATAACCTCCCGAAAATACTAGGGGATCAAGAGTCTAGTGAGAAGGGAGAACTGAGGGAAATCCTTATTAGTCAGGAAATGGTGTTAGGGAAATTGATGGGATTGAAGGCCGATAAATCCCCAGGGATGGATAGTCTACATCCCAGAGTACTTAAGGAAGTGACCCTAGAAATAGTAGACGTATTGGCGGTCATTTTCCAACATTCCACGGACTCTGGTTCAGTTCCTATGGATTGGAGGGTAGCTAATGTAACACCACTTTTTAAAAAAGGAGGGAGAGAGAAAACAGGGAATTATGGATTGGTTAGCCTGACATCAGTGGTGGGGAAAATGCTGGAATCAATTATTAAAGATGTAATAGCAGCGCATTTGGAAAGTAGTGACAGGATCGGTCCAAGTCAGCATGGATTTATGAAAGGGAGATCATGCTTGACAAATCTTCTAGAATTTTTTGAAGATGTAACTAGTAGAGTGGACAATGGAGAACCAGTGGATGTGGTGTATTTTGACTTTCAAAAGGCTTTTGTCAAGGTCCCACACAAGAGATTAGTGTGCAAAATTAAAGCAAATGGTATTGTGGGTAATGTATTGAAGTGGATAATTAACTTGTTGGCAGAGAGGCAGCAAAGAGTGGGAATAAATTCGTCCTTTTCAGAATGGCAGGCAGTGACTAGTGGGGTGCCGCAGGGTTCAGTGCTGGGACCCCAGCTATTTACAATATACATTAATGACAGCGAAGAAATTGAATGTAATATCTCCAAGTTTACGGATGACAATAAGATGGGTGACAGTGCGAGCTGCGAGGAGGATGCAAGGAGGCTGCAGGGGGACTTGGACAGGTTAGGTGAATGGACAAATGCATGGCAGATGCAGTATAATATGGATAAGTGTGAGGTTACCCACTTTGGTGGTAAAAACACGAAGGCAGATTATTATCTGAATGGTGACAGATTATTAAAAGGGGAGGTGTAAGGGTGTCATGGTACATCAGTCATTGAAGGTAGGCTTGCAGGTACAGCAGGCAGTAAAGAAAGCATCCTGGCCTTCATAGCGAGGGGATTTGAGTATCGGAGCAGGGAGGTCTTACCGCAGTTGTACCGGGCTTGGTGAGACCATACCTTGAATATTGTGTACAGTTTTGGTCTCCTAACCTGAGGAAGGACATTCTTACTATTGAGGGAGTGCAACGAAGGTTCACCAGACTGATTCCCGGGATGGCAGGACTGACATATGAAGGAAGACTGGATTGACTAGGTTTATATTCACTGGAATTTAGAAGAATGAGAGGAGATCTCATAGAAACATATACAATTCTGACGGGATTGGACAGGTTAGATGCAGGAAGAATGTTCCCGATGTTGGGGGTGTCCAGAACCAGGGGTCACAGTCTAAGGATAAGGGGTAAACCATTTAGCACTGAGATGAGAAATTTTGTCATCCAGAGAGTGGTGAACCTGTGGAATTCTCTACCACAGAAAGTTGTTGAGTCCAGTTCATTGGATATATTCAAGAGGGGGTTAGATGTGGCCATTAGGCTAAGGGGATCAAGGGGTATGAAGAGAAAGCAGGAATGGGGTACTGAAGTTCCATGATCAGCCATGATCATATTAAGGATGGCTTTCTCGACCAATATGTCGAGGAACCAACTGGAGAGCTGGCCATCCTGAATCGGGTGTTGTGTAATGAGAGAGGACTAATTAGCAATCTTGTTGTGCGAGGCCTCCTGGGGAAGAGTGACCATAATATGGTAGAATTCTTTATTAAGATGGAGAGTGATTGTGTTAAATCAGAGACTAGGGTCCTAATCTTAAGGAAAGGTAACTTCGATGGTATGAGACGTGACTTGGCTAGGTTCCACTGGCAAATGATACATAAAGAGTTGACAGTGGATAGGCAATGGCAGACATTTATAGATTAGATTACAGGGATGAACTTCAACATTTGTACATCCTTGTCTGGATTACAAATAAAAAAGGGGAAGGTAGCTCAACTGTGGTTAAAAGGGAAATTAGGGATAGTGTTAAATCCAAGGAAGAGGCATATAAATTGGTCAGAAAAAGCAGCAAACCTGAGGACTGGGAGAAATTGAGAATTCAGCAGAGGAGACCAAAGGGTTTAATTAGGAGGGGGAAAATAAAGTATGAGGGGAAGCTTGCAGGGAACATAAAAACTGACTGCAAAAGCTTCTATAGATATGTGAAGAGAAAATAATTAGTGAAGAGCAACTTAGATCCTTTGCCGTCCGAATCAGGTGTATTTATAATGGAGAACAAAGAAATGGCAGGCCAACTGAACAAATACTTTAGATCTATCTTCACTAAGGAAGACACAAATAACTTTCCGGAAATTCTAAGGTTTCGAGGGTCTAGCGAAAAGGAGGAATTGAAGGAAATCCTTATTAGTCAGGAAATTGTGTTAGGGAAATTGATGGAATTGAAGGCTGATAAATCCCCAGGGCCTTATAGTCTGCATCCCAGAGTACTTAAGGAAGTGGCCCTAGAAATAGTGAATGCATTGATGATCATTTTCCAATATTCTATTAACTCTGGATCAGTTCCTATGGACTGGAAGGTAGCTAATGTAACACCACTTTTTAAAAAAGGAGGGAGAGAGAAAACAGCAAATTATAGACTGGTTAGCCTGACATCGGTGGTAGGGAAAATGCTAGAATCAATTATTAAAGATGAAATAGCAACGCATTTGGAAAGCAGTGACAGGATCGGTCCAAGTCAGCATGGATTTATGAAAGGGAAATCATGCTTGACAAATATTCCAGAATTTTTTTGAGGATGTAACTAGTAGAGTGGACAAGGGAGAACCAATGGATGTGGTGTATTTGGACTTACAAAAGTCCTTTTGACAAGGTCCCACACAAGAGATTGGTGTGCAAAATTAAAGCACATTGTATTGGGGGTAATGTACTGACGTGGATAGAGAACTGGTTGGCAGACAGGAAGCAGAGAGTCGGGATAAGCGGGTCCTTTTCAGAATGGCAGGCCGTGACTATTGGGTGCCGCAGGGCTCAGTGCTGGGACCCCAGCTCTTTACAATATACATCAATGATTTGGATGAAGGAATTGAGTGTAATATCTCCACGTTTGCAGATGACATTAAGCTGGGTGGCGATGTGAGCTGTGAGGAGGACGCTAAGAGGCTGCAGGGTGACTTGGACAGGTTAGGTGAGTGGGCAAATGCATGGCAGATGCAGTATAATGTGGATAAATGTGAGGTTATCCACTTTGGGGGCAAAAACACGAAGTCAGAATATTATCTGAATGGCGGCAGATTAGGAAAAGGGGAGGTGCAATGAGACCTGGGTGTTATGATACATCAGTCATTGAAAGTTGGCATGCAGGTACAGCAGGCGGTGAAGGCGGCAAATGGTATGGTGGCCTTCATAGCTAGGGGATATGAGTATAGGAGCAGGGAGGTCTTACTGCAATTGTACAGGGCCTTGGTGAGGCCTCACCTGGAATATTGTGTTCAGTTTTGGTCTCCTAATCTGAGGAAGTACATTCTTGCTATTGAGGGAGTGCAGCGAAGGTTCACCAGACTGATTCCTGGGGTGGCAGGACTGACATATGAGGAGAGACTGGATCGACTGGGCCTGTATTCACTGGAGTTTAGAAGGATGAGAGGGGATTTCATAGAAACATAAAATTCTGACGGGACTGGACAGGTTAGATGCAGGAAGAATGTTCCCGATGTTGGGGAAGTCCAGAACCAGGGGACACAGTCTAAGGATAAGGGGTAAACCATTTAGGACTGAGATGAGGAGAAACTTCTTCACTCAGTGAGTTGTTAACATGTGGAATTCCCTACCGCAGGGAGTTGTTGATGCCAGTTCGTTGGATATATTCAAGAGGGAGTTAGATATGGCCCTTACGGCTAAAGGGATCAAGGGGTATGGAGAGAAAGCAGGAAAGGGGTACTGAGGTTGCATGATCAGCCATGATCATATTGAATGGTGGTGCAGGCTCGAAGGGCTGAACGGCCTACTCCTGCACCTATTTTTTTCCATGTTTCTCCGTTTCCATCTTGGCCTCAACTTCATTTCCCTGCCCGCTCCCCATAACCCTTGATTCCCATATCGTTCAAAAATCTATCTATCTCTACCTTAAATACATTCAATGACCCAGCCTCCACAGCTCTCTGGGTTAGAGAATTCCAAAGATTCACGACCCTCTGAGAGAAGAAATTCCTCCTCATCTCTGTTTTAAATGGGCGACCCCTTATTCAGAAACTATGCTCCCTAATTCTAGATTCCCCAGGAGGGGAAACATCCTCTCTGCATCTATCCTGTCAAGCCCCCTCATAATCTTATGCGTTTAAATAAGATCACCTCTCATTCTTCTAAACCCTAATGAGTATAGGCCCAACCTGCTCAACCTTTCTTCATACAGCAACCCCTTCATCTCAGAAAGTGAACCTTCACTGTACTGCCTCCAATGCAAGTGTATCCCTCCTTAAATAAGGAGACCAAAACTGTACGCAGTACTCCAGGTGTGGCCTCACCAACGTTCCGTACAGTTGTAGCAGGACTTCCCTACTTTTATACTCCATCTTTAAACCCAACCTTTGGCGGCCTGGAGGGGATCCAATCCCTGATCCTGATCCAATCTCAGAGGGTCTGATCCCGATCCCTGAAGAGCGGTCCAATTCTAAAGGGGCCCGCTCCTCAACCCCGGGAGAGTCCAATTCCAAAGTGGGTCCCCGACCCGCAGGCGGATATGATCCTGTGGGGGTTTGTATGGGGGTGGGGGAAGTCTGATGGTGGGGGAGGTTGGGGGGCCGGCAGGAAGCACTCATGATCCCCGTGGACCACGAGGAGTGCTTTGATGGCAGTTGCTTTCTCCCCGAGGCTATCCTTGCCTTGCTGCAGCTGTGATCCAGCTGGCCATAGGAAAACCTGAAAAGCAGTTTAAGTCCGAGGCTTCCAACCTCATTAACAAATTTAAATGCCAACCCGCCTCCTGGGAGTAGGTTGGCTGCCCACCCCTCACCCCACCTCAGTAAAACTCGTAAATCAAGGGGGTTGAAGCCGGCTCAGAATTTTTGCCCATTTAACCCCCCCAACCTCCCCACCTGCAGCCAATGCCACCCGCTCACCCATATTAAAACTCCCCCATTATTTCAGCGAGTAGTAAATCTATGGAACAGGCTCCTTAGGGAGACAATGAAAGCAGATTGTGCTAATTCATTCAAATATAAATTAGATAGAAAACTTTGAGAAATTAATGACCCTGAAATTGCGGTGTCTTTAATATCGCACTATCAGACTACGCGGTTATATTCTTTTTGAAGTGCCCCACAAATTCTGGATTTTTTCCACGTTGATAGGCCATCCATGGGGACCCTGAAAAAGCAATCACTGGCGCAGAGTTGGGCTATTTTCCCAGCAACTGGCCAGCAATTGCCCACGTAAGTCTTACAGTTGATGCAAGCAGATAAAGAGCCTCTTTGCATCAGTGTAAGGGGATATCTAAGGATAAATTAAACATTTGCATATACAAAATTATACATATACACTGTATTAAATGAGTTTATGCAAACATTGACCCGACTACAATTTTAATAATGCATAAAATGATCAAAAAGTTAATTTTTTTATTGAGATTGGTGTAATAAATTTATTAATAAAATTTCAATTCAATAAATTGTACAACTATTAGCTATCAGGATTCCATTGCATATCATTAGGGGATTCCTTTCATAAATTATTGAAATGGAATTCTGCTTATTGATTGGAGGACTGATCCTATGTGTTCCCAAGTACGCTTTTGAACTGCGTGCATTCCTGGGATCCGTGAGCCATTATGCTGCCCTTCACCTCGAGGCCCGAGACCACAACTTTTCGTAGCCTGGGCGCAATTACTTTCGTAATTGTTCCGTGGGTCGGAGGCATATTCTGGAGGTACGCCTCCAAGCACAATTTCAGGACCAATATGTTGGGAATAATTTGAAACATTGCATATGGTATGTGTAACGTGCTTGGGAGGAACTGGTGACTTTGGACTTATGGTTCCCAAAGCTTTCCTCCGCGGGGGGTTTTCCTCACCTTATATTTGGTCTGTTCCAATCAAATTGACAGAGATTGATTGCCATGATTCGTCAACAATTCCATTATTGTTGTATCATGTGATTACCAGCATGGTAGAAGGTGAAGTAGAAGTACTTTTCTCGTCTAGCAATTTCTATGTTCTCAAATTCTGATGAAGGGTCTCACCTTAAATATTGATGGACCTTTTTCTTTCTGTCCTCCTGTGTATTTCTAGCATTTTTTAATTTTAGTTCCGATTTCTAAAATTATTATTATCTTATTTCATGGTGCTTCTATCTACTAGAGGGGAAAAAAAGCCTGTTTGACATTCTTACACAGTGCATCTATCTTGCAAATGATTGGTTAGGTTTAACCTACTTCTCGGCAACATCCTTTATTTACTCTATATATAGAAGGTATGTCATGTCCAGCAATAGGTGTGATAACTATCTCCATGAGTGGCTAAACCACAAGTAGATTATCATAAGTCTCATTCTGGTTGTAATACCTGTAGCATACATTCAAGTAAAGCAATTCATTTTAATTAATTACATCTTTCAATTTTTGTAAATCAATAAAATCACAAGAAATGTTTTCTGCTGCTATACCACTTTCATTTCCATTGATGTTTCTCCACAAGAGCATAAGTAACGTATATTAATTATGAATGTTTGGGAACATTCTTTACTCTAGGGATCCAGATTCTATCAGAAGCCTTGAAAGTAGTTCGCTGCTGGTTAATGGATGTCATTAAAACACTGATATTGAATTACAATCTAACAACTCATTCTCTGCCACATCACTGTATAAACATTTCTTAAGGAGATTCTCATGTTAAAATGTCCACACTGCCTATTAGGTTCCCCTGTGACACCAGTAGGTGGTGCACTAATGGGACTGTCAATGTTTATTTCATGACTTGCACATGGTGCTCTATTATATTTCCTCCACAAATCACTCAAAATTAGAGGACCCTGTGCCATTGTATATGATAAGTCAGAGATTATGGGTCCTTTTTAATAGGCCTTTGCTTTTGCTTGTTGTTTCTCTTTGTTTCATCTCTTCTGTTTCTGTCCTCTAAGCTTTTGGAAGATGCGGAGGCCTTGAAACAAAAACTTTAATAAAAACAATGAAAGACACAAAAAAAAAATCAATGGATGACTGCAATCATGTTAAAAGAAAGACTTGCATTAATATAGCACCTTTCACAACCACTGGACATCCTAAAGCACTTTAAAGCTAATGAAGTACGTTTTGAAGTGTAGTCACTGTTGTAATGAAGGAAACGCGGCAGCCAATTTCTGCACAGCAAGATCCCACAATCAGCAATACGATAATGACCAGAAAATCTGTTTTTGTTATGTTGATTGAGGATAACACCTCTGCTCTTCTTCCAAATAGTGCCATGGGATCTTTTACATCCATCTGAGAGAGCAAATGGTTTAATGTTTCATCTGAATGATGGCACCTCCAAACTGAGAAGCACTCACTCAGTATTGTATTCGAGTATCAGCTTAGATTTTTTGTGCTAGGTTTGCTGCTGTGATTGGCGGTACTATAGGTCAGTATTTGAAGAATATGAGGTGCGACGAATGTTTGTGGCAGAGGAGCAGCAAGAGATCGTGGCGGAGGTGCGGTGAATGAGGGTACAGGGCCCAGAAGAGCCGAGGGCTCAGGGGCAGCACGGGCCTGCCCACACCCCGATATGTGTGCACACTAGGTCCGTGCAGCAGAGGTGGTCTCCAGTTGTCCTGGTTAATCCTTGCCACTGGATAAAGGCCTAGCTCTGTCGAGCCTGTGTGGTGGCTGATGTGCAACGGTCACCACATGTTAAAAAAATCCACGCACTGGTATCTTCCACCCCTTCAATTGGAGTTCAGGACTGGAATATTGGGCCCTTCATTGAAACATCTGTGAACCCATGTGGAAACAAGTCATCCTTGTTCGAGGGACTGCCTATGATGAGATTTTTTTGTGCTCAAGCCTCTGGAGTGAGACTTGAATCTTTGGACTCCAATTATGAAATATGTAATTTTTTTAAACTCTTATTTTGGATATTAGAAAATTAAGTTACTTGGAAAATGGCAGATGTTTTATCAAAAAGCATTTATAATATAAAAAAATTATACTAGGTTTGCATTGAAAATTGCTATGTAAACATTTCCTATTTAGATTCCAATGTTAAATGCCCATACTTGTTACAGTTCCCTTTGACACCTGTGACACCATATAGTGATGCAATAAGAGTTTTAATGCTATTTAGGCGATCTCCTGTAGTGTTGCACATTGTAAGTTAGAGTAAGAACATAGGAACATAAGAAACAGGAGCAGGAGTAGGCCATTTGGCCCCTCGAGCCTGCTCCGCAATTGAGGCTGATCTGATCACGGGCTCAACTCCACTTTCCTGCCCGCTTTCCATAACCCTTTACTCCATTTAGAGATCAAGTGTTTCCTTGTATGTATATAATATGAATGTTGAAGGTCATAATTTAAAAGGCTTTATATTACTGTCCTCTGGAAAATCTATCTTATTTTGAATTTGGTTGAGCTGCACTAAATTTCATTTTCCAGGGTACATGTGTGGGTACACAGGTGGGAGCCACACTGACTGATCCAAAGTGGCACAAAGGGGTGGAAAAGCTGCTGGAGTTACGACGCATGCGCATTGTAGGGACCAGGCCTAGTAGCTGTGATGCACCGAAATTAATCACGGTGACACCGCTCGTAAGTTATGGTCATTCTCTTATGTGTCTGATTTCTTCATATTGCTATTTTTTTTCCTGTCTCACCTTCCTGCTACTATCTCTCCCATTCCCTCTTCTCTTTCTTGTCGCTTCTGTTTGATTCTCTTTGTTTTTGTCTTTTTTTCTTTCCTACCAGGTGGGAGGTGGCAGACAGTATGGCAAGGTGTGATTTGTAAAAGAGCCACCAATGGTTGCAGGCTACATTTAGGGTGAGGGCTATTAATGAATTTAATTGAAAATATATTTAAAAAATCAGAGAAAACAAACTGCGGTCGCGGTGTTTCCATCTCAGGCCAATCAAGTTGGGCCCTATTTTGATTGACAGCGATGTTATCCAAACAGGCCTCTGTCTTAATTTGCATGACAGTGGGTTCATCTAATCAGCTAGTGTTATTACTTTTGCGAACAAACTAATCAATCTTGCCGGAACATAGGGTCAAGGTAGTTGGAGGAGGGAGGTCAGCTGATGAAGCCTCCCCGAATACGTCCAACAAGAATTGATAACCTTATTACCCTTCCAAGCTCAGCAGTACTCAGGGTGATTATAACTAATATTGCTTCAGCTGAGATCTGCTAACTCAGCACTAAGCACAGATCAAACATGTAACCATACAGGTTTGTATGGCTTAGTACCAAACTAATTGCCTATTGCACTTACCCACTGAGTCAGTGGAGAACCCTATGTTTCATTTTAATAAAGAATTTTCTGTTTCGCAATCATTCTTTCCATCTATTTTGAGAATTTTCCATCACTGGCTTTCATTAACACATTCAGATCGTCCAGTTAAAACCAGAGTTCAAATTGTAAATTCTAAAGTACTTATTACTCATAATCAACATTTATCCAGATAATGAGAATACAAAACCTGCCCTAAAGCAGAATCAGTAGATGACTGCAAATTCAGCTGATCAACATTTCCCAAGAGAAACCTGCAAGCAGATTCTTACTTTAGAGTAGAAAACAGACAATTAAGGGCACTTATTAACATATGCCTGTTACTTACAAGCATCGATACACTCAGCGTTTTACTGCATAATGTTTACACAGACTGAAACTGCAGAGAAAGAGAAAGATTTCCTAACATTGGAAAACAAAGAAGAAAGAGCTTGTTTCAAGATTTCCCTTCCTTTAAATTCTTTAAAAATATCTCAACAAGCAATCAACTGTGTTGCTATGTGTTGATCTAGTAACTCCAGTGGGCCTAAAAGTGAGGTCGGAGGCTTCCTTCATACGAAGGCCTCCGACCCCCCCAAAAATCTACGAATCTACCGGTTAGTCCTGGAGAAACGTAGATTCCTGGTTGGAGACCTAGATTCGCTGTGCATCACATGGGAATCTGTCTTTGAGGTACGCAAGTCCAAGCTGAAGTCATGTGGGCTTGGGCAACCAATCACAATGCAGTATTTCACTGATAATAATGGGAACTCCGTTTGGGTATTTTAGAGGTTTTTCTCGTACAAACACAGCATAATAAATAAATAAATAAAATAAATAAAACACCTCACATTTAAAATTAATTGAAATTAAATGTTTTAGAAAAAAAATAGATTTTTTGGAAATGTTTTTAATGTGTTTTAATAGTGTTAAAAATAAACTTACCTTAATGGACAGGGTGCATTTAAATTAAATTTTTATATGTTTTAAAACTCTTATGCTGGTAAAAGTAGGTTTTGCACCTGCTTTCACCAGGCATAAAAGTTTGAAGGACATCCGCTGTACATGAGTTGGGCAAATAGCTCAATCTCTGCCGCGTGGATGTCCTTCTTCCGGGGATGTGGAGGATCTGTCAAGAGAAATCTTTGACAGATCGGAAAAGTCGGTTTTCAGTGCATGCACATCGCGCCCTGAAAACTGGCTTTTGCGAGGCATCGCTGGGTCCGTGTGCACTTCGTATGGACCCAGCAAGACCGGAATTTTAGGCCCATTATGTCTCTGCCTCTGGGATGGCTGATCTTAGTGAGTTTCTGTTTTCTGTCCATCAATCCCCAACCTGTTCCTAGTCAGAGAATGTTTCTCTGTGATAATGTGTTCAGAAGGTATTGGGATATGTTCTTATATTATGATTGTTTGCTGCAATCTACATTTTATTGAAAGATTTCCTAAATATATCAAACTAAAATCTCTTGTCTAATATGATAGAACACCAGTGAAAATGTGAGTATGATACATGGACATGATGGGCCCAATGGCCTCCTTTTGTGCCGTAAATTGCTATGATTCTATGAATATGAAATTTATCACAGTTAATTCCTCATTTCCAGCACAAACAATGCCTTAGAATAGTGATTTTTACTTAGATAAATAAATTGACACAAGGTATTATAAAATAATACCTTTTCTATAGTTGACCAGGCATCTGACTTGTGTGGAAACTCACTTCCATTTAAGCTATCAAGAAATCCACACAAGTAGAGTTTTCAATTTGCATGATATAGAATGCACACTCCCAACCTGCAAACACTCCTCACCTTCGTAAGCCCAGGTGCAAGTTGCAAGAGTCTAGGCTTGGAGTTTAACAAATAAAGCTGTGGATTTACTAGCATATAGCACTGGGAAGCTTCCCACTGCTTGTCCACGTAGGATCACCTACCTGTTAGGACAGTGACTAGGGTTATCTGGAGTTGAGCAGGAAGAATCCCACTCCCAGTGATTCGAATATTTTATTATAGGTCTGATTTGTACTTCTATTTAGATGCTGACTATAACTTACTACTACTTTGTATGATTGTCTTACTTGCAGAAATAACCATGACACCAGCCTTTACATTATGGGAATTCTGCATATTTCCAAAAGAGAATCCAATATATAAAGCTGATGTTGCTCAGAGTATAGGTAGAAGAACTAGCAAATTCTGCTGCTCTGTAGAATTTATTGTTGCTATTTATTCCTGCCCCATTTCAATATAAGATTTTGGGATGGAAATTGCCCCCATCTGTAAGGTCCATTACTGCCTCTAAGAAGTGGGAATGGAGCGGAGAGGCCTTACTGATTTCCACACCGCCCGATTTCCCGCAGCATCGGGCACGCGCCGACCTCTTACCAACCGGTGTCGACCCCCTTTTCGACCTCCACACGAAATTGCCCTGTGGGAAATTGATCCATAGAAACATAGAAAATAGGCCCTTCGAGCCTGCACCGTCATTCAATAAGATCATGGCTGATCATTCACCTCAGTACCAGTTTCCTGCTTTCTCTCCATACCCCTTGATCCCTTTAGCCATAAGGGCCATATCTAACTCCCTCTTGAATATATTTAACGAACTGGCATCAACAACTCTCTGCGGTAGAGAATTCCAAAGGTTAACAAGTCTGAGTGAAGAAGTTTCTCCTCATCTCAGTCCTAAATGGCTTACCACTTATCCTTAGACTGTGACCCCTGGTTCTGGACTCCCCCAACATCGGGAACATTCTTCCTGCATCCAACCTGTCCAGTCCCGTCAGAATTTTATACGTTTCTATGAGATCCCCTCTCATTCTTCTAAACTCCAGTGAATACAGGCACAGTCGATCCAGTCTCTCCTCATATGTCAGTAATGCCATCCCAAGAATCAGCCTGGTGAACCTTCACTGCACTCCCTCAATAGCAAGAACGTACTTCCTCAGATTAGGAGACTAAAACTGCACACAATATTCCAGGTGAGGCCTCACCAAGGCGCTGGACAGCTGCAGTAAGACCTCCTTGCTTCTATACTGAAATCCCCTAACTATGAAGGCCAACATGCCATTTGCCTTCTTCACTGCCTGCTGCACCTGCATGCCAACCTTCAATGACTGATGTACCATGACACCCAGGTCTCATTGTACCTCCCCTTTTCCTAATATGCCCCCATTCAGATAATATTCTGCCTTCATGTTTTTGCCACCAAAGTGGATAACCTCACATTTATCCACATCATACTGCATCTTCCATGCATTTGTCCACTCACCTAACCTGTCCAAGTCATCCTGCAGCCTCTTAGCATCCTCCTCACAGCTCACACCGCCACCCAGCTTAGTGTCATCTGCAAGCTTGGATATATTACTTTCAATTCCTTCATCTAAATCATTGATGTATATTGTAAATAGCTGGGGTTCCAGCACTAAGCCCTGCAGCACCCCACTAGTCACCGTCTGCCATTCTGAAAAAGAACCATTTATCCCGACTCTCTGCTTCCTGTCTGCCAACCAGTTCTCTATCCACGTCAATATATTACCCCCAATACCCTGTGTTTTAATTTTGCACACTAATCTCTTGTGTGGAACTTTGTCAAAAGCCTTTTGAAAATCTAAATACACCACACTCACTGGCTCCCCCTTGTCCACTCTACTAGTTACATTCTCAAAAAATTCTAGAAGATTTGTCAAGCATGATTTCCCTTTCATAAATCCATGCTGATTGGACCGATCCTTTCACTGCTTTACAAATGCGCTGCGATTTCATCTTTAATAATTGATCAACATTTTCCCCACTACTGATGTCAGGTTAACCGATCTATAATTCCCGGTTTTCTCTCCCTCCTTTTTTAAAAAGTGGGGTCACATTAGCTACCCTCCAGTCCTTAGGGGCTGATCCAGAGTCGATAGACTGTTGAAAAATGATCACCAATGCATCCACTATTTCTAGGACCACTTCCTTAAGTACTCTGGGATGTAGACTATCAGGCCCTCGGGATTTAATCGGCCTTCAATCCCATCAATTTCCCTAACACAATTACCTGACTAATAAGGATTTCCTTCAGTTCCTCCTTCTCGCTAGACCCTCGGTCCCCTAGTATTTCCGGAAGGTTATTTGTGTCTTCCTTTGTGAAGACAGAACAAAAGTATTTGTTCAATTGGTCTGCCATTTCTTTGTGCCGCATTATAAATTCACCTGACTCTGACTGCAAGGGACCTACGTTTGTCTTCACTAATCTTTTTCTCTTCACATATTTAAAGAAGCTTTTGCAGTCAGTTTTTATGTTCCCAGCAAGCTTCCATCTGTGCGAAATTGCCCCGCAGAAGTGGCGCTGCCGCCAGTCGGTGCCACTGACCGTTTTCCCCAGCGGGTAGCTGTGTGTCGCTGGGCAGCATGTCTGCCCTCAAAAGGGAGGTCGTGCTGCCAGCGAATCCATATTATTTTTTATTGTCGGCCGACTGCCAGGTCGCACCAACAATTATGTTCACAGGTTTGGCTGGCCCACCACCTCCTCTGGGGTGCCAGGCTGCCTGCCTGATCGAAACCCTCCCTGGGACCCAGTGGACCCAACTTAAAAACTTTGCAGAGTTTGCAGCGGCCCTCACCTTTAACTGAAGGGGAGGAACATTGTGACGCATCAGCGTGGCGCTGATCACTTGGAGCGACGGCCGTTCCGACCTGCCCGCACTTCCGCCCCGCTGACAACCCCACGTCCGCCCCACCCCAATAAAACCCAAAGAGCTGAATTTCCCCAGATTCAGGGTCCCAGTGACCAGGAAAGTAACAACAATTAGTATTTATAAAATGGAGGGCAATTTTGGCCCCTTGAAACTTGGAAACAAAGCTAATGAGTAGCAAAGTAAAATGAAAAACAAGAAAAAATGAAGTAAGAGAAATGACAACCTGACCAAAAGGAACTAAAGAAAATTGCTTTCCCATTTCCAAGCCCACCTGAAAATTACAATAGATGGGCCTTGGGCATCCAGGCTGAGGTGCTCCCGACACTGATTTTAAATTGGTTGCCACCCTTGTTTCAGGCAAGCAACATGCTATGGAAAATCACCCAAAGTATATCTCATTCACCTCCATGTTTGAGCTTTCAAAAAGGGCAAATCATTCAGACTTAAGTCAGATTAATGTAGAATATCTCATAGCGTCTAACCTATCATTCCCACATAATACACATTTGTATCTCAAATTATACAAATTAAAAGACTGTACCCATATTACACAGTAGGAAGAGATAGGATTGATGAGCAGGACAGCCAGGAGAATAATAAGAATGATAAATTATTGATTAAAAGGGTAATTTTTACAAACTTGCACTTGCAGTTCAGACCTTCACTGGCTGGGACCATATATCATGAATCTGGGCCCATGTTCCCCAAGATTTTCCATTAATTTAATTTTGTGAAATTACCGCTTTTATGATCTACTACTTGGAACTACATATTCAGATATGATGCCCCTCTCTCTAATTCACCTTGCAGCTTATTATATACTCAGCTACCATTGTTTTAATAGTCTCTTGTTTCTTTGGTTCAATGATGATTTTTCTTTGTTTACCACAGTGACGGACATCAGAGCAGGAGAATGGAACATTTTTCTTCTTTAGGCAACCAATGACAGAATCAAGCACTCCTAGGTCGGATGCAAAGTAAAGCTCTGACTATTGCTGTTTACCCTATTATGCTGCTACATCTATCACCATGAGCCCAAATTCATGATATACGGTGTCAGCTAGCTAAGCATTGAACTGAAAATGCAAGTCTATAAAATTACCCTTGTAATCAATAATTTATCATTCTCATGATTCTCTTAGCTATCCTGTTCACCAATCCTAGCTCCTCCTACTGCTGTAAAGTAGATAAAATGTTTTACTTTGCATAATTTGTGAGAAATTGCAGATGCCTGCCTCGAATAATGACGGGAATTTGTTTAGCATTTGGGCACAAGAGGCGTCATCCTCCGAAGACAGTGCTTTGATGTCATCACAGTTCCATCAGATCTTTCCTAGCCAGCTTCTGCCGAACAGCATTGGGCCATCACCTGATACAATCCATAGTGGTAAATCATGCACAGTTCCATCGTACGATACCTTCACTGCCGCACTGCCAATGACTGGTATGAGCTCTTTGGTGTAAGTGCGCAGCTTGGTGTGGATTGGGCTTAGTTTTGGCCTTTATGCCTTGTTGCCCCACAGTTTTCCAAAAGCCTTCTGGCTCATAATTGACTGACTCGCCCCCATGTCCAATTCCATGGAAACTGGAATGCTGTTTAATTTGACTTTTAACATTATCGGAGGGCTTTTGGTAGTGAAAGTGTGTACCCCATACACTTCCTCTTCAGCCTTGGATTGAGTTGCCTCTTAATCGTTCAGCGTGATCCAAGCCGGATCAGACATCTTCTGCCGACTCTGCCACGTGGTGAGTCGCAGCACAACTGCACATTCGCTGGAGGTGCCCTATTGTTCCACAGCCCTTGCACACATAGTGCTTGAATCGACATTGATGGGCTCGATGATTACCCCCGCAGCGCCAACATGGTGCTAATGGATTCGCATTCACGCCCCACGGTGGGCTCTGAGTCATCCTAGGTCTGGCCTCTGCGGGTGTGTAGGCCCTGCCATGTACACTGCCTGCTGAAGGCATTATTTTATGCACAGTACTTGCCGGTCAGTTCCAATGCTACAATAATATCTGTTTAGTGTTATCGTTCGTGGACATAACAGCCTGGGCTATCGTGATGGCCTTGCTCAGATCTAGGGATTCGGCAGACAGCAGTTTGCGAAGAATAACCTCGTGGCCGATTCCAAGCACGAAAAAGTCCTTCGACACTTCCCCCAAAAATCCAGCTAATGCGCACGGTCCCACAAGGCAGCTTAGGTGGCGACATAGCTCGCCACGTCCTGGCCCTCAGAGCGGTGGTGCGTATAAAAGCAATACCTGACCATTACGATGCTCTCCTTCGGCTTGAAGTGTTCCCGAACCAGCGTGCGCAACTCCTCATATGTCTTCTCTGTTGGTTTCGTCGGTGCTAGCAGATTTTTGATGAAGCCATATATCGTGGACCCGCAAACGGTGAGGAGAATTGCCCTGCGCTTGATCGCGGTTTCTTCCTTTTCCAGCTCGTTGGCCATGAAGTACTGGTCAAGACGCTCAACGCAGGCTTCCCAATCATCACCCTCAACAAATCTCGCAAGAATACCAACGGCAGCCATAACTGCATGAAAGTTCGTGATCTGTTACTCGTCACCAATTGTTACATTTAGAATAACTCCATAAGACAGTATATCTTAAGCTCAAAATGTTGTGACCTTGGTCTCTTTTTTGTAACTCCACAGTGAGGAGGCAGTATGGTAGACTACCTTTTATACCTGCTTGCCCAGGATGCACAGATGACCCTTGGGTCTCCCACAGGTGCGCCTCCTAGTGGCAAGTCTTACACATTAGTAATGTTTACATGCATAACAAACCCCATGCTGTACCTGCCCTGGGAGTGTTTGATGGGACAGTATAGAGGGAGCCAACACATGGCCGGCCTGCTATGTTGCTCCTTGTTGCTAGAGTTACTATCTCGCCCCGGCAATGTGTTGGAACTCCCTTTGTTGGATGATTTCAGATGTGGGATGATGTGTCTGATCACAAAAAGAGTAACCTGCTTAAACAGTGACTGCAGTCTCTCTTTTACATTTGGAGCCTGCCGAAACTGTGTGGAAGGTTTCAACCCCGTTATTATAGCAGCATCTCGTAGCTTGGGGGTAGATGGGCACAAGCTCAGGTGCCCATTACCCTGGGGCACAGTTCAATGTTTACTTAGTATTTCAGAGTGTTACAGCTCACATAGCAAGGGGCGACCTCGATCTCTTGGGGAAAGGCGATTGGGAACAGTAGAGTGGGAGCTGGTGGTGGGGGGGGGCGGTCTGGGATCATAGGGATGGATGGACCAGCTTTGTAACAGACCTTCCTTCAGCTGAGAAAGGGAAATTCCCTGGATTCCTGCTCCCGCTCGGCGATCCTTGCTGGGCAGTGTGTGATAGCAGAGGAGGAGCAGGTGCAGATCTACGAGGAATGGGAGACATGATATGTGGTGAGTGTAGCGAGCTTGGGAGGAACCAATGACTTTGGACCTGTGACTCCAAAAGCTCTCCACCACTGGGGAGTTTTCTCGCCTCGTGTCTGGATCTGTTGTAGACTCATTGATTGTCCAATTGGTCAACAACTCCATTAACGTTGGATCACGTGGCACCCCATCCACCACCTTCAACATGCACTCCCTCCACCACTGGTGCACCGTGGCGGAGGTGCGGCGAAGTGATGTGTGCGCACTAGGTCCGTGCAGCACAGCAGGTCTCCAGTCTTCCTGGTTAATCCTTGCCACTGGATAAAGGCCGAGCTCTGTCAAGCCTGTGTGGTGGCTGATGTGCAGCGGTCACCACATGTTAAAAAAATCCACGCACAGGCATCTTCCACCCCTGGAGTTCAGGACTGGAACATCAGGTCCTTCATTGAAACATCTGTGAACTCTTGTGGAAGCAAGTCATCCTCGTTCGAGGGACCACCTATGGTGATGATAACGTGGGAATGTTAGCTTAGACTCCATGAGATGAACTGTATTAATAATAGCAGGAAAATCAAAAATCAGGCTACATACTTAATGCCAACAGGAATGTCCAGCCTCCAATAATTTACAAACATATCATTAAAATGTAACAATACTATGAAGTGAAGTGTTTCATTGTAAACTCCTTCCTTCATGTAGCTTAGAGGAAGAGAAAAAAATATTCCTCTATTCGCTATTTCACAGGGAGAAAGCAGACATATCATTAAATTATCCTGACAGTGGAGCAACTCTCTTTTGGCCCTAAAATCCACTGTGGCAAGTCATCAGCAGGTGAATGAAATTTAGCATTCCTCCTCAAAAACAGATGGATAATGGAATGACTATTCCCTCTCCCCCCCAAAAAAAACATGATGAGTAAGCACAATCTTTTACAATTAAAGTAGTTTCTATCCCAGTATGCCTCACCTTTAATTTATAACTTTGGTTGAAGTTAGAACTATGCCAAGTCTGCTTGAACGTATTCCTGGTGATCTCCTGTCACCAACTGCCCCTTCCAGTAAAACAGTTTTTTTCCCCATCTCCAATATTTTTATAACTAATAAATGAAAGTGTTCAAAGAAAATAAAAAACACAGCATTTCTTTTTATGCCCTTATAACTTTTCTCACTGGGTTGCTCGCAGCAGTGTCCAAGAGATTAATCTTCAATTCCTGGAATATTCTGGGAGTTCTTAATCTTGTGATAGATCAAGGGATCGAAATTCAAGTGCATCAGAAAGCTGGCACACCTATGATTTTTAGAGTGGTACTTACCGCTGTAATCCTTGGTACGCTAGGTAGAGCTATTTTCAGGACTTTGAAATTTTTTCAGAGTCCCAAAGGAAATGATCCATAATAGGGTTGGGCCTTAGACTGAAAGCCAGGCTGACTGGCTGAAAATGGGTCGGACAGTGGCGGAGTCGTGGTAACGTCACACCGTTAAAGAGGAGAGATTCTATCATTTTCTATCTTTGGCCACTGGGCCACCAGGAAGGGTTTCGGCCAGGCCAGAGGCCTGGCACCCAAGATGGGGTATCAGGCTGCCCGTTGGTGGCCCGGCCGAACCCGGGGCGGTATTTTGCCGGCCGATCGGCAAGTTGGCCGGGAAAACATTTTCTATTGCGACCGCAGCAGTGGACCCTCCCCTTTAAGGACTACCATGCTGCCAGGCCGCACTCAGCATGGAGTTGGTGCACTGGCAGGAAAACCTGCCGGGGGCACCGCGTGGCAGGAGATTGAAGAGTTCAGTTGAATATCGGGTGGCAAGTATTTTTATTGATTAAAATTGGTGGTGCAACCACTCGGGCGGGATTGGGTCCAGGCCGAAAAATCCCCAACCTGAATATAGGTCGGGTCGGCCAGTTGACCCTAAGGCGGCGGCCATTCGATTTTTAAGAATGGTCACCGCAAACGGGCATGAACGGGTCTCTTTGAGACCCTGAATTTCAGTCCCCAGCAATTCCTACCTGCAGTTCTAAGTCTGCTCCTAGAGTGAAGCAGCAAAGTTGGGTAGGAGCTGCAACCAGGACCAGCAACGAGTACAGCAGTGAGAAGATAATCAAAGGTGAAGAAGCCTTTTGTGAATTGGGAAAGGGGAAAGTGCCTGATGGTACTGGGGTTTGAGGGCATAGAGTGGCTTTGTGAAAGGGAGAGTGATTAGTCAGGCATCTCTTGGCAAAGTGATGGTTGATTGGTCAGTTTAATATGGATAAATCCAAACAGCACTTATTTTTTCTATTAATGGTTTTAGAATTAAAAAAGCTATTTGATAAATATACTCAAATTTAATCATATACACCATTTTTAAATCCAAGAATTCCAAACTTTCTGGCAGGACATGTCTCTGGACCTCCCTCGAAATGCCAGTGGCTATGGATGGGGTGGGATTTGGAAGGAATGTCTAGGATTCCAATTTGCTGCCCATGGTCCTGGTGGAACCACCCAAGCTAAGTGAAAGTAACTATTGAGTGAACTTGTGAGTGAAGTAAATGTGTCTTTGAAGAATTGAAAGAAAAAAAGATTTTCACTGTCAAATTGAAAAACATGGAAGAGCTCAAGAAGCATTAATCCAGCCACATTTGTGAGAGGAATACATGTTGGGTGCACTAAGGTATGTAATCTGAGGAAACAGAGTGAAAACATCAGCCAAGCGTGGATAGGGTTGAATGATAAGTGCATCTTATCTTTCAACTATGCACTTTACAGCCTTCAGGACTCAACATTGAGTTCAACAATTTCAGATCATAACCACTGCTCCCAACTTTTCAGACAGCAGCTGTTGATAATAATTCTGCCATTATCATTTACACCTCCTCTAGAACCATCTTTTGTTTCTTTTCTTGTCCCATTACTTTCCTTTTGCCTTGCGCCAACATCCCTTTTGTCATTTACTTCCATCCTATCATTTTTTTTTTTAAAGAGGGAGATAGATAGATTTCTAGACACAAAAGGCATCAATGGGTATGGGGAAAAAGCAGCAATATGGTGTTGAGATAGAGGATCAGCCATGATCATATTGAATGGCGGTGCAGACTCGAAGGGCCGAATGGCCTACTCTTACTCCTATTTTCTATGTTTCTAAATGTTAACTTTATTTCTATCTCCACAGATGGTGCCTTACCTGCTGAGTATTTTCTGTTTTTATTTCTTATTTCCATCATCCGCAGTATTTTGCTTTTGTCTCATAACTTAATTGTCCAATTGTTGAATTTATCTTGAAGATTGATCACTTTCACCTCATGTGAGCTGCTTTTTACTAGTATTGAAGTATCAATAATCAATCTATGCTTTTATTATCGTAGAAAAGAAAAGTTACAATTTGAAATACATCCTCCCTTGATACAACACACTTTTTTTACCATATATTTCAGATGCAACACAATCTTTACTTCCCAATTGTATTATTTTTTCATTGCTTTTCAGCTCTCTGATGGTCGCCAAATGTTTTTTGCAGTTGAGAATATTCAGGGATTCTAAAAAGCATTCTTATCCTTGTTGTTCAGTGCAGGGTTTGCTTTTGATCAATTCCAGTGAATCATTTTCAATTCATGAATAAATTACAAACAAATAATGATTTAACTCCAGTAGATAAATTTGCTAAATTTAATCTTGTGTGAAGTATCTGACTATTTCTGGCATTTTTACATGAGGCTTGCGTAGTCCAGATTGTGGGAGAGTAGTACTCACCCTTATACTGTTAAATCCAGCTCACTTATCCCAGTGGCAGAATCGTAGATCCCTGAAAATTTAATGCTCCAAGTGCAGAGTTTCACACAAGGGAAGCACATATTGAGAATTCGATCACAGTGACCAGTGCATCCCACCCAATTTTTTGTCGTATAATTATAATGGATGCAAAATTATGTGGGGGCACACTGACCTCTGTGTCTGAATTCCTGATATGCACTCCTTTTCCATCAAGTTATGTGCTGAAAATGCTAAATTATAAAGTCTACCCAATAAATTTGTATTTATGTTTTTCTCATTTGTGGATTAATTTCTATTTGGCATTAAAACAGTGAAGATTAATCACATTGCTTATTTAAGAGGTCATTTTCAGATTTACCCTCCCAGTGTAGGGGTGCATAATCAGAATATTGGGCATGGAGGAGAGTGTATCTGTTACACAGCCCACCCAATATTCCATCCATAATACAAGCGGCTGCATAGTGGGCATGTTATCCGCTGCACCCAATATTGCGGCAGGTGCTCCTGTCATGTGCTGCTCAGCATTGGGAGTGCATAAGGAGGAAATGGGCCTAGAAATGAGTCTGGACCAGTTTTCAGGCACGTCCAATGCGTGCCTGAACAGAGAGGCTCAAAAATCAATGGAAATTGATCCTGGGGTCTCATCAGCAGCTGCTGGCACAGGTTGCACCTCCGCAGGCAGCTCGCCCAAGCAAAGACATCAATGTCTGGGCACCTGCCTCACTTGTAGGGGCCATTGGTAAGACCTGGAATAATTTTTTTTTCACTTACCTGGAGTTAGCAACAGCTGGGGCTGCTGAATAAGCCCAATGCCTGCCTCGCTCATCACAAATGAATTTTGTAAAGGGGTCCTTTATAAGGCATTAGGCCCCTAATTTACATATCTAATGGACTAATGCCTGTTTTAAGCATCTGCCAGGGACACCTAAAAAAGGGACCCTAAACGTCGCAGTGGTACTAATGCCTGCGCAGATAGGGTGTAGGTCGCCCCATTGCTAAATTGCTATGTTTTGTGCCCGTTTTATAACACATACCAACTTCTACCCTATGATCTCTTTAGTGTGTGAGATCTGCACAGCGCAGACCCAAGGTCTGCTGGCTTGCATTTTGCATTCAGCCGTGAGGAAACAGCTTTGGGCATACAGGTTTGCAGGTCAGTGAAATTTAAATTTGTGATATTAGGAGAGCATATGTGCTCTAACATGATTCACAATTGCTAAAATGATTTAAAATTAATTGTATAAAGTGACTGGACGCTTTACTGGACCATTGAGCTCCTTTAAAATCTGATTTTGCAACAGGCAGAAATCTCACTCCATGTGTGAAGCCCAGGCAGTGAGGGATTACCTACTGGAGGTGGTCTCACACCTTCTGGCTTTAGCAGACAGAAAAGTCAAATTACTTCTTGACTACTGCATGATACTGACACATTTAAATTGATGTGCATCTGAAAGTGCTTAGCATCTTAGAATGTGATAATAAGGCACTGTTTTCAGAATTCTATAATCAATGTAGGTGGTGTACGCCCCATAATGATGTATATATTTTTCTCTCGGAATGTTACTGACAGGTGCTGGCCATTAAATTATATTTCACTCAAGCAAAAACAAATCAAACCAGGAATGAATTATCACATGCCTTGGCAATGAAGTTAAATGGGTTGATTTTCCATCAGTGCTCGCCTGGCACAAAGCCTCTCCTACCAGGAGAGCATATTAGGAAATTGTGCACATGCACATTGCCTATGGTTTGCTGCCCACGGCACGCAAGCAATTTTTTGATGTGCATTCCTGAGGGCAAGGCTCCATGCCAGGAGCACGTAAGCTAAAAATTTACTCTAAAATGTCTAATTTTACATGTGCTTGCATCTTTGTTGTATTTTGATGGTCTTTGCACTTATCTCAAATAGTGCGCAAGTGTGTATTTGATCTGTGTGTGAACTTCAAAACAATTAAAACGTTGTTTAATTAAAGAATGGATGGAATGAAGAAATCGCATTTGACCCATCAAGCTTTGTTCTCCGCACAGAATTTACAACTTGCCCTTTCATAGACTCTGCTCAACCCACTCAGTCGCCTCAGTGTGGCTACTACTGCTAGATAAACCTCCAATAAAATATTCTGTGACATTCCTGCCTGACTCTCAAGGGTATTCAAGCAAAACTTCAGAATGTTAATTTAGTCCTACACACGCACACACACATTTAGACTGCCTATCAGTTGTATTCCACAGATCTTTATCGACGATCTCAGCAGCAAAAGAACCATGGTGTTTCATACAATACATTGGCCGAGAAATTCAGTACCTTGTATCCCCAAAACATGGGTGCAGGGATCGCAATGCGATAGAAACATAGAAACATAGGGTTAGACTTTCCACTTCACATTGCTGGGCTAGTGCCCATATATCGCCCAAAAAGGGCTGATATCACCCAAAAATGGAAAGTTGGGACACATCGCCGAGCTTATCGCCAACACATCGCCTGGCGCAACTTTCGGCTCACATTGCCGAGGTGATCACTGAGGTGATCGCCCACATATCACCCAGTCCAACTTTTGGCACATCACCAGACTGATCGCTCGCCAAGAACATCGCTGGAGAATAGTTGCTATTGCCTGGCCTTCCTCACAGAACTGAGTACTATGGATGCCATTTTGAACGTCGGAGGAAGAGAGAAGGCCTCTTAAACAGGGGCTTAGATAGTTTGTGAATTATTTAAGGGCCTTTTAAAGATAGATACATTCACAATTAGACGTTTTCCTATATTTATATAAATAAGTGATGTTTCATATTTACTTAGTCTGGCCTGGACATTGTTTAACAACAGTTGCACTAATGTTCTATTTTAACTTACATTATTAGAAGACACTGCACAACAATTGTAAAGTGAAATAAAATGGTTTTAATAAAATGACAACTTCTGAACATAATTTTTCAATTACAAACATCAAACCATCCTCCCAACCCCCACCCCCTGCCCCAACCCCCCTCACCCCACCCACACCCCAACAGTGAAACGACAATACCAACAATAAATGCGAACAATAGGAACAATATTAAAAAGAATGCACCCCCCTCCCTACCTGCGGTGACATTTCCCTCCAGATCCTGCACCCACCCCCCCGCCCCCCGTGTCGTTACCTCACCCACCCGTTTTGGTCCTCAGGTACTGCTGCGAGGCCGGCGTACAGTGGGCAATGGCAAGATATCCTGCTGTGGTGGGGGACATGCTGGGATGAGCGCCTGTTGGGAGCCTATTGGAGGGGAAGACAAAACAGGGGGGATCGCCTTCCGAGTCAAGAGGTGGTGCATCCTCCTGACCCGCCTGAGTGTTGGTGCTTGTGGTCATGGGGGCTCGAGGTGCAGCGCCGTGTACCACTAAGAACGCATGCCGCATGGCGTGGTTGGAGGAGCAGATTCCACGCAATGCCAGGATCATCTGCTGTGTTGCCTCCGCTTGGCAAGCAGATACCCGGGAGAATTCCTGCGTGAAGCCCACAAACACCTGGAGCTGCTCGCGCTGGATTGTGACAGACTCTTGGCACAGTCGTGCCAGGCACTACATGCGGTGGTCTAGGGTAGGCTTTTGCTCAAGCCGCTGACCTGGCCTCCATAGGATCTGCGCAGCACCAATGTGTGCCTTGGCGTCACCAACTGCATGCTGCTTGGTTCCGGTACTACCTCAGTTGGGATCCCCATCGGGGCTGCAGGTTCCCCAGACAGAGGGAGGCAAGGGCATCCTCCTGTGTCTCCAGGTATTCCTCCTCCTCGGGCTCGGTGGTCTCCTCCTCTTCACCACCCGTGGTGAATGACACATGCAGTGGGTCAGGCCCATGTGAGCGTCTGTCCTCCCGTTGTGCCTCTGGAGCTGGTAAAGCTGCAAAACACAATTGAGATTATTAGAGCAAAAGCATTGTTGTGCCGCATTGGCATATGTAGGAGGAGCAGCACTAATCCCATAAATGTGACTGAGAAACGTTACATATTAATGAATCATATGATGTTATCTATGGCAGTACATCTATGTGGAAATCACTGCGCCAGAGAGCTGTGGAGGCTGGATCAGTCACAGATAGATCGAATGATAAGGGATGAGAGGGTTTATGGGATGTGGACAGAGAAGGAGACAGATGGCCAGATGGACTGCTCTTATGTTCTTATGTTGTCAACCTGAGCATGGCAGAGAGTCGCACTGAGGCTGCATGCATAACATGACATTATTCGTCTATGATCTGAGAATGAAATGATATCACATAGCTCTTACACTGCTTGACACATTACTCATGCGACGCATGCGATGGTCCGGCAGCACCACGGGTGGTGACCGCTCAACTGTGGGCCCCCACTAGTGCTGCAGCACGTTCCTCCAGGTTGATGAGGGTCTGTATTACAGCGGTGCACCTCTGCTGAGCCCGATTATGAGATATTTTCCTCTGTGAATATGAATAGAGCATGGCATAAGCTACTTGACTAGGTTATGTCATTTATACACAAAAGCTTCAAACGTTATATGCTAATAGGAGTTGTGTCCACAATTCAATGACAGCAGCTGATGTCCAAAAGTATCCCAGGCCAGACAGTGAGCAAAGGCAGCTATCCCTCAGTCCATGCTGGGTCCCTGTGTAAGTGACAGCAGCCAAAGAGACTTAAAACGGGCACCAGTTCATTGCCCTGTCCAGTTCTTAGTGGGGATGATATATGTTATATAAGTTAGAATAACAAGCTTACATTCAATCCAGGAGAATTACCATTATAATGATTATTATACTTAGTGTTATGTATTTAATCCTTGGTAACCTGTATGACACCACCACCAGAGGACCTACTTGTTGGAGTCCCAAGGGATCCCAGCATCTCTTGGGAGCACTGTATATAAGCAGACCACCCATGAGGTACCTGCTCTCTGGAGTCTTATTAAAGGAGCTAAGGTCACACTCATTGCTCACAGTACTCAGTTTCATCCTTTATTATGAGCGTATCAATTGGCGACGAGATAACAAACAACCGCGTGAAAATGCAAGAACAGTTGGTATCCTGGAGAAGTTCTCAGAAGGGGATGATTGGGAGGCCTTCATGGAGAGACTCGACCAATACTTCGTGGCCAACAAGCTGGAAGGGGACGAGAACGCTGCCAAACGAATGGCGATCCTCCTTACCGTCTGTGGGGCAACAACCTATGGCTTCATGAAGAATCTTCAACTAAATCCTATGAAGAATTGTGTACGCTGGTCCAGGAGCACCTAAATCCTAAAGAAAGCGTTTTGATGGCGAGGTATCGGTCCTACACATGTCATCGTTTGGAGGGCCAGGAAGTGGCAAGCTACTTCGCCGAATTAAGGCGCCTCGCAGGGCATAGCGAATTTGATGGATTCCTAGAACAAATGCTGAGAGACTTTTTTGTGCTTGGCATTGGCCATGAGGTAATCCTTCGCAAACTATTGACTGTTGAAACTCCGAATCTAAGCAAAGCCATAACGATAGCCTAGGCAGTGACAACATCAAACAAATTTCGCAGCATAAAGAGGTTTCGGCCAGTATTGTGCGCAAAATAGCGTCGTTTTCGAGCAGGACTATACATGGCAGAACATACACGCCGTCTGCTGCATGACCTCAGATGACCCAGAGTCCGCCATCAACCGTTAATGCGAGGCAGTTAATA
Organism: Pristiophorus japonicus; assembly: GCF_044704955.1. Lineage (NCBI taxonomy): Eukaryota > Metazoa > Chordata > Chondrichthyes > Pristiophoridae > Pristiophorus > Pristiophorus japonicus. Next base: position 448,449,395 of record NC_091977.1, on the reverse strand, counting down.
CCCTGTTGGCATTGTGGAGGTGATCATTGGGCCCATCAATGCTGCTTCAAGCACTATGCGTACAATGGCTGCAGAACAATGGGACACCTCCAGCAAGTGTGCAGGCGAGCTGCAAGCCCTGCAAACCCTGCAAACCACCACATTGCAGAGGAAGATCGATCCACGGTGGATCAGGCTGAATTGGAGACTCAAACCGAGGAGGCAGAAATGTACGGTTTACACACCTTCACCACGAAATGTCCACCAATAAGGTTGAAAGTTGAACTGAACGGAATTCCAGTATCCATGGAACTGGACGCGGGTGCGAGACAATGAGCAAAAAGACCTTTGACAGGCTGTGGTGCAACAAGGCGCACAGGCTCAAGCTCAGCCCCATTCACACCAAGCTAGGAACTTACACCAAGAAACTGATCCCTGTAATTGGCGGTGCAGAAGTCAAAGTCTCCTATGATGGAGCAGTGCACAAACTCTCACTGTGGATTCTGCCAGGGAATGGCCCCACACTGTTTGACAGAAGCTGGCTGGGAAAAATCCGCTCGAACTGGGATGACATCCGAGCGCTTTCGCGTCCATCGACGACGCCTCATGTGCCCAGGTTCTGAGCAGATTTCCATCGTTGTTCGAGCCAGGTATTGGAAGCTTCTCGGGGGTGAAAATGCAGATCCATTTGGTTCCCGGTACACGACCCATCCACCACAAGGCACGGGCGGTACCGTATATGATGTGTGAAAAAGTGGAAATTGAGCTGGACAGGCTGCAGCGAGAAGGCATTATCGCACCCATGGAATTCAACAAGTGGTTCAATCCGATTGTCTCGGCACTTAAAGGTGACGGCACGGTCAGAATTTGAGGGGACTATAAAGTAACGCTTAACCGTTTTTCGCTACAGGACAGTACCCGCTACCCAAGGCAGACGACCTATTTGCGACCCTGGCTGGAGGGAAGACGTTCACCAAGTTAGACCTGACCTCGCAGGAGCTGGAGTAATCTTCGAAAAGCCTCACCTGCATCAACACGCACAAAGGTCTGTTCATCTATAACAGATGCCCATTCGGGATTTGGTCGGCCGCGGCAATCCTCCAACAGAACATGGAGAGTCTGCTAAAGTCGATCCCTCGCACCGTGGTTTTCCAGGATGACATACTGGTTACAGGTCGGGACAACACTGAGCACTTGAAGAATCTGGAAGAGGTTTTTAGTCAGTTGGATCACGTGGGACTCAGGTTGAAATGCTCGAAGTGTGTTTTCCTGGCGCCGGAGGTCGAGTTCTTGGGAAGAAGAATCACAGCAGATGGCATCAGACCCACCGATGCCAAGACGGAGGCCATCAAGAACGCGCCAAGACCACAGAACGTGATGGAGCTGCAGTGATTCCTGGGACTCCTCAACTATTTTTGTAATTTCCTACCCAGGTTAAGCACCTTGCTAGAACCCTTACATGTACTACTGCACAAGGGAGATGACTAGGTATGGGGGAATTCATAAGAGGCTGCCTTTGAGAAAGCCAGAAATTTGTTGTGTTCAAACAAACTGCTTGTCCTGTATAACCCATGTAAACGACTAGTGCTAGCTTGTGATGTGCCTTCATATGGGGTCAGGTGTGTGTTACAACAGGCTAATGAATTGGGGATTTTGCAACCGGTAGCTTATGCGTCCAATAGTCTGTCCAAGGCCGAAAGGGGCTACAGCATGATTGAAAAAGAAGCTCTTGTGTGCGTTTAGGTGGTGAAAAAAATGCACCAATACTTGTTTGGCCTCAAGTTTGAGCTTGAAATTGACCACAAGCCGCTCATATCGCTGTTCTCTGAGAGCAAAGGGATTAACATCAATGCCTCTGCCCGCATCCAAAGATGGACGCTCACGCTGTCGGCATACAACTATGTAATCCGTCACAGACCGGGCACAGAGAACTGCGCTGATGCTCTCAGTCGGCTACCATTGCCCACCACCGAGGTGGAAATGGCACAGCCTGTGGACTTGCTCATGGTAATGGATGCATTCGAAAACGAAAAGTCACCCGTTACGTCCCGCCAGATCAGGACCTGGACCAGCCAGGATCCTTTACTGTCCTTGGTAAAAAACTGTGTCCTCCATGGGAACTGATCCAGCGTCCCAGCGGAGATGCAGGAGGCGATTAAGCCATTCCACAGGCACAAAGACGAAATGTGCTTGCAGGCGGTCTATCCGTTGTGGGGTAATTGCGTGGTCTTGCCCAAGAAGGGCAGAGAAATGTTCATTTGTGACCTACACAGCACACCCAGGCATTGTAATGATGAAAGCCATAGCCAGATCCCATGTGTGGTGGTCCGGTATTGACTCAGATTTAGAGTCATGCGTGCGCCAGTGCAACACTTGCTCTCAGCTGAGCAATGCACCTAGAGAGGCACCACTAAGTTTGTGGTCGTGGCTCTCCAAACCGTGGTTGAGGAAACACGTGGACTATGCGGGCCTATTTCTAGGCATAATATTCTTGGTGGTTGTGGATGCTTATTCAAAATGGATTGAATGTGTAATAATGTCTGTAAGCACGTCCACGCCCACCATCAAAAGCCTACGAGCCATGTTTGCCACACACGGCCTGCCTGATGTCCTGGTCAGTGACAATGGGCCGTGTTTCACCAGTGCTACATTCAAGGAATTCATGACCCGCAATGGGATCAAGCACGTCACATCTGTCCCGTTCAAGCCGGCAACCAATGGCCAGGCTGAACGGGCAGTTCAGACCATCAAGCAAAGCTTGAAATGCGTGTTGGAAGGCTCCCTGCAGACCCGGCTGTCCCGAGTGCTGCTCAGCTACTGCACCAGACCCCACTCGCTCACCGGGGTTCCCCCAGCCAAGCTACTCATGAAAAAGGCACTCAAAACTAGGCTCTCGCTTGTCAACCCTGATCTCCATGATCACATGGAGGGCAGGCGGCATCAACAAAGTGTGTACCATGACCGCGCAAATTTGTCACGCGATATTGAGGTCAATGATTCTATGTTTGTGCTCAATTATGGATATGGTCCCAAATGGCTCGCTGGCATGGTCATAGCCAAAGAAGGGAATAGGGTGTTTCAGGTTAAATTGGCGAATGGACTAACGTGCAGAAAACATTTGGACCAAATCAAATTGCGGTTCATCAACAGCTACGAACAACCTGAAGAAGACACCACCAACTTTGACCCTCCAACACACACACAAGTGGCAACCAACATCATGGTTGACTACGAAGCCGAACTCACCATCCCCAGCAGACCGGCAAGGCCGGCTGCCCAGCAGCACAGTGAAGAACTAACCAACTCACCCACACCCGCATTTGTACCGAGACGATCGACAAGGGAGCGAAAAACCCCAGATTGTCTGACCCTGTAAATAAAGTGTACTATTAACTTTACGAGGGAGTGATGTTATGTATTTAACCCTTGGTAACCTGTATTACACTACCACCAGAGGCCTACCTGTTGGAGTCCCAAAGAGATTCCAGCCTCCCTTCGGAGCACTGTATTTAAGCAGACCACCCACGAGGGACCTGCACTCTGGAGCTATGGTCACACTTACTCATTGCTCACAGTACTCAGTTTCATCTTTTATTATGAGTGTATCACTTAGAATGTGCATCATTAAAATATAAAGTCGTACTTACTCTTGCTGAAGCAATGAGGCTGTTCTAGCATTCACGGCACTGATCTGAGCCCCTGGGCTCGTGGGACACAGACGAGACTACCTCGGCTATCTTGCCCCATAACCTGCGGTACGCCCACTCCTCCCCCTGGTCAATTGGGCCCAGCAGGAGTGCACCTCTGCTACGAGGGCCTCGTTCGCCTCCTCAGGGAACGGTTTGGCCCTCTTCCTCCCCGTCTCCACATCTCTCCCACTTTCATCACTTTCAGACATATTTCTCTGTCTTTCTTTCTCTCTTTCTCTCTTTTAGATGAGGTCCTTATTACTAGGGGGATCAAGGGGTATGGCGAGAAAGCAGGAATGGGGTACTGAAGTTGAATGTTCAGCCATGAACTCATTGAATGGCGGTGCAGGCTAGAAGGGCCGAATGGCCTACTCCTGCACCTATTTTCTATGTTTTCTCTCACCTCCTTCCTCTCTCTCTATCTTTCTCTCTCTCTCTCTCTCACTCTCACTCTCTCCATTTCTCTCCCCCTTCTGCACATGTGTAGATGGCCCCTGACCTCCCGAAACACGGGAAAACATGGCCAACCCCCCAAAAAAACATTAAAAATTAGCGTACCCTTCACGATCACTGGGCTATCGCTGGGCGATGTGACATCGCTGGGCTCTTGCTTCGCCCATTTCACATCGCTGGGCTATCGCCGAGCTGAAAATCGTGATCCAAAAAATGGGCGATGTTCCAGCGATCATGAAGGCTGCAACATCACTAATGCTGGAATATCGCCCATTTTTTGGGTCCTAGCGAACAAAGTGGAAAGTCTAGCCCATAGAAATTTACAGCGCAGAAGGAGGCCATTCCGGCCCATCGTGTCCGTGCTGGCCGACAAAGAGCCACACGGCCCTTGGTCAGCAGCCCTAAAGGTTACATATAAACCTATGAACAATGACGGAAAGGCGAAGAACACCCAGCCCAACCAGTCCGCCTCACAAAACTGCGACACCCCTTATACTGAAACATTCTACACTCCACCCCAACCAGAGCCATGTGATCTCCTGGGAGAGGCAAAACCAGATAAAAACCCAGGCCAATTTAGGGAGAAAAAAATCTGGGAAAATTCCTCTCCGACTCATCCAGGCGATCGAAACTAGTCCAGGAGATCACCCTGGCCGTATTCTATTCCCTGCAGTACTTACCTTTATATCTGCGCTGTGCAACAAAAGGTCGTCTAATCCCAATTACCAGCTCTAGGTCCATAACCCTGCAGGTTACTGCACTTTAAGTGCCCATCCAACCATCTCGTAAAAGTCGTGAAGGTTTCTGCATCCACCACTCTTCCAGGCAGTGAGTTCCAGATCCGCATGACCCTCTGCGTAAAGAACCCCCCCCCCTCCAAACCCCTTCTAAACCTTCCACCAACCACCTTAAAACTATGCCCCCTCATAATAGATCCCTCCACCAATGGAAATAGACCCTTACTATCTACTATTTCCAGGCCCCTCAATATTTTGTACATCTCGATAAGGTCTCCTCTCAACCTCCTCTGCTCTAATGAGAACAAACCCAGCCTATCCAATATGTTCTCATAACTAAGATTCTCCATTCCAGGCAACATCCTAGTAAATCTCCTTTGCACACCTCTCTAGTGCAATCTCATCCTTCCTATAATACGGCGACCAGAACTGCACGCAGTACTCCAGCTGTGGCCCAACCAGAGTATTATACAATTTAAGTATAACCTCCCTGCTCTTGTATTCTATGCCTCGGCTAATAAAGGCAAGCATTCTGTATGCCTTCTTAACCACCTTATCCACCTGGCCTGCTACTTTCAGGGTTCTGTGGACAGGCACTCCAAGGTCCCTTTTTTTCATCTACACTATTAAGTGGCCTACCGCTTAATGTATATACCCTTTCCTTATTAGCTCTCCCAAAGTGCATCACCTCAAACTTCTCTGAATTAAATTCCATTTGCCACTGCTCTGCCCACCTGACCAGTGGATTGATATCCTCCTGCGGCCCATGACTTTCCTCTTCATTATCAACCACACAGCCAATTTTAGTTTCGTCTGCAAACTTCTTAATCATACTCCCTATATTCAAATCTAAATCGTTGATATATACCACGAAAAGTAAGGGACCCAATACTGAGCCCTGCGGAACCCTACTGGAAACATCCTTCCAGTCACAAAAACATCTATCAATCATTACTCTTTGCTTCCAACCTCCAAGCCAATTTTGGATCCAACTTGCCACTTTGCCTCTCATCCCACGGGCTTTAACCTTCATGACCAGTCTACAATGTGGGACCTTATCAAAAGCCTTGCTAAAGTCCATAAATACTACATCGTACGTACTACCCTCATCCACCCTCTTGGTTAGCTCCTCAAAAAATTCAATCAGGTTAGTCAAACACGATCTTCCCTTAACAAATCCGTGCTGACTGTCCCTAATTAATCCTTGCCTTTCCAAATGCAGATTTATTCTGTCTTTCAGGATTTTTTTCCAATAATTTTCCCACCACTGAGGTTAGGCTGACAGGCCTGTAATTAAACGGCCTATCCCTTTCTTCCTTCTTCAACAAGGGTACTACATTAGCAGTCCTCCAATCCTCCGGCACCATGCTGGGATCCAAAGAGGACTGGAAAATGATGGTAAAGGCCTCTGCTATTTCCTCTTTTACTTCGCACAAAAGCCTTGGATGCATTTCATCCGGGCCTGGGGAATTAGCTACTTTCAAAGCTTCTAAACCCCTTAATACTTCCTCTCTCACTATATTTATTTCATCCAGAATATCACATTCCTCCTCTATAGCAGTATCTGCATTACCCCTTTCCTTTGTGAAAACAGATGCAAAGTATTCATTAAGAACCCTACCAACATCTTCTGCCTCTACACAAAGATTACCCTCATTGTCGCTAATAAGCCCTACCCTTTCTTTAATTACCCTCTTACCCTTAATATATTTAATTTTACTGGCCAAGAGTTTCTTGTGCTCTCTCTTAGTATTATTAATATCCTTTTAATTTTGCCTCTTAACTTTCTATATTCCTCTAAAGATTCTAAAGTATTTAGCCGTTGGTATATGACATAAGTATCCCTTTTTTTCTTAATCCTCCCCTGTAAGTCCCTAGACATCCAGGGGGCTCTAGAATTATTTTTCCCAGCTTTTTTCTTTAAGGGCACATGTTTGGCCTGAACCTTCCGGATCTCCTCCGTAAATGCCTCCCACTGTTCCGACACAGATTTACCCACAAGTAGCTATTTCCAGTCCACTATGGCCAAATCACTCCTTGACTTAGCAAAATTAGCTTTTCCCCAATTCGGAACTTTTATTCCAGGCCTATTCTTGTCCTTATCCATAACCAACTTGAATCTAACTGAATTTATGATCACTGGCACCCAAGTGCTCTCCCATTAATACCCCTTCAACCTGCCCAGCTTCATTCCCTAAAACTAAATCCAAGACCGCAACCCGTTCGGAGGACTGCAGGCAGCATGTAAAATATCCAGCTTCCTAAAATATAAAGATCACCAAGTGAGCCAGTACCCAAATTTTCCCTTGAATTTGAGGGAAAAACTTGAAATTTCCCTTTTTTTCAAAAACCAACAATCAGATCTGGAAATGCACCTTGCATCTTCTCAATGATGTTTGCATCTACACAGGTAGGCTGTGAGACAAACACAAGCTGGACCTGGTTTTTAGCAGGAAAAGAAATGGAGACGGTGCAATTTACACTTTATGGATCATCTTTAATTCCGACTGTATTGCAGCAAATATCAGTTTTAAATTCCTAGTTATGTATGATGTGCACTATCACAATACCACACTGATATATTGTCCTGAAGATGAAGGTCTCTATTCAAAGGCGAATCAATAGATTTTTAAAAAACACTTAACAAAAGTAAAGTCATTGATTTAATATTGATGGCTATTTTATATTTCAGAACGAATTCTTGAAGCAATTCTGCAATATCTCTTTGGGGTTCAGTGCTGTGGAAATGATCTAATTTATATTGTGAGGCAGGTTACATAATAGTTGGTGCAACACAAACCCTTTGTTTCTCCTGTCATACCTTCCTCAGGGCTGCAAGAGTTTGTGAGGGCGCAGGAGGTGCAAAACAACTTTGATGGCTGGTTCAGGAGGCTGAGCTGTCAGAACACATGGCAGACTTCATTTCTGGTGGTGCCAGTGTTTGTTTTGCTAAAGGGAGGGGAGAGGCATATTGCCAGTTTGAAGTGCCCAGAGAGGCATATCTTCTGATCTATCTCAGACCTGAAGCCACACATTTACATTATCGAACTGTTGTGAAGTCCAGATTGCCATCAGTAAAGCAAATGGGACATTAGATTGTTAAAAAAAAAGCTGCAGTTAAATCTTGAAGCTGAGGACAAGGAAATAAAGAACCTGTAAATAGAAAAGCTGCAGATGTAAAGGGCTCAATTTTCCCCAGTGATTTGCACCATTTTTTAGGGGCGCGCCACTTTTCTTGGCCTAAATTTAAAAATCCAAGTTTCCCCAAAGATTGTGCGCCAGCATAACTCAGTTAGTTATGATTTTTTTAGGTTACTTGTTTTTTTGCGTCATAACCTGATGTCTGCGCCAGTTTTTCACAATTATGCAAGCTTGGCCAACTTACATTTCTCCTAGGACGGCGTATGTGATCACTCCCAAAAAACCTTCTGGGCACTTAAGAAAAACCAGCGCACATCAAAAAAATCGGCACAGAAAGACGCCATTGTTTTTAGGCAAAGTTTTGGAGGGAGTCAAGAACACATAAATATGCAGCATCAAGCTTAAATTTTTCCAACTAAAAACAAGGAAAATGGAAGTTCATGCAATTCTTTAAGTTTTGATTTTTTTTTAAGTGCCACACCACCTCCGAACGTCTCCAAACCGGGCTCGAGGGTCAGAGTGTTGACCGGCAGAATCTGTCCCTCACCCGGACACAGGGGCTCGGGGCTCGGCTTGAAAAGAAGCCCGGGGAGGCTGGGGGCGGTGGAAGCCGAACTGAAGACATGAGAAGCATTACACTATTCAGCAAGCGGCATCAAATGAAGCCCAGGGTGGGGTGGGGATGGCGGGGGGGGGGGGGGGGGGATGGGGTCTTTTCCGATCTAAGCAAGCCCATTGTGCCTGCTCAGATGTGGGTGTGGTCTACACTAGGTTGTTGACCTTGGGGAAAGAGACAACAAAGGAGCTTATCCTACCTGCCATTTTAAGTTTCTTGCAAAGGTACAATTTAATTATTGGGGCACTACTGACAATACCATACCTCGTGCAATTCTTCTGCATCATGGTGCTGTGGAGGAGACAATTGATTCAACGTCAGGAACCTCAGAACACGTAGAATGATGGGCTCTGGTTTCAGGTAGTGCTCCGGGTTCAGGCCTTATCCACGTCGGGTATATCGAGACAGACATTCATACCTGAGTGATGCAGACTGTGCCAGAAGGCTGCGTTTCCACAAATAAGTTGTAACTGAGATCTGTGAGTTAGTAAAAACAGACCTGCAACCTAGAAGCGTCAGGAGGACTGCTTTATCAGTTGAAGTGAAGGTTACAGCCGCACTTTCATTCTATGCAACTGGATCATTCCAAGCCACAACTGGGGATGTGTGCGCCATTTCTCAACATGCAACAAATGTCTGCATTCGGCAGGTGACTGCTGCACTATATGCCTGGAGGAATGACTACATAAAGTACACCATGACCGCCCAGGCAATGCATGAAAGGGCTGTGGGCTTCTCCAGGATTGCTGGTTTCCCAAAGGTACAGGGCTGCATTGATTGTACCCACATCACCTTGTGAGCACCTTTGGAGGATTCTGAGATGTACAGGAACAGAAAAGGCTTCCATTCCATTAATGTGAAACTCGTGTGTGACGACATGCATTGTATCATGTCAGTTGATGCATATTTCAGTCGATGCAAGATACCCTGGGAGCACCCATGATGCGTTCATCCTATGCGAGAGCGCTATATCTGCTATTTTTCAGCAGCCACCAGAAGGGCAGAGCTGGCGACTGGGAGACAAAGGGTACGGCCTCACCAGCTGGCTCATGACACCCCTACGTGTAACCCAGATGGAAGCTGACCGGGAATAGCACGTGTTGCACATTGCGACGCACAGCATAATAGAGAGGACCATTGGCATCTTGAAACAGTGTTTGCAATGCTTGGACCATTCCGGAGACTACTTGCTATACTCCCCTGAGATTATCGGTCAGTTCACTGTTGTGTGCTGCATGCTGCATAACTTAGCCATCATGAGGCAGCAGCAGCTGCTAGTGGAAGACCCTCCTGAGGTGAGAATGGCTGATGATAATGATGAGGAAGATGCAGATGACGAGGAGGAGGAGAAGGACGAGGACAAGGAATCCATGCAAGTACCTGAACCCGGAGCACGACGACAGAGGAGGGTGGTCCGTCATGCCCATTTAATGATTACTCGAGCCTTGTGCCAGCAGCTCATCTGTGAACGCTTTGCTGCCTGAAGGCTCAGCGGCAACTATTCCACATGGACCACGTTTACTGTTTGGACCTGTTTCGTAATGTTGTGTTGTGGTAATGGAACAAATAATGGAAATGATTCCGTTATAATTTAAAATGTATTTTATTCAAAAGTTTAACAATTATTTCTTTGTACTTAACTTTAATAAAAATATTTTTGAATCAAACGTTAAAGTTTTCAGTTAAGATCGTTTAAAAAACTTTAAGCTCTCTTACAAACTTTTAAATTTGTAAATTTACATAACTTACAAAAAACTTTTAATTTGAGAACAGTTACAACAGTAACAACAATAATAATGAGAAGAACAACAACAATAGCAGCAGAGAAAGGCTGCAGCCATCTCTCCTCCACCTTATTCTAAGATCGCCTGCTGCGCTTGGTCTTGTTGACTCCACCCCTGCCCGCAGGCGGTGGCACAGCGTTTCTCGGGTTGGTACGAAGCTTATTCTTTTGAACATCTCGGGTAATGCGCACTTCTTGATGGGGGGGTGGGGGGGGTGGGGGGGGGGGCGGGGTGGTGGCGGGGGGAGCAGCCGGTAATGTGGAAGGCCCGGCTTCAGCCTCTTCAGATGCTGGTCTGGGGATTGGAGTGGGAGTGGCAATTGATTCTGTCAATGGGCGTGGGGTCTGGGCATGTTCCCTTATTGCAGTAGCTAACTCCAACATTCCCTCCCTCATGTGCTCTGACAGTGTGTCAACTACCTGCAAAATTCTCTCCCTCATGTGACCTGACAGCACGTCAGCTACCTGCGACATTCCCTTCCATATGTGCACTGACATTCTATCTGCTGCCTGAGACATTCCCTTCCTCATGTTCCGGGACAGTGTTCCCATTTCTCGTGAGAGTGTTGATACTTCTCCCGCCACTCCCGATACCTCATCACCCACCCCACGGATGGTGTCCAGGAGTAAGCACATAAGGTGAATGCTCGCCGCACTCATTGCCATCATCTGAACCACATCTGTTAAATCCTGCACCTCAGGAGAGCGCTGTCGAGCTCTCCTTCCCCTCCTCACCCTGGGTGTGCCTCGCTGCATCCCCCTGGCACCCGCAGCCTTGGACGGTGGGGCCCTGGGTGTGCCTCAGTGCACCCCACTCGAATCCCCAGCCTCGGACTGTGGTAAACCATGGAATGTCACAACACTCGTACCACTCAGGAAAGGGGCTGGCACCTCAATGGGCGGCACCTGCACCTCCTCCAGAGTGAGTACAACAGTGGGGGCTTCATCCATCCCCTCCCCCTCACCCTCACCCCCATGCTCTTGGTCTGGAAGGTGGGATTGGAAGATGTTCTCCTCTTCAGGCTCGTCCACGTCTGAATCTTCTTCTGCATCGTCAGGGTTGGCCTCAAGTTCTGCAAAATATAACAGAACAGACAAATGGTTAGCAGCAGAGGAGGGGGCAGGGTGGGTGGCATGAGTAGGCTCACACAGAGCAGGCAGCAGGCTGATTTGAAGGACCACGATGAATGATAGCACATTGCATCAACCGAAGCGTAGCTGACGGAGACATCCCCATGAACCGAAGCATGGCTAGCCCACGCAGTACTTAACATTTAGCAAAGCCAGACTGTGGAATTTACAGGACTTTCCCCCTCCCTCGAGTGTGGGCCCAGCTTGTGCAGTGGTGGTTGCTTTTCTCCAGGCAAGCCCCATCAAAGCAGCGACACTCTCTTCCAAGCGTGTCAGTGGGTGCAGATTTGCCGGACCTCCTCCTGTTTGAGTTCTTTCCCGTTTGCTGTGTGCCACCTTCCTCTGCAAAGATGAAAACCTAACTTTTTAGGGAGGGTGTCTTTCTGCTGGGTGGGACATAGGCAATTGGTCACATTTACAATTGCAATTCCATTGAATAAATGAAAATATTACTTACACTAACTAATTGACCAAGGTCCTGCCACTTCTTTTTGATTGGCCTCCAGACCTCGGGGTGGTCACCATTGCACAGTAATCTTCTGCAACTTGGTTCCAGCGTTTCTTCATTTCTTTTGGTGAAACTTTATTGTGACCTCTGCTGGTGTCCAGCTCGTGCCATCTGGCCTCAATTACAGTGAGCACTGCCTCCACTTCATCCTGTAAGAAATTGTTGGTCCTTGAGCTGCATTGCATCTTGTATTGCAGCTCCGATTTTTTCAATGAGAATTAAAGTTCTCCACACTCAACTGCGTCTTTAAAAATGGCCGAATGCAGACTGGTATCTGTAATAGGCATGCGCGCCCATAGCGATCACGTCAAAAACGTCCTTTTTTTTCGCGCATGCGCAGAAGAGTTGACATTGTTTTTTCTGCGCAGATATTTGGCTCCACCCCCTGAAGCTACAGGACAGGCTGCTCGCCGCCAATTTAAAAAAATAGAGCGGGGAAAATTGCCACATTTATTTTTTTCGAGTAGTTAGGACCAGAAAAAATGGGCATAACTCTGGCAATATGCCAAAAAGCAGCATTGTGGAAAATTGAGCCCAAAGTCTGGACAATGCACTGGACTGCATGAGAGTGCAGAGGAAAGATGTACAAAAGGAATATTAACATGAGTATTGCGTTTATTACCTAGTGGAATTAAAGTTTAATAGGATGATATATGTATAAAAGCATAGAAACATAGAAACATAGAAAATAGGTGCAGGAGTAGGCCATTCGGCCTGCAGCACCATTCAATAAGATCATGGCTGATCATTCACCTCAGTACCCCTTTCCTGCTTTCTCTCCATACCCCTTGATCCCTTGAGATGTAAGGGCCATATCTAACTCCCTCTTGAATATATCCAATGAACTGGCATCAACAACTCTCTGCGGTAGGGAATTCGACAGGTTAACAACTCTCTGAGTGAAGAAGTTTCTCCTCATCTCAGTCTTAAATGGCCTACCCCTTATCCTTAGACTGTGTCTCCTGGTTCTGGGCTTCCCCAACATCGGGAACATTCCTCTAGCATCTAACCTGTCCAGTCCTATCAGAATTTTATATGTTTCTATGAGATCCTTCTAAACACCAGTGAATAGAGGCCCAGTCGATCCAGTCTCTCTTCATATCTCAGTCTGCCAACCCGGGAATCAGTCTGGTGAACCTTTGCTGCACTCCCTCAATAGCAAGAACGTCCTTCCTCAGATTAGGAGACCAAAACTGAACACAATATTCCAGGTGAGGCCTCACCAAGGCACTGTACAACTGCAGTAAGACGTTCCTGCTCCTATACTCAAATCCCCTAGCTATGAAGGCCACCATACCATTTGCCTTCTTCACCGCCAGCTGTACCTGCATGCCAACTTTCAATGATTGATGTACCATGACCCCCAGGTCTCGTTGCACCTCCCCTTTTCCTAAACTGCTACCATTCAGATAATATTCTGCCTTCGTGTTTTTGCCACCAAAGTGGATAACCTCACATTTATCCACATTATACTGCATCTGCTATGCATTTGCCCACTCACCTAACCTGTCCAAGTCACCCTGCAGCCTCTTAGCGTCCTCCTCACCGCTCACACCGCCACCCAGCTTAGTGTCATCCGCAAACTTGGAGATATTACACTCAATTCCTTCATCTAAATCATTAATGTATATTATAAATAGCTGGGGTCCCAGAACTGAGCCCTGCAGCACCCCACTAGTCACTGCCTGCCATTCTGAAAAGGACCCGTTTATCCCGACACTCTGCTTCCTGTCTGCCAACCAGTTCTCTAGCCACGTCAGTACATTGCCCTCAATAGCATGTGCTTTAATTTTGCACACCAACCTCTTGTATGGGACCTTGTCAAAAGCCTTTTGAAAGTCCAAATATACCACATCCACTGGTTCTCCCTTGCCCACTCTACTAGTTACATCCTCAAAAAATACGAGAAGATTTGCCAAGCATGATTTCCCGATCATAAATCCATACTGACTTGGACCGATCCTGTCATTGCTTTCCAAATGCACAGCTATTTCATCTTTATAATTGATTCCAACATTTTCCCCATGACTGATGTCAGGCTAACCGGTCTATAATTACCCGTTTGCTCTCTCCCTCCTTTTTTAAAAAGTGGGGTTACATTAACTACCCTCCAGTCAATAGGAACTGATCCAGAGTCGATAGACTGTTGGAAAATGATCACCAATGTATCCACTATTTCTAGGGCCACTTCCTTAAGTACTCTGCGATGCAGACCATCAGGCCCCGGGGATTTATCGGCCTTCAATCTCATCAATTTCCCTAACACAATTTCATGCCTAATAAGGATTTCCTTCAATTCCTCCTTCTCACTAGACCCTCGGTCCCCTAGTATTTCCGGCAGGTTATTTGTGTCTTCGTTCGTGAAAACAGAACCAAAGTATTTGTTCAACTGGTCTGCCATTTCTTTGTTCCCCATTATAAATTCACGTGAATCTGACTGCAAAGGACCTATGTTTGTCTTCACTAATCTTTTTCTCTTCACATATCTATAGAAGCTTTTGCAGTCAGTTTTTATGTTCCCAGCAAGCATCCTCTCATACTTTATTTTCCCCCTCCTAATTAGACCCTTTGTCCTACTCTGCTGAATTCTAAATTTCTCCCAGTCCTCAGGTTTGCTGCTTTTTCTGGCCAATTTATATGTCTCTTCCTTGGATCTAACACTATCCTTAATTTCTCTTGTTAGCCACGGTTGAGCCACCTTCCCCATTTTATTTTTACTCCAGACAGGGATGTACAATTGTTGAAGTTCATCCATGTGATCTTTAAATGTTTGCCATTGCTTATCCACCGTCAAAACTTGAAGTATCATTCGCCAGTCTATTCTAGCCAATTCACATCTCATACCATCGAAGTTACCTTTCCTTAAGTTCAGGATCCTAGTCTCTGAATTAACTGTGTTATTCTCCACCTTAATAAAAAATTCTACCATATTATGGTCACTCTTCCCCAAGGGACCTTGCACAACAAGATTGCTAATTAATCCTTTCTCATTACACATCACCCAATCTAGGATGGCCAGCCCTCTAGTTGGTCCCTCGACAAATTGGTCTCGAAAACCATCTCTAATACACTCCAGGAAATCCTCCTCCACCGCATTGCTACCAGTTTGGTTAGCCCAATCAATATGTAGATTAAAGTCGCCCATGATAACTGCTGTACCTTTATTTCACGCATCCATAATTTCTTGTTTGATGCTATCCCAAACCTCACTACTACTGTTTGGTGGGCTGTACACAACTCCCACTAGCATTTTCTGCCCTTTGGTATTCTGTAGCTCCACCCATACGATTCCACATCATCCAAGCTAATGTCCTTCCTTACTATGGCGTTAATTTCCTCTTTAACCAGCAACACCACTCCACATCCTTTTCCTTTCTGTCTATCCTTCCTGAATGTTGAATATCCCTGGATGTTGAGTTCCCAGCCTTGGTCACTCTGGAGCCATGTCTCCGTGATGCCAATTATATCATATTCGTTAATTGCTGCCTGCGCAGTTAATTCGTCTATCTTATTACGAATACTCCGAGGATTGATGCACAGAGCCTTCAGGCTTTTTCTTTTAACACACTTTGCCCCTTTAGAATTTTCCCCAATGTGGCCCTTTTTGCTTTTTGCTTTGAGTTTCTCTGCCCTCCACTTTTACTTCTCTTCTTTGTATCTTTTGCTTCTGCCCCCATTCTACTTTCCTCTGTTTCCCTGCATAGGTTCCCATCCCCCTGCCATATTAGTTTAACCCTTCCCCAACAGCACTAGCAAACACTCACACAAGGACATTGGTTCTGGTGCTGCCCATAAAATCATAGAATGGTCACAGCACAGAAGGAGACCATTCTGCCCGTTGAGCCTGTGCCGTCTCGGTGCAAGAGCACTTCACCCACTCACCCTCCCTTTCCCCATAGCCCTGCAAATTATTTTCCTTTGGATACTTATAGAAACATAGAAAATAGGTGCAGGAGTAGGCCATTCGACCCTTCGAGCCTGCACCACCATTCAATGAGTTCATGGCTGAACATGCAACCTCAGTACCCCATTCCTGCTTTCTCGCCATACCCCTTGATTCCCCCTAGTAGTAAGGACTACATCTCACTCCTTTTATCCAATTCCTTTTATCCAATTCCTTTTATCCAGTTCCTTTTTGAAAGCCACGATTGAATCTGCCTCCACCACCCTTTCAGCCAGTGCATTCCAGATGTTAACCTCTCTTGGCGTAAATAAGTTTTCCTCATGTCGCTTTTACTTCTTCTGTCAATCACCTTAAATCTGTGTCCACTGGTTCTCAACTCTTCTGCAATGGGAACAGTTTCTCTCTATCTACTCAGTCTAGGCCCCTCATGATTTTGAACATCTCTATCAAACCTTCTCTTAACCTTCTCTGCTCTATGGAGAACAACCCCAACTTCTGGGGGAGGTGGGACCAGTACAAATCGGACGGTCTGCACTTGGGCAGGAACGGAACCAATGTCCTAGGGGGAGTGTTTGCAAGTGCTGTTGGTGAGGAGTTAAACTAATATGGCAGGGGGATGGGAACCAATACAGGGAGACAGAGGGAAACAAAAAGGAGACAAAAACAAAAGACAGAAAAGAGATGAGTAAAAGTGGAGGGCAGAGAAACCAAAGGCAAGAAACAAAAAGGGCCACTGAATATAAAAGGGCTGCAGGAGGGGTAAAAACTAAAAATCATGGTTTAAAAACTAGGATGAAAACACTCTACCTAAATGCACGCAGCATTAGAAATAAAGTAAATGAGTTGATGGCACAAATCATTACAAATGGGTATGATTTGGTGGCCATTACAGAAACATGGTTGCAAGGTGGCCAAGACTGGGAATTAAACATACAGGGGTATCTGACGATTCAGAAAGATAGGCAAGAAGGGAAAGGAGGTGGGATAGCTCTGTTAATAAAGGATGATATCAGGGCAGTTGTGAGGGATGATATTGGCTCCAATGAACAAAATGTTGAATCATTGTGGGTGGAGATTAGAGATAGTAAGGGGAAAAAGTCACTGGTCGGCGTAGTTTATAGGCCCCCAAATAATAACTTCATGGTGGGGCGGGCAATGATCAAGGGAATAATGGAGGCATGTGAAAAAGGAACAGCAGTAGTTATGGGGGATTTTAACCTACATATCGATTGGTCAAATCAAATCGCACGGGGTAGCCTGGAGGAGGAATTCATAGAATGCATACGGGATTGTTTCTTAGAACAGTATGTAACAGAGCCTACAAGGGAGCAAGCCATTTTGGATCTGGTCCTGTGTAACGAGACAGGAAAAATAAACGATCTCCTCGTAAAAGATCCTCTCGGAATGAGTGATCACAATATGGTTGAATTTGTAATACAGATTGAGGATGAGGAAGTTGTGTCAGAAACGAGCGTACTATGCTTAAACAAAGCGGACTACAGTGGGATGAGGGCAGAGTTGGCTAAAGTAGACTGGAAACAAGGACTAAACGGTGGCACAATTGAGGAACAGTGGAGGACTTTTAAGGAGCTCTTTCACAATGCGCAACAAAAATATATTCCAGTGAAAAAGAAGGGCGGCAAGAGAAGAGATACCCAGCCGTGGATAACCAAGGAAATAAAGGAAAGTATCAAATCAAAGACCAATGCGTATAAGATGGCCAAGGTTAGTGGGAAATTAGAGGATTGGGAAAATTTTAAGCAACAGCAAAGAATGACTAAAAAAGCAATAAAGAAAGGGAAGATAGATTACAAAGGTAAACTTGCGCAAAACATAAAAACAGATAGTAAAAGCTTTTACAGATATATAAAACGGAAAAGAGTGACTAAAGTAAATGTTGGTCCCTTAGAAGATGAAAAGGGGGATTTAATAATGGGAAATGTGGAAATGGCTGAGACCTTAAACAATTATTTTGCTTCCGTCTTCATAGTGGAAGACACAAAAACCATGCCAAAAATTGCTGGTCATAGGAACGTGGGAAGGGAGGACCTTGAGATGATCACTATCACTAGGGAGGTAGTGCTGGACAGACTAATGGGACTGAAGGTAGACAAGTCCCCTGGTCCTGATGAAATGCATCCCAGGGTATTAAAAGAGATGGCGGAAGTTATAGCAGATGATTTGTTATAATCTACCAAAATTCTCTGGACTCTGGGGAGGTACCAGCGGATTGGAGAGCAGCTAATGTAATGCCTCTGTTTAAAAAAGGGGGCAGGCAAAAGGCAGGTAACTATAGGCCGGTTAGTTTAACATCTGTAGTGGGGAAAATGCTTGAAACTATCATTAAGGAAGAAATAGCAGGACATCTGGATAGGAATAGTGCAATCAAGCAGACGCAGCATGGATTCATGAAAGGGAAATCATGTTTAACTAACTTACTGGAATTCTTTGAGGATATAACGAGCATAGTGGATAGAGGTGTACCGATGGATGTGGTGTATTTAGATTTCCAAAAGGCATTCGATAAGATGCCACACAAAAGGTTACTGCAGAAGATAAAGGTACGCGGAGTCAGAGGAAATGTATTAGCATGGATAGAGAATTGGCTGGCGAACAGAAAGCAGAGAATCGGGATAAATGGGTCCTTTTCCGGTTGGAAATCAGTGGTTAGTGGTGTGCCACAGGGATCAGTACTGGGAACACAACTGTTTACAATATACATAGATGACCTAGAAGAGGGGACAGAGTGTAGTGCAACAAAATTTGCAGATGACACTAAGATTAGTGGGAAAGCAGGTTGTGTAGAGGACTCAGAGAGGCTGCAAGGAGATTTGGATAGGTTAAGCGAATGGGCTAAGGTTTGGCAGATGGAATACAATGTCGGAAAGTGTGAGGTCATCCACCTTGGGGAAAAAAACAGTAAAAGGGAATATTATTTGAATGGGGAGAAATTACAACATGCTGTGGTGCAGAGGGACCTGGGGGACCTTGTGCATGAAACTCTTTTAGAGTCTACCTGCAAAACAGAAACATTAAACTGTGCCACCCGACCTGGGGACCTTGTGCATGAATCCCAAAAAGTTAGTTTGCAGGTGCAGCAGGTAATCAGGAAGGCAAATGGAATGTTGGCCTTCATTGCGAAAAGGATGGAGTACAAAAGCAGGGAGGTGTTGCTGCAACTGTATAAGGTATTGGTAAGGCCGCACCTGGAGTACTGCGTGCAGTTTTGGTCACCTTACTTAAGGAAGGATATACTAGCTTTGGAAGGTACAGAGACGATTCACTAGGCTGATTCGAGAAATGAGGGGGTTACCTTATGATGATAGATTGAGTAGACTGGGTCTTTACTCCTTGGAGTTCAGAAGGATGAGGGGTGATCTTATAGAAACATTTAAAATCATGAAAGGGATAGACAAGATAGAGGCAGAGAGGTTGTTTCCATTGGTGGGGGAGACTAGAACTAGGGGGCACAGCCTCAAAATACGGAGGAGCCAATTTAAATCCGAGTTGAGAAAGAATTTCTTCTCCCAGAGGGTTGTGAATCTGTGGAATTCTCTGCCCAAGGAAGCAGTTGAGGCTAGCTCATTGAATGTTTTCAAGTCAAAGATAGATAGATTTTTAAGCGATAAGGGAATTAAGGGTTACGGGGAGAGGGCGGGTAAGTGGAGCTGAGTCCACGACCAGATCAGCCATGATCTTATTGAATGGCGGAGCAGGCTCGAGGGGCTAGATGGCCTACTCCTGTTCCTAATTCTTATGTTCTTATATTCTCCTGTCTATCCACATAACTGAAGTCCCTCATCCCTGGAACTATTCTTGTAAATTTTTTCTGCACCTTCTTTTCGGCCTTCACATCCTTCCTAAAGTGCGGTGCCCAGAATTGGACACAATAATCCAGTTGAGGCCGAACCAGTGTTTTATACAGGTTCATCATACCTTTCTTGCTTTTGTACTTTATGCCTCTATTTATGAAGCCCAGGATCCTGTATGCTTTTTTAACCGCTTTCTCAACCTGCCGTGCCACCTTCAACAGTTTGTGCACATATACCCCCAGGTCGCTCTGTTCCTTTACCCGCTTTAGAATTGTACCTTTTAGCTTATATTTCTTCTCCTCGTTCTTCCTACCAAAATGTCTCACTTCACACTTTTCTGCAATATTCAAGTCATGAATAATCATTTTATTAACAACTTTTGGCCGATCTGAAGCTAATGAATATTAATGAGATCTGTTTCGGAAGCAAGTTTGGGTGACAAAGATGGAGAGAATTTGAAGACTGTTGAGATAAGTAACATTTGGGAGCTACTGTATGCATCATTGGCATATATGCGAGGCTAATAGCATTAACTCATTTGAGGAAACTGCCCTTAAATGCTTCAATTTGTGGAGGAAAGTAACCAGGCTGTTAAGACAAATGATCCCAGTCACAGTTTCTTTCTGTTCAAGCCAGCATTACAAAGGCATTTTTATCTGTTGCTGTTCATTTCAAGATTTTGGCGGAAGGTTTCCTCTGTGCACTCTAGTGTAACAATATCGTAAACCTGATTAGAAAAAGCTCACAGAGGACATTTTCCCTCAGTGCAGTATTAGATTTATTATTTGATGAATTACTACCACTTTCAGTTAAAGAGCGGGTGTTATCAGCTAATTTTATAGCAGCGGATTTCGAGACAACCAAGTGTTCCGCCGTGGAAAGGCGGGATGCTTCATTAACATATTTAAATCAGGCTCCCACAGTGCAATTGGAAGCCTGATTTCACCTTTGCTGCTACATGGGTTTCCCAGGGATTGGGAATCCCGGCAATAAAAAGGACACGGGAGCAGCCAGCTCCACAAGGTAAGTGCCTCTTTCAGCACGCCTTGTGGGCCAGGAGGAATAGGAGTGCTCCTCCCAGGCCGCTCATGGAAGACTTCGGGATCCCCTAGCCCCGATCGCCAGCATCGCCAACCAAACGCAATCACAAGTGTACATCACCCCCAGCCCCCCTCCAGCCCTCCTGATCCATTTCCTGGGACATTGACACCAGTACTGGGACAGGAAAGTGCTGTACCCCTGGAACGGGCTACACCTGAACTGGAGTAGGAACAGTATCCTAGCGGAAAGGATAAATAGAGCTTTCGATAGGATTTTAAACAGTGAGATGGAGAGAGAGATCTGGTGAAAATAACACGAGGCCGAAATTCAGTCTCCTGAAAAGGCCTCTTACTGCTGGAAAGCAGCAGCCAAGTGGTCGAATGCCCCCCGCCCCCGGCCAGCGAAATTCACCTCAGGGGTTTTCCAGCAGTCCCCATTTCTGCCCCGCTGCTGCCACGCCCTCCTAAGTGCATTATCAAAGTGTGCACCACTGATCTCACGCATCTCCATGTAAATTCACCTGCAAAAATCTCCGTCCCGTCGCGCGGTGTCCCCAGCAGCTTTTTCTGTTGGCACTCATTCAGTGGGAGGGCACATTGCCGCGGGCGCCATGTATTTTTTTTGTCAGCCGACTGCCAGGTTGGGCTGACAATTATGCCCCCGAGTGTGGCCGGACAGCCAACAGGCAGCCTGGCACCACCTCTTGGGTGCCAGGCCGCTGGCCCGGCCGAAATCCTCCCTGGTGGCCCAGTGGACCGAAGTTTTAAAATGCGAAGGCTCTCCCCTTTAATTGAAGGGGAGTGACGTGGTGACGCACACGCATCATGACGTTATCAGCACCAGGATGATGACTGACAGCGGAAAGACTCCGTTCCCCCCTCCACTTCTGCCCCTCTGGAGTACTCACCACCCCCCTTATGACCGGCTTCCAGCCCACTCCAAAAAATTGCCAAAGATCTGAATTTACCGAACGAGATCAGCTCATCCACAGGGGCAGAAAAACTACTTCAAGAGACGTAGGTGCGACCCATTTCGCACGGACCTGAATTTCAGCCCCCATAAGTCTGAAGATAAAAGAAATAGGAGATGAGAGTAAAGGTGAGAACAAGGTAAGATTAACATAAACAGTCAGGGAACAAAGACAGTTATAAAACAGAAGCATAAAAGGACTGTTAAAAATAAATTAAAAGGAACAAGTATTAAAGACAAATTAAACTGCATGTACAGCAATATACACAGCATCCAAAATAAAATGGTGGAATTGGAGGCAATAATCCGTGGCAAGGAACTAGATGTAGGAGGAACAACTGAAACATGTCTACATAAAGAACAGGACTGGCAACTAAACATTGCAGGTTATAACATAATCGGAAAGGATAGGGAAGGAAGAAGGTGGATGTACTAATTAAAGCTAACATAATGGAAGTAGAAAAAAGGGACATAACCAACAGAAGGATAGAAACAGAATCCATGTGGATTGATACAAATCATCCAATACTGAAAATGAGATGGAGGAAGAAATATGTAAGCAAATATGTAAATGAGTAAAGGACATAGAATAATAATAGTGTGAGATTTTAACTACCCCCAAATAAATTAGCACAAAGAGGTATCGAAAGGGGTACAGGGAATGTAGTTTTTAACAATGTGTGCAGGACTCCTTACCCAGTATGTAAAAAGCCTAATAAGAGAGGGAGCACTGCTGGATCTAGTAATGGGAAATAAACCAGAACAGATAAGAGAAGTAAGCATGGGGAACATCCAGTCAATAGCAATCACAACATAATAAAGTTTAAGATAAAGATTGAGAAGGACATAAGTAAGACAAGGACTGAAGTAATAAATTGGAACAGAGCTGAGTTTAAGGGGAGGAGAATTAAACTAGGGAAACTACAAAATTAAATTATCAAGGAATATAAAAAGATATAGCAATGTATTCTACAGACACACACATAACAAAAGAAAAATTAAGATAGGGATTGGACCACTTGGGGATGCACAAGCTAAATTCACAGGTAATGACAATGAAATGGCAGAAATATTGAATAGTTAGGTAGCCTCAGTATTTACCAGGAAGACTGACAAGGTGGGCATGACATTAGAAGAAGAATATAAATATATTCTTTATATCAAAAAAGATATAAAGACATTTAAGATAGAAAGGGAGGAGATAATGAATAAACTAAGCAGAACTAGTGAGAATCAAACCCCAGACCTAAATAGATTGCATTCACATATATTAAAATAAGTTAGGGAAGTGATAACAGATGCACTATTACATATATATATAAAACAATTCATTAGAAAAGGAAATAGTGCTAGAGGATTAGAGAGATGTAATAGAAAAATATCTAGAAACTGAAAATATAATAAAGATTAGTCAGCACGGATTTCAACAGGGAACGCCATGCTTGACTAACCATATTGAATTATTTGAAGAAGTAACAGAAGGTTGGCAAAGACAATGCAGGAGGCGGAATATATTTGGATTTTCAAAAGGCCTTGATAAGGTACGGCATAGCAGACTCATGAACAAGATCTGAACATGTAGTGTCAGGGAACAAGTAGCAGAACGGATAGCAAGCTGGGTGCATAACAGAAAACAGAGAGTAGCGGTTAATGGTAGTTACTCAGACCGGCAAAAGTTGTGAAGTGGTGTTCCACAAGGATTGGTGCTGGGATTACTTTTGTTCACCACTTACATAAATTATTTGAACTTGGGAATCATAGGTACAATTTCAAAATTTATGGACCAACCCACATTGAGGGTTATAGTTAATACAGAGGAGGATTGCGGCAAACTACAGGAAGACATGAATAAACTTGCAGAATGGGCGTGTAATTGGCAAATGAACTTCAATATACATAAATGTGATGTCATACATTTTGGTAGGAGGAATAAAGAGGCCACATGCTCCTTGGAAAATAAGGGCTGAATTTTAATGGAGAAGGTGGTTTTGGGCTGGGTTGCGGGGGGGTCTCCGAGGCAGTCGGGAAACCCGGGAGATCGGGTTTCCCACAGGCCCTGCCGAATTTAATGATGGGCCTGATTTGAATGTTTCCCACACACAGCCAGCCAGATCGAGAGGCTGACTGGCTTCGGGCAGGCAGGCCAGCGGCACTAAGCCACAGAGAGGAGGGAGGGCCGGAGGAGCTGGGCGGGGGATTCTAACATCGTGATCGCAGGGTGGGACCAGTACAGGAGAAGAGGGGGTCTCCAGAATATCCTGAGCTGCCGAGAGGAGTGAGGGCAGGCATCCAGAACATCGCGATCGCTGGCCGGACCAGCACGGGGGGTCTCCAGAATGTTGTATGCCAGTCGGAGGAGCAGGAGGGGTTCCAGAACATCATGATCGGGACCTGGACCAGCATAGTGTGGGGGAAGGGGGTCTCCAAAACATCATGGGCTGGCCAGAGGAGTGAGGGAGCCTGAAGGGATCGGGGGCCAGAGGACTCGCACGTGGGGTGGGGGGGGGGGTGCGGCAGGAGTGGGTTCAGGTACAGATCGGGGGCCAGGAGCAGCACGGCGAGGGTCAGAGTAGCTGGGGGATGGGAGGCCTCATGGGGGGATTAGTGGCCTTGTGGGCGGTGGGGGGGGAGGCAGACTTGGTGGTTTGTGGGCAGGGGGGGCATAGCGAGTTCCATAAGTCTTCCAAAATATGTTCAGGCATATTGAAATAATGGTTAATGCGTATTTCCTATCATTTCTCCATAGCAATGCTGAATTCTAAGAACATTATGTACTGCTGTCACTCCCTATCCTTGCAGACAGTTAATATTTTTTAAACCCCCACTCCTCTTAAGCTGCCCTGGGGACAACCGGTCCCAGTATGCTGTGTCACCCGAGGCCTGTAGCAGCAATTCCCCAAAGGCAGAAACATTTCACCGATTCAGGGCAAACTCACTCAAATTATTTTAAGGTGCTCGGCAAACCCAAGTGGCAGAGTGCATCCTCGTCAGGGGTTCAGGCATTGGCAGCGGGGAAGTCCTGGCCTGCCAAAGCTGCACCACTCTTTTGGCTGGGAGGAAAATTAACCTCTTAGATCGAGGAGATGCTTCACCCAAAGTGCTGAAATGAAATCCGGTATAATGTAATGTAGCAGTTACAGTGGCAGCACGTTCGTGACTACAAAACATTGAGTTATGAAGTGAAAATGAAAAGCTACATTTGTTACAATTTCATGCAAACATTGGTTTCATGTGACAAGTTGATGAACATAAATTGAAAACCTTTGATCTATATGACTTAACATGCAAGTAAAGTTCCACACTGTGCATGCAGGGTGTCAGCATTTGTCAGGCAATAGTGGAAAGTCTTACAAAGTAGAGGAGAAATGTTATGATTTTTTTCGAATGACTTTTGACCTTCACATTCAAACACTGCTTCATTTGCTTTGTTCTAATAAAAGCATAAAAATGCATTTATGCTATTGGCGTCTATTTAAAAAAAGAGTGCCATATCATCCAGGCATGTAGAACAAGGTGCGTAGCCAGCTCTGCCACTGGGGTTTGTGTCAAAGCAACACGGTCAATCCTGGTATTTATGGCTGAGTGAGAAGAATAAGAAGTTGTCGCTGAGAATGATTGTACTGTGGCTGTGAGTCAAGTTGGATTGCTGAACTGTAGTGATTCATCCTTTGACATCCAAATTGAATATCGAAAGAAAGGAATTAGTTTCAAGGCAGTAGTGTATCATCTGGAAGAGAATGTAGACGTTACAAACTTATTATCAAAATGTTCAGGATTAAAAGAAGTCTGACTGCAGCATGTTTTGAAGGAAACCAAAATTGTATTTTAATAACAAATTATAAGATAGAATTGCCATGCAGTCACGGAATACATATATTCCATTAAAAAAGAAAGAAATTACTCATAGTTTAGGATGCTATGCTGAAATAAAAAGTTTAGAAACAATTTAAAACTAAAGAAATACAGTAAGAATAATTAAAAAACTAAAGGAGAATATGAGAAAATAAGAAGAGAGGTTAAGAGCAGGATAAAGAAAGCTAAGAGGGGAATTTAAAAAAAACATCCATCGGAACATTAAAAGTGTTTACATAAATATATCAGTCAAAAATAATTTTTAAAGGGAGGTAGGACACTTGAAAGGAGAGGATTTTCAATTTGTACATGATACTCAAAAAATGGTAGAGATATTTAATGGGCCTAAAATTCCGGTTGGAGGCTTCCTTCGGACGAATGTCTCCGAGCCAAAATTTTTTACGAAAATACCTGATGGTCCCGGAGGCACCTTCGATTCCGGTCAGAACTTCCCCGTATGTAGGAAAAAGCTAAAGTCACGTGGGCCTGGACCACCAATCACTCTGCAGTATTCTCATTGATAATAATGGGAACTCGTTTTTGCGAGTTCGCATTATTATCAATGAGAATAAACCCCTAAAACAAGAAACACAACATCATATATAAAAAAACACCTCACATATTTAACATTAATTGAAATTAAAGTTAATTAAATATTTTAGAAAAAAAATATATTTTTTGGAATTTTTTTAATGTGTTTTAATTGGGTTTAAAATAAACTTACCTTAATGGACAGGGAATTGTACTATAAAATGTGTATTTACCATAAAATGTGTATTTAAATTACATTTTTATATATTTTAAAACTCTTATACTGGTAAAAATAGGCTATGTGCCTGCTTTCACCAGATGTAAGAGTTTGAAGGGTATTCGCTGGGCAAGAGTTGGGCAAATAGCCCAATCTCACCCGTGCGAATATCCTTCTCCCGTACACCAGGTGTGGTCTAACCGGGGCTTTGTTTAGCTGCAGCATAACTTCTACTCCCCTTGTATTCTAGTCCTCTAGATATAAAGGCCAGCATTCCATTAGCCTTTTTGATTAATTTCTGTACCTGTTCATGACATTTTAATGATCGATGTACCTGGACCCCCAGTTCTCTTTGGACCTCCACTGTTTTTAGTTTTTCATCATTTAGCAAGTCCCCTGTTCTATCCTTTTTAGGTCCAAAGTGATGACCTCACATTTGCCTACATTGAAATCCATTTGCCACAATATTTCCCATTCACTTAATCTATCACTATCTCTTTGTAATGTTATGCTTTCATCTACACTGCCTACAATTTCACCTATCTTTGTGTCATTGGTGAATCTTCGCTGCACTCCCTCAATAGCAAGAATGTCCTTCCTCAGGTTAGGAGACCAAAACTGTATACAATACTCCAGGTGTGGCCTCACCAAGGCCCTGTCCAACTGTAGTAACACCTCCCTGCCCCTGTACTCAAATCCCCTCGTTATGAAGGCCAACATGCCATTTGCTTTCTTAACCGCCTGC
This sequence comes from Pristiophorus japonicus, assembly GCF_044704955.1. NCBI lineage: Eukaryota > Metazoa > Chordata > Chondrichthyes > Pristiophoridae > Pristiophorus > Pristiophorus japonicus. Next base: position 448,422,287 of record NC_091977.1, on the reverse strand, counting down.
TGTACCTGCATGCCAACCTTCAATGACTGATGTACCATGACACCCAGGTCTCGTTGCACCTCCCCTTTTCCTAATCTGTCACCATTCAGATAATAGTCTGTCTCTCTGTTTTTACCACCAAAGTGAATAACCTCACATTTATCCACATTATACTTCATCTGCCATGCATTTGCCCACTCACCTAACCTATCCAAATCGCTCTGCAGCCTCATAGCATCCTCACCACTGATGGTTGTGGGTTCATGTCCAACTCCAGAAACTTGAGCACAACAATCTAGGCTGACACTCCAGTGCAGTACTGAGGCAGTGCTGCACTTTCTGACGTGCTGTCTTTCAGATGAGTGTGGATGTAAAAGATCCCATGGCACTATTTTGAAGAAGAGCAGGGGCGTTATCCTCAGTGTCCTCAACAATATTTACCCCTCAATCAACATCACTAAAATATCGGATTATTATCACATTGTTATTTGTGGGAGTTTGCTGTGTGCAAATTGGCTGCCCCATTTCCTACATTCCATCAGTGACTACACTTCAAAAGTAACTCATTGGCTGTAAAGCACTTTGGAAAGTCCTGAGATTGTGAAAGATGCTATATAAATGCAAGTCTTTCTCAACACATCCAAAACAAACTCTATTTTTAGAATTGCATCAAAGAATTAGTCAGATGAGCACATAATAATGCTTGGTAATCATAGCAATTATTTTAGTCTTAGGTAGGTCATGGTATTTGTAAAATAAGTTTTTATAATAATATTGAATACCAGAATGGAATATTTTGATACCAAATCTGTTTGTAGGTGATCATAGAAACATAGAAAATAGGTGCAGGAGTAGGCCATTCGGCCCTTCGAGCCTGCACCATTATTCAATAAGATCATGGCTGATCATTCACCTCAGTACCCCTTTCCTGCTTTCTCTCCATACCCCTTGATCCCTTTAGCCGTAAGAGCCATATCTAACTCCCTCTTGATTATATCTAATGAACTGACATCAACAACTCTCTGTTGTAGAGAATTCCACAGGTTCACAATTCTCTGAGTGAAGAAGTTTCTCCTCATCTCGGCAAAATATTGAACTGCGGGGATTTCCATTTAAAAAAAAAATTAATTCCAGGATGTGGGCATCGCTGGCAAGGCCAGCATTTATTGCCCAACCCTAATTGCCCTTGAGAAGGTGCTAGTGAGCAGCCTTCTTGAATCGCTGCAGTCCTTGTGGCGAATGTACTCCCACAGTGCTGTTAGGGAGGGAGTTCCAGGATTTACACCCTGCAACGATGAAGGAATTGTGATCTATGTCCAAGTCAGGATAGTGCGTAACTTGGAGGGGAACTTGCAAGTGATGGTATCCCACGAGCCTGCTGCTCTTGTCCTTCTAGGTGGTAGAAATCGCGGGTTCGGGAGGTGCTGCCGAAGAACCCTTGGCCAGTTGCTGCAATGCTCTTGTTGCCACGGTATTTATGTGGCTGGTCCAGTTAAGTTTCTAGTCAATGGTGACCCCCAGGATGTTGATGGTAGGATTCAGCGACGGTAACGCTGTTGAATATCAAGTGGAGATGGTTAGACTCTGTTGGAGATGGTCATTGCCTGGCATTTGTATGGCGCAAATGTTACTTGCCACTTATCAGCCCAAGCCTGAATGTCGTCCAGGTCTTGCTGTATGCTGGTATGGACTGCTCCATTATCTGAGGAGTTAGGAATGGAACTGAACACTATGCAATCATCAGCGAACATCTCCACTTCTGATCATATGATGGAGGGAAGATCATTGATGAAGCAGTTGAAGATGGTCGGGCCTAGGACACTGCCCTGAGGAACTCCTGCAGTACTGTTCTGGGGCTAGGATGATTGACCTCCAACAACCACAACCATCTTTGACAGTCAAGGTTTAAAACTTAATCACTGACCGAAGCATTTAAGGCAAAGCGTCTTGCATAATGTACCTTAAGAACTTTGTGGAAACAATAACTTAGAAATTGGCCCACGTGGAGCCCATTTATCAGGCACTATGCAGTTTGCCAAGGCTCCAAAATGGGAGGGAGGATGCACATGCATATTTCTGGCCGAAAGTGCGCCGACTGCCATATTGGGTAAGGACAATCAAGAGACGTCCTATACACACACCTGAAGCAGGGGTTGGGCACTAAGCATACAGAAATAAAAGACCTAATACCTGCTTGAGATCCCTGCACCAATATTGGTTTGCCCTGAGGCAGCCAGCGCATTATGAGTTGGAAACCAGCAAAAACAGAAGGTCTGCCAACCAAGAAGGAAAGTAACTTCAGGATGTGGAGCCAGGAGGAGGAGGTGGGATGCTCCTTCCAACCCCACATTAAAGCACCTGATGGTGGTTCCCTATCCCTCACCTCCCCCCCTGGCCATCGATGCTGCTCCTGATCTCTCCATCGCGTCACTCCTGACCGCTGATCCAACACCATTCTCCCCTGGCCTGGCCCCCATTTGTGTAGTTTTTTTCGCGTATGTGCAAATCGCATATTGTTTACATGCATGCACATCGCGAGATCGCAAATAATGCTTTATTTCACTCCGAAGCAAGAGTTGTCAGTACTGCACAAGGCTGAACACACATATCAGAGGATTGAATTAGGAAAAGCTTGGGGGCCGAAATTGGTAGATTACCGGCCGCTGCCGCCAAGTTTTCTGGGTGGTCACCCCTCTGAGCAAGTTTGGTTGAGGCCTCTCGCCGGCAGGGAGAGGAGACCGCTGAGGACCGCCCGCTGACATCCGCTGGTGTGCGCCGGCATGCAACACATGTAAGAGTCCTCCCGCCCGCCGAGCATCCAGTTTGGTCCAGGTGGTTCTCCACTGCAGCAGGGGAAAGGGCCGACGCGTGGAGGCAGGTCTAACCTTAACGGTAAGTATGAAGACCTGCAAAAAAAGGTTATTCCACTTTTCTTTATTTTCTTTGCAGGGATTCAGGAGGATGGGGTCCCCTGAAAGATTTCTAGTGTTTTTTTTATTTTTTGAAAATTGTTAATTTCATCAGTTCCCCCCTTCCTGGGCCCAACTCAATCCTCGGCGGTACTTTGCCGAGGATTGCATTTGCCGCCGAGAATGGGAGCTACCGCCTACTGTGTGTAAGTCCCATTTTTGCTGCCGGGAGGTCTTTCCAAGATTTTTCCATGAAACTTCCACCCAAAGTACCGTCAGGATCTCAGTGGTCCTTTGGGCAGTACTTGGGCGGAACTTAGCTTCCACCAATTTCGGGCATTTAGTCTTTAGCCTTCAAAGGAGACGTGAGAAGGGACCTCACAAGGATATTTAACACTAAAATGAGAGAAAAGTTTAATCTGGCACCATTTTCAGTTAACCATGACCGTAAGACAAGGGGTAACAACTGGTAAATGTCATTGTAGAGACAGTTATAAAAGGATGCAAAAGATGGGCCAAATGGTTTTGCCAATCTCTACTTTTGATCTTTGTGAATTTGAGTAGTGCACTGAAATTATGCGCCCATATCATGATGCTACTATGTGAGAAATGAGCTGCTGCTGCTGAACAATCTATCTTTCACTTATTTGATACCAGTATGGGCAGAAATTTGGCTGGGAGTGCGGGTAAACCCAATGCTAGTCTGGAAAATAGTGGAGGCGTTGTAGTTGAGGCTAATGGTGATCTTAATTGTCACTGGCAGCGGTGACCTTGTGATGGAGGTAGTCTGTAGATATCTGCACAACAGAAGGCACAACTTGCCACCTGACTTTGAGCTGCCTCAGAGCCTGCAGAGACAGTTGTTCTTTATCATTGCCATGCAGATACCCCAGGGCCTGCAGATACAAATGGTGGTACAAAGGCAGGTACGGGTACTCCTGCCCTGGTGCCAGCTGGTGCTTACTATTTTCTTGTACCACTTATATAATGAAATATTGAGCATTTTCAAAGCAAACTTCATCATAAATCTGCCAAAAAATACCACTATTCCTTTCAGAGCTCCATTCTGCACACAACTTGCCTTTAACAAAAAGATCTCGCTGATGTACAGAATGTATGCTTAATGAAGCTCGCAAATTGTGTGCATCAAATTGCTTGGTCCCTGCACATCTAATTCGGGTCAGCAGCAACATTCCTACTCACTAGATGTTTTAGTCTTCTGGCACAGTTGCAACATTATATATAGTACCCGAGTTTGCTTCTGTCATTTGCATGCTATTGAATTCTCAATCTCAGGATTGGTATCATGAGGAGGTGCCAAGCAAGGGGTTAAAATAGGATGGTGCAATTCTGTGTCTAGTGTGCTAAGACTCCACATAATTTCCCACATAGCAGGGTAGATTGTCATCTTCACAGCCTGGCAGTAATCTGGCAGAGCTGATCACCTGTCATTTATAGAACCCATCTGATTTTCAATCCATTGATTTCAACACAATGGAAATTGGGTGAGTTCTATAAATGGCAGCCAATCAGCTTCATCAGGTGGTGATGTCAAAAATCTATCACAGCATGTTTTCAATTGTGGCTGTCTGCCAGAGAAAATGCCAAACAACTATCTACAGGAAAGGAGAAACAAGTCATCCTCAAACATTCTTGCACATCAACAATGGCAAAGTTAATCCCAATAACAACAATGACAGAGTTTGGCACCAGGACGTCTCCCACTACTCATAGCCATGGAATAATATTTAGTGCTGGGAATAATAATTTTATGGTCCTTTGCGCTCCGGGTCTCGCCCCGGAGTGGCGTGAAATGAGGCGGTGAGATCTCCTGCCCCTGTCGCAAGCTTCAGGTCAGGTTTTGCGGAGGCACTTTGCAGCACCACCAGGAAGTGATGCGCCGGGCGTGTAACACCTCTCGTTGCGACACCATCCGAGTTTTGACTCGAACACGACCCGTACGCCTGGAATCGCACCTCACAATGAATGCCTGGGAAACCAGAGCAGTCCAGCCATGCCAGCGACAGTGATGAAGGTTAAGTGCTGTAAAGGTCATTGCGAGTGTTTGTTCTTTTAATTTTTTTTAGCAATTTGTGTTGTGATGGCATGGGCAATATTTTGGGAATGTATTTGTGGTCTTTTCTTAAGGTTTTTTCCTCCCCCACCAAAGCCTTTCTCGGAACGCACACGACCCGGCACTTTAGTTCGCGAGTTTCCCATTTTTTCGCCTCAAAAGTTGTACAATGCCTCCCTTCATGCTGCGCACCCTGGCACAGGGCCCAGATGGCAAAAATTCCTTACAAAAGCGCAACCTATTCGCAACTTTCCCGCCCTGCCTCCGTTTTCACCCCGAAAACAGAAAAGTCTAAAATCCAGCCCTTAGTCTTAGCAATAAAATGATCAAGTCCTAGAAATGTATTTGAGCCGGCGTGAACTGGGCATATGCCCCTTATTTGCATATGCAAAGGGTCTATCACCTGTGTCAGGCACAGGCCTAGTGGCCTTCAACAATATAGAGGGCACTGCACTACCTGCAAGGAATTTGCATGCACATGCTGCCCATCCTATTGGATGTTTTATGCCTGTAAATAGGACACTGTCAGCCAATTTCTTGGCCAAAGTATTTAGGATATCTAAAATTAAGTTGACATATAAAATGTTCTGGATCCTTTAAAATAATCTTATATTTTATCAGTAATTCATTTTGCATTGCATCAAAAAGCATTTTGATAAATAATGGATGAATATCTCAAATTTTCAGCATTAACAAATGGTTGTAGATGTAAATGATGCAGGAAAAGCTATTGTTTTCACTTTTAAGAAGAATTTTAAGTAGGACTTTACATCAATTACCTCTTTTCGCTGCAGTGATTGTTATTCAGATATTCCACAGTATCTTTGCTGGATCTGCTGACAATTACCAGTAATGGTGTCAGCCTTGGCTCAGTTCTAGAAGGTCATGGCACTGGAAGAACTTCAGCACATATCTCGGCTGACACTCCAGTGCAGCATTGAGCAAATGCTGCATCGTTGGAGATGCTATCTTTTGGATGAACTATTAAACTATGGTCTTACTCTCTCAGTTGATGTCCAGTATCCCATGACACCTTCAAGGAAGAATTCTCCTGATGTCCTGGCTGTCATTTATCCCTCAACGAACACCTCTAAAACTTTTTCATTCATCATTTACCTCATTGCTGTTTATGGGACCTTGCTGCCCGCAAATTGGCTGCTGTGTTTCCCTACCTTACAGCAGTAATCACACTTCAAAAGTAATTCATTAGCTATGAAGTGCTTTGGGACATCATGAAAAGTTTTTTGTTTCAGCAGTTAGCTGGTTGCCTTTGTCTGTATATGGGTATTAAATAAAGCAATGACTTTGCAAATTGCTAGACAAAGACTGAGGAAGATTAAAATCAATCAAGCTCATTGTATAGAGAGGCCATAGAAAGCCTGTTTATTTTCTTGTTGATGCTAATCATTTTTGCTGGTACTGACAATTCACATAACAGATTGCAACCAATTTTATGCCAATAGTTAAATAGCCATGAAAATGAATACAAATAAGATGGACGGTTATGGGAATTCATGCAGTAAAGTTAATGGGGGCTAAATTTGATAGCCCCCGAAAACAGGCGTGGGGAGCGTGATGCGCGATTAAACACACTTGCAACCACCAGCTCAGATACTGATACTGCATGTAATTTAGAGGATAGCACAGTGGTGGGATCTGCACGTAGTGAGACAGCGTGAACAAGTGGCCTGCAGCCAGGTCAGGGGGCAAGGATAATGCTGGTGCCAGCTCCCCAAAAGGCAAGGTCGCACACAAGTTCTGCTTCACAGGACTCAGATGAGGACTTCGATGGATGAGGCTATGGAAGAAGGCAGATAGATATGCACAATGATGTGTTTAGTGCATTGGGCATGCCTGCCAAAAAGCCTGCGTGCAATGTCAAGGAGCATGGAGGTATCCAGCAACAACTTGGCACAGGTTTTTACACAGAGCTTGGAACCCATCCTTTCCAGCTTGGAAGTGGTGGCCAACTTCAATTACACACTTGTGGACCCAAACATGATGCAGTGTCTGATGGCCGATGTCTTAGCTTCCATTACAGCACAAGCAGCAGCAACATCTGACTGCTGCAGTAGAAGCTCCAACTGCTGTCATGCAAGCTCAGACTGTTGCCTTCATGGCTGCGGATTGCAGTGTTCAAAGGGGCTTGCAGGGTGTCACAGCAGTCCAGCAATCTGCCCTTCAGCAGATTACTAGGATTGCTGAGGTACTGCATTCGTACTTCCACCGCTACCACTCCGCCAGTGCCCTTGCTGTTACCTGTCAGCCAGCCAGTCCAGACTGCCGCCGCCCATGGTGAGATGGTGCAGTCCGCAGCCAGGCCTTCTAAACCGAGAGCTGCTTGAGGTCGTCCTCCAAGGCCATCTGCAGTCTCCTCCACTGAAAGTGAGCAGCTTCCCACCAGCCATGCTGCAGCCACTGGGCTAGCACCAAGTAGGAACACTGGGACAAGCAAAGGCGCTTGGAAGACAGGCACTAAGGTAAAGTATAAGGGTAATTGTTTTGTGTTTGTATGGCATGATTTGATTTATAAATTTTGGTTTTGAATGTTTATTTTGTAGAGGCTTTTATTTTTGCATTGTGAACGCTATGATGGTCAGTGCCAGAGGGAAGGGAAGGTGTGGGATTGTTTGTGAATGGAGGATTGGGGGTTCTATTACTGGTATTGCACTCGGATGAGTTCTTCATGGACAGCCCAAGCAGAAAGGGGCTATCTAAGTTTCCTCCTCCCTTCCTCTTCATCATCCTCCTGCTCCTCAGTTGCTCACCATATAGCTGGTGGCAAAGTCTGTGCCCTCATGATGTTGAGGTTGTGCAGCATGCACCATGAATCGACACCCGCACTGCCGAATACTACAGTCCAGGCAGCGGAAGCATGTTTTAGTCTGCTGTATCACATTTCTTTGGCAGCATGGCTTTCATTGTATGCATGCTGCACACGTGTGCTTGGGTTGCGCACCAGAGTCACGAGCCATGTGGTCAGCAGATAGCCTTTGTCACCCAGTAGCCACTCTTTGGTTTGCCATGGTGGCTGAAATACAGCTGGCACAGTGAACTATCGTAGAATGAAGGCATCATAACTGCTGCCAGGATACCAGGCATTGACCTGTAAGATTTGCTGCCTATGGTCGCACACCAGCTGAATGTTGAGGAAGTGGAATCCCTTTCAGTTCCGGTACATGGCAGTGTTGACATGCACTCGGAAGAGTTCTTCATGGATAGCCCAAGCAGAAAGGGACTGTTTAAGTTGGCTCCTCCCTTCTTCTTCGCAGAGTTGCCGTGCGGTGCCCGCAAAGTGATGTGCATGTCGTCAGTGACATCCTGCAACATGGGGAAGCCTGCAATAATAGCAAAGCCATGTGCTCGTTCCGCCTGCTGGTCTTTGGAAAGTGAGATTGAAATATAACTGGTGACCTCCTTACACAACAGTGGATGGCAAATGGTGAGATTGCAAATATCTCCAGCTCCAGTCTGGAAGGATCCAGATGCATAAATGTCATATGTCACGGTCACCTTCACACCTCTAGCAATGCGGTCCTTGCCCTGCTCTGAGGATGTAGTTGTGGTTGCAGCAGGTGGCAGATTTCAATGACGACATCTTTACTGAAGTGCACACATCTCACATATTGTTCCTTGCTGAAGTTCAGGTCGGAGAATTGCTCCCTGAACACCCTGGGTGGATTCTAGCCTCCTGCTGAGAGCCCTTCTCACCGTCCTCCTGCTCCCTTGACTAGCAGTTTGTGCGGTCCTCTGCTCATTCACCAAGTAATGCTGTATTCCAAGGGGAATTCCTACTAATGCACCCATACTTGGCAGCATGTGGTTTGTGCAGAAGCCTTGAGGTCAGGAAAAAGTCCTTCAGCACCTGCCACACCACTTCATGTTATCTTTTCCAACTTGAAACCACTATAGGAAGCACCAAACACTTGTAGACGTGTACCGACAGCCAGAAGAAATCAACCAGCAAGTAACCTGTAAGTAGTTGATTATCCCTTTCAATAGTGCTGGTGGGTGAGGTCCTTCCTTCTGCTCGTGTGTTCAACTGTGCGAGCTTCAGAGATGGTGTTGGCTGAAGCTTGGAGCTCCAAAATGGCAGTGCTGATCTGCCTGCTCGGCATACTTCCGACGGACGCTTACTGCACATGCACTAACGCCCTCACCAATATGGCGTCAGGTGTGATTTGTCACACAAGTGTGCGGGCGTACCACAGACACCATTTTGGACCTCTAAGGGCACTCACAGTACCCAAAAAACTGCCGCTACAGATCCGAATTTTGCGCCCAATTAGTGTAACAATAGAATTTTATTGAACGTAGTTTCACTTTCTTTGAGAGGCAGATAAAAGAGAACAGCAAGGTGTTAACTAATATCAATGCCAGAATTGGAAAAGCTTCAGGTTACTTCAAGTCCACCACAAATATATGAAAAAATGCAGACCTGCAACGTAGCAGGTAACATCTGATTATCTAATACTAATATTTGTTTTGGAATATGACACAGGGTGCTTACAATAGAATAATAGTTGAAATAAACCTAGCTGACTAATTCATCGGCCCCGATATTTCCGGAGAGGCAGGGAGGGGATGGGGGGTGATGTAGCAGCCTGCAAATCCGGAATTCATTTTACAAGAATGATTTTTCTTAAAAGGTTCATGAGGAAAACTTAACGTGATTATTGCAGTACCGAGATCTCTTGATAGTTTTAAATTTCATTAGATGCTTTCATTACCACGTCTGGTAAGATTTGCTGTTTGTTTTATTCTGAATAATAGCTGACATGCCATTTATTCTAATAAAATTCTCTCTACTTTTCATTTTATATTAACTTTTTCAAAATATTTACTATTTTCTGAAAGTAAAAGTCCCATTTTCTAATTATGGAATACTGCGGGGTGAAATTGATCATCATCATAGGCAGTCCCTCGAAATCGAGAAAGACTTGCTTCCACTCTAAAAGTGAGTTCTCAGGTGACTGTACAGTCCAATACAGGAATAACAGTCTCTGTCACAGATGGGACAGACAGTGGTTGAAGAAAAGGGTGGGTGTGTACTCTGGTTTTCCACACACTCCTTCCGCTGTCTGCGTTCGGTTTCTGCATACTCTTGGCAATGAGACTCGAGGTGTTCAGCACCCTCCTGGATGCTCTTCCTCCACTTAGGGCAGTCTTGGGCCAGGGATTCCCAGGTGTCAGTAGGGATCTTGCACTTTATGAAGGAAGCTTTGAGGGTGGTCCTTGAAACGTTTCCTCTGCCCACCTGGGGCTCGCTTGCCATGTAGTAGTTCTGAGTAGAGCGTTTGCTTTGGAAGTCTCGTGTCAGGTATGCGGACAATGTGGCCCGCCCACGGAGCTGGTTGAGTGTGGTCAGTGCTTCAATGCTGGGGATGTTGGCCTGATCGAGAACACTGACGTTGGTGCGTCTGTCCTCCCAGTGGATTTGCAAGATTTTGCAGAGGCAGCGCTGGTGGTACTTCTCCAGTGCTTTGAGGTGTCTACTGTGTATGGTCCACATCTCTGAGCCATATAGGAGGGCGGGTATCACTACTGCCCTGTAGACCATAAGCTTGATGCCAGATTTGAGGTCCCAGTCTTCAAACACTCTTCCTCAGGCGACCAAAGGCTGCACTGGCACAATGGAGGCAGTGTTGGACCTCATCTTCGATGTCTGCCCTTGCTGATAGTAGGCTACCGAGGTAGTAAATTGGTAGCCAGTTTTACAGCACACACGATCTTCTTTTCTATTTGCTACCGATTCACTATGAGCCCATATCACTCTACTGTTCTGTTGCATGTGTGCACAACTTTTTTTAAGGATACAGGTGTGTTGGAATCTTAGGTGATCTGAATTGGCCAAACTGGGATGTTCCCTAAATAAGATAGAAGGATTGATGGTAATTGCCTTTAATCTAAAGTGCTGCTCCCAATAAATTGTACTTAATCTTTAGAGAGAGAGAGAACTTGCATCTCTTTAGTGCCTTATCACATCTCTTAGGCTGTCCCAAAGTGTTTTTACATGCAATGCTTTTAGGCTTTAAGAACATAAGAACATAAGAAATAGGAGCAGGAGTAGGCCATTTGATCCCTTGAGCCTGCTCCGCCATTCAATAAGATCATGGCTGATCTGATCATGGACTCAGCTCCACTTCCCTGCCCACTCCCCATAACCTTTCACTTCCTTATCGCTCAAAAATCTGTCTATCTCCACCTTAAATATATTCAATGACCCAGCCGCCACAGCTCTCTGGGGCAGAGAATTCCATAGATTTACAACCCTCTGAGAGAAGAAATTTCTCCTCATCTCAGTTTTAAATGGGCGGACCCTAATTCTGAGACTATGGGCTAGATTTTACACTTTGTGCATATCGCCCAAAAATGGGCATTATTTCCGGCGTGGGCAGTAAAAATGGGTTTTCAGATTGCCGGCTTCTCGCCCATTCTCAAAGCACCTAGTCTCCATTTTTGAAATTGGGTGTTACCGCGAATGATATGAAATGGGCGGTAGCTCTGACCTTCTGCCTTAAAGTGTCGCTGTCCTTAGCAATGGCATGGCAATGCACGATTGCCGCGATTCAAGTGGTCAAGGGTCATCATGACATGCGCAGAAGAGGAGACAGAGAGAGAGAGAGCTGAGAGGAAGTGAAGGCATGTGTGGCTGTGGTGTGTGCTTGTTTGGCTGTTATTGAAGGAATGAGGGAGATTCACCAGCAGCAAAAAGCCTACTAAGCACCAAGAACATAGTTGGCACCAAGTTTTTGTCCAACAAATAAGATTTAACATGGAAGGGATGGTGGAGGCCCTGGAGCTGGTAGCCAGGAACACTGGTGGCAGAGGGCTCCCAGTGGTCCCGGAGCGCGGCACTGCACCCCAAGGTGCCACACCCCAATTGCCAACCATACATGAGAGCCAGCAGCAACATCTTGCTTCTGGCTCGGAGCACGTTCCCACCTCGGGACCGTCCTCTTCCATATCCACCCAAGCAGTGGTTCGGCCATCATCCCCCCCCTCCCCGCCCCTAGTGAAGCATTGCCTGAGGAGCTCCTCGGCGAGGCAGCTTGGAGTCAGGAGGGGAAGGAGTAGAAGTGGGGAGGAGAAGTGTGGTGGGGGGGGGGGGTGTACGGGTTGGTTTTTAAAGAAATACTGATGATTTCAGACAAATGTTTGGTTTAAATGTTTTTTATTTAACAAAACATTGTTGTGCATTGGCTCAGATAGCTGCTCCGTTACAAGCTGATGATTCCTTAACCTCAAAGAGTATAACTACACTTAACTTGAATCAACAAACTTTAACTGTCACCAAGGTGATGCCCACCATTGATGTATGACCTGCACACCCAGCAGTGTGTCAGCCTTGTAAATATCACCAATGTTCTTTCAGGCAAAGCGCTTATTGATGAGATCCTGACGTAAGGCTTTTGCAGCTATCATGCCACCATGGGCCCTTTCATGCGGTCTACAAGAGGGCGGGGCATGGCTTCAGCGTCAACCTGATTGTTGGGCCAATGTCAGCGTCTGCCTCCTCATCCTCCTCTTCCTCTCTCTGGTGAGGTGGACTGTCAGACTCTTCAGGCAATTCTTGTCCCCTCCTGATAGCCAAGCTGTGCAACATGGAGCACACCACCATGAATTGAGCTACCTGGTGGTATTGGAGCTCACCTCCCGAGTGGTCCAGGCATCTAAAGCGCTGCTTAAGCACTCCAATGATTTTCTCCACGATATTGCGAGTGGCTCTGTGGCTCTCGTTGTATCGCGAAATGTGAGAGCTAGAGTGATAGGGGACTCTATTGTAAGGGGAATAGATAGATGTTTCTGTGGCCGCAACTGAGACTCGAGGATGGTATGTTGCCTCCCCGGTGCAAGGGTCAAGGATGTCTCGGAGCGGGTTCAGGACATTTTGAAGAGGGAGGGTGAACAGCCAGTTGTTGTGGTGCATATCGGTACCAACAATATAGGTGAAAAACGGGATGAGGTCCTACAAGACGAATTTAGGGAGCTAGGAGCTAAATTTAAAAGTAGGACCTCAAAAGTAGTAATCTCAGGATTGCTACCAGTGCCACGTGCTAGTCAGAGTAGAAATTGCAGGATAGCTCAGATGAATACGTGGCTTGAGGAGTGATGCAGAAGGGAGGGATTCAAATTCCTGGAACATTAGAACCGGTTCTGGGGGAGGTGGGGTGATGGGGCCAGTACAAACCCAGACGGTCTGCACCTGGGCAGGACCGGAACCAATGTCCTCGGAGGAGTATTTGCTCGTGCTGTTGGGTCAGGTTAAACTAATATGGCAGGGGGATGGGAACCTATGCAGGGAGACAGAGGGAAGTAGAATGGGGGAAGAAGCAAAAGATAGAAAGAGGAAAAGTAAAAGTGGAGAGCAGAGAAACCCAAGGCAAAAAGCAAAAAGGACCACATTACAGTAAAATTCTAAAGGGGCATAGTGTGTTAATAAGACAAGCCTGAAGGCTCTGTGTCTCAATGTGAGGAGTATTCGGAATAAGGTAGACGAATTAACTGCAAGATAGCAGTTAACAGATATGATGTAATTGGTATCACGGAGACATGGCTCCAGGGTGACCAAGGCTGGGAACTCAACATACAGGGGTATTCAACAATTAGGAAGGACAGACAGAAAGGAAAAGGAGGGGGGGTGGCATTGCTGGTTAAAGAGGAAATTAATGCAATAGTAAGGAAAGACATTAGCTTGGATGATGTGGAATCAGTATAGGTGGAGCTACGGAATACCAAAGGGCAGAAAACGTTAGTGGAAGTTGTGTACAGACCACCAAACAGTAGTAGTGAGGTTGGGGACAGCATCAAACAAGAAAGTAGGGATGAGTGCAATAAAGGTACAGCAGTTATCATGAGAAACCTGAATCTACATATTGATTGGGCTAACCAAACTGATAGCAATGCGGTGGAGGAGGATTTCCTGGAGTGTAGTAGGAATGGTTTCCTCGACTAATATGTTGAGGAGCCAACTCGAGGGCTGGCCATCCTGGACTGCGTGATGTGTAATGAGAAAGGACTAATTAACAATTTTGTTGTGTGAGGCCCCTTGGGGAAGAGAGACCATAATATGGTAGAATTCTTTATTAAAATGGAGAGTGACACAGTTAATTCAGAGACTAGGGTACTGAACTTAAGGAAAAGTAACTTCGATGGTATGAGACGTGAATTGGCTAGAATAGACTGGCGAGCGATACTTAAAGTGTTGCCGGTGTATAGGCAATGGCAAACATTTAAAGATCACATCGATGAACTTCAACAATTGTACATCCCTGTCTGGAGTAAAATTAAAACAGGGAAGGTGGCTCAACCGTGGCTAACAAGTTAAATTAAGGATAGTGTTAAATCTAAGGAAGAGGCATATAAATTGGCCAGAAAAAGCAGCAAACCTGAGGACTGGGAGAATTTTGTAATACAGCAGAGGAGGACAAAGGGTTTAATTAGGAGGGGGAAAATTGAGTATGAGAGGAAGCTTGCTGGCAACATAAAATTGACTGCAAAAGCTTCTGTAGATATGTGAAGAGAAAAAGATTACTGAAAACAAACATAGGTCCCTTGCAGTTAGATTCAGGTGAATTTATAATGGGGAACAAAGAAATGGCAGGGCAGTTAAACAAATACTTTAATTCTGTCTTCACAATGGAAGACACGAATAACCTTCCGGAAATACTAAGGGACCGAGGATCTAGTGGGAAGGAGGAACTGAAGGAAATCCTTATCAGGCGGGAAATTGTGTTAGGGAAATTGATGGGATTGAAAGCCAATAAATCCCCGGGGCCTGATAGTCTGCATCCCAGAGTAATTAAGGAAGTGGCTCTAGAAATAGTGGATGCATTGATGATCATTTTCCAACAGTCTATCGACTCTGGTTCGATTCCTATGGACTGGAGGGTAGCTAATGTAACACCACTTTTTAAGAAAGGAGCGAGAGAGAAAGTGGGTAATTATAGATCGGTTAGCCTGACATCAGTAGTGGGGAAAATGTTTGAATCAATTATTAAAGATCAAATTGCAGACATTTGGAAAGCAGTGACGGGATGGGTCCAAGTCAGCATGGATTTATGAAAGGGAAATCCTGCTTGACAAATCTTCTCGAATTTTTTGAGGATGTAACAAGTAGAGTAGACAAGGGAGAACCAGTGGATGTGGTGTATTTGGACTTTCAAAAGGCTTTCAACAAGGTCCCACACAAGAGATTGCTGTGCAAAATTAAAGCACATGATATTTGGGGTAATGTACTGACGTGGATAGAGAACTGGTTGGCAGACAGGAAGCAGAGAGCCGGGATAAATGGGTCCTTTTCAGAATGGCAGGCAGTAACTAGTGGGGTGCTGCAGGGCTCAGTGCTGGGACTCCAGCTATTTACAATATACATTAATGATTTGGATGAGGGAAGTGAGCGTAATATCTCCAAGTTTGCAGATGACACTAAACTGGGTGGCGGTGTGAGCTGTGAGGAGAATGCTAAAAGGCTGCAGGGTGACTTGGACAAGTTAGGTGAGTGGGCAAATGCATGGCAGATGCAGTATAATGTGGATAAATGTGAGGTTATCCACATTGGGGGAAAAAACGCGAAGACAGAATATTATCTGAATGGCGGCAGATTAGGAAAAGGGAAGGTGCAATGAGACCTGGGTGTCATGGTTCATCAGTCATTGAAATTTGGCATACAGGTACAGCAGGCGGTGAAGAAGGCAAATGGTATGTTGGCCTTCATAGCTAGGGGATTTGAGTATAGGAGCAGGGAGGTCTTACTGCAGTTGTACAGGGCCTTGATGAGGCCTCACCTGGAATATTGTAATCAGTTTTGGTCTCCTAATCTGAGGAAGGATATTCTTGCTATTGAGGGAGTGCAGCGAAGGTTCACCAGATTGATTCCCCGGATAGTAGGACTGACATATGAGGAGAGACTGGATCGACTAGGCCTATATTCACTGGAGTTGAGAAGGATGAAAGGGGATCTCATAGAAGCATATAAAATTCTGACGGGACTGGACAGGTTAGATGCGGGAAGAATGTTCCCGATGTTGGGGAAGTCCAGGACCAGGGGACATAGTCTAAGGATAAAGAGTAAGCCATTTAGGACTGAGATGAGGAGAAACTTCTTCACTCAGAGAGTTGTTAACCTGTGGAATTCTCTTCCGCAGAGATTTGTTGATGCCAGTTCATTGGATATATTCAAGAGGGAGTTAGATATGGCCCTTATGGCTAAAGGGATCAAGGGGTATGGAGAGAAAGCAGGAAAGAGGTACTGAGGTGAATGATAAGCCATGACCTTATTGAGTGGTGGTGCAGGCTCGAAGGGCCGAATGGCCTACTCCTGCACCTATTTTCTATGTTTCTATGTTTCTATGCCCTCTAGTTCTAGTCTCCCCTATCAGTGGAAACATCCTCTCTGCATCCACCTTATCAAGCCCTCTATAATCTTATACGTTTCGATAAGATCACCTCTCATTCTTCTGAATTCATAAGAACTTAAGAAATAGAAACAGGAGTTGGCTATACGGCCCCTCGAGCCTGCTCCGCCATTCAATAAGATTGTGGCTGATCTGATCATGGACTCAGGTCCACTTCTACGCCCGCTCGCCATAACCCCTTATCGCTCAAGAAACTGTCTATTTCTGTCTTAAATTTATTTAATATCCCACCTTCCACAGCTCTCTGAGGCAGCAAATTCCTCAGATTTACAACCCTCTGCGAGAAAAAAATCCTCCTCATCTCTGTTTTAAATGGGCAGCCTCTAAGATTATGCCCTCTAGTTCTAGTCTCCCCCATCAGTGGAAACATCCTCTCTGCATCCACCTTGTCAAGCCCCCTCATAATCTTATACGTTTCAATAAGATCACCGCTCATTCTTCTGAACTCCAATGAGTAGAGGCCCAACCTACTCAACCCTTCCTCATAAGTCAACCCCCTCATCTCCAGTATCAACCTAGTGAACCTTCTTTGAACTGCCTCCAAAGCAAGTATATCCTTTCGTAAATATGGAAACCAAAACTGCACGCTGTATTCCAGGGGTGGCCTCACCATTCTCTTATATAGCTGTAGCAAGACTTCCCTGCTTTTATACTCCATCCCCTTTGCAATAAAGGCCAATATTCCATTGGCCTTACTGATCACTTGCTGTACCTGATTACTATCCTTTTGTGTTTCATGCACAAGTACCCCCAGGTCCCGCTGTACTGCAGCACTTTGCAATCTTTCTCCATTTAAACAATAACTTGCTCTTTGAACTTTTCTGCCAAAATGCATGACCTCACACTTTCCAACATTATACTCCATCTGCCAAATTTTTGCCCACTCACTTAGCCTGTCTATGTCCTTCTGCAGATTTTGTATGTCTTCCTCACACATTGCTTTTCCTCCCATCTTTGTATCATCAGCAAACTTGGCGACGTTACACTCGGTCTTTCTTCCAAGTCGTTAATATAGATTGTAAATAGTTGGGGTTTCAGTACTGATCCCTGCGACACCCCACTAGTTACTGGTTGCCAACCAGAGAATGAATCATTTAGCCCAACTCTCTGTTTTCTGTTAGTTAGCCAATCCTCTATCCATGATAATATATTACCCACAACTCTGTGAACTTTTATCTTGTGCAGTAACCTTTTATGTGGCAACTTGTCAAATGCCTCTGGAAGTCCAAATACACCACATTCACTGGTTCCCCTTTATCCACCCTGTTCATTACATCCTCAAAGAACTCCAGCAAATTTGTCAAACATGACTTCCCTTCATAAATCCATGCTGACTCTGCGTGACCGAATTTTGCTTCTCCAAATGTCCTGCTACTGCTTCTTTAATAATGGACTCCAACATTTTCCCAACCACAGATGTTAGGCTAACTGGTCAATAGTTTCCCGCTTTTTGTCTGCCTCCTTTCTTAAATAGGGACATTACATTTGCAGTTTTCCAAACTGCTGGGACCTCCCCAGAATCCAGGGAATTTTGGTAAATTACAACCAAAGCATCCACTATCCCTGCCACTACTTCTCTTAAGACCCTAGGATGCAAGCCATCAGGTCCAGGGGATTTATCTGCCCTTAGTCGAATTATCTTACTGATTCCAATAAATTGAGGTCCAACCTACTCAACCTTTCCTCATAAGTCAACCCTCTTATCTCTGGAATCAACCTTGTGAACCTTCTCTGAACTGCCTCCAAAGCAAGTATATCCTTTCGTAAATATGGAAACCAAAACTGCACGCAATATTCCAGGTGTGGCCTCACCAATACCCTGTACAACTGTAGCAAGACTTCTCTGCTTTTATATCCCATCTCCTTTGCAATAAAGACCAAGATTCCATTGGCCTTCCTGATCACATGCTGTACCTATATACTAAACTTTTGTGTTTCATGCACAAGTACACCCAGGTCTTGCTGTACTGCAGCATGTTGCAATCTTTCTCCATTTAAATAATAACTTGGTCTTTGATTTTTTTTCTGCCAAAGTGCATGACCTCACACTTTCCAAAATTATACTCCATCTGCCAAATTTTTGCCCTCTCACTTAGCCTGTCTATGTCCTTCTGCAGATTTTTAGTGTCTTCCTCACAGATTGCTTTTCCTCCCATCTTTGTATTGTCAGCAAACTTGGCTACGTTACACTCGGTCCCTTTTTCCAAGTCGTTAATATAGATTGTAAATAGTTTCAGCACTGATCCCTGCGACACCCCACTGGTTACTGATTGCCAACCCGAGAATGAACCATTTATCCCTACTCTCTGTTTTCTGTTAGTCAGCCAGTCCTCTATCCACGCTAATATATTACCCCCAACCCCGTGAACTTTTACCTTGTGCAGTAAGTAACCTTTTATGTGGCACCTTGTCAAATGCCTTCTGGAAGTCCAAATACACCACATCCACTGGTTCTCCTTTATTCACCCTGTTCGTTACATCCTCAAAGAATTCTAGCAAATTTGTCATACGTGACTTCCCCTTCATACATCCAAATTGACTCTGCCTGACCAAATTTTGCTTTTCCAAATGTCCTGCTACTGCTTCTTTAATAATGGACTCCAACATCTTCCCAACCACTGATGTTAGGCTAACTGGTCTATAGTTTCCTGATTTTTGTCTGCCTCCTTTTTTAAATAGGGGCGTTACATTTGCAATTTTCTGATCTGCTGGGACCTCCCCAGAATCCATGGCATTTTGGTAAATTACAACCAATGCATCCACTATCCCTGCCGCTACTTCTCTTAAGATCCTTGGGTGCAAGCCATCAGGTCCAGGGGATTTATCTGCCTTCAATCCTATTATCTTACTGAGTATCACCTCCTTAGTGATTGTGATTGTGTTAAGTTCCTCCCCCCTATAGCCCCTTGACTATCCACTGTTGGAATACTATTAGTGTCCTCCATCATAAAGACTGATACAAAATATTTGTTCAGAGTTTCTGCCATCTCCCTGTTCCCCATTACTAATTCCCCGGTCTCGTCCTCTAAGGGACCAACATTTACTTTAGCCACTCTTTTCCTTTTTATATACCTATAGAAACTGCTGCTATCTGTTTTTATATTTTGTGCTCGTTTACTTTCATAGTCTATCTTCCCTTTCTTAATCATTTTTTTGGTCATTCTTTGTTGGCTTTTAAACACTTTCCAATCTTTTGTCCTCCCACTAGTTTTGGCCACACTTGTTTTTAATTGGATACCATCCTTTATTTCTTTAGTTAGCCATGTATGGCTATCTTTTCTCTCACTGGAATATATTTTTCTTGAGAGTTGTGAATTATCTCCTTAAATGTATACCACTGTTCATCAACCATCCTGCACCTTAATCTATTTTCCCAGTCCACTTTTGCCAACTCAGCCCTCATACCTTCATATTCTCCTTTATTTAAGCTTAGTACGCTGGTTAGAGATCCAACTTTCTCGCCCTCCATCTGAATTTGAAATTCAATCATGTTAAGATCACAATTTATGTTCATGAATTGGATGAAGGGACCGAGTATAATGTAGCCAAATTTGCTGATGATACAAAGATAGGTAGAAAAGCAAGTTGTGAGGAGAATGCAAAAAATCTGCAAAAGGATATAGATCGACTAAGTGAGTGGGCAAAAATTTGGCAGATGGAGTTTAAAGTGGGAAATTGTGAGGTTATCCACTTTGTCAGGAAAAATTAAAAAGCAAATTATTATTTAAATGGGAAGAGATTACAAAATGTAGGGAAGTCCTGCTGCAACTGTACAGGGCTTGGTGAGACTACACCTGGAGTATTGCATACAGTTTTTGTCTCCTTATTTAAGGAGGTATATACTTGCATTGGAGGCAGTGCAGAGAAGGTTCACGAGGTTGATTCCTGAGATGAAGGGGTTGTCATGAAGAAAGGTTGAGCAGGTTGGGCCGATACTCATTGGAGTTTAGAAGAATGAAGTGAAAGAATAGAAACATATCAGATTCTGAGGGGACTTGACCGGGTAGATGCAGAGAGGATGTTTTCTCTCGTGGGGGAAAATAGAACTGGGGGGCATAGTTTCAGAATAAGGGGTCGCCCATGTAAAACAGAAATGAGGAGGAAGTTCTTCTCTCAGAGGGTAGTGAATCTTTGGAATTCTCTCCCCAGAGCCCTGTGGAGGCTGGGTCATTGAATATATTTAAGGTAGAGATGAACAGATTTTTGAATGTTAAGGGAGTCAAGGGTTATGGGGAGCGGGTGGGCAAGTGGAGTTGAGGCCAAGATTAGATCAGCCATGATTTTATTGAATGGCGGAGCAGACTCGAGGGGCCAAGTGGCCTACTCCTGCTCCTATTTCTTATGTTCTTTTGATTGCAGAATCGGCCGACAATTAAAATAAAATGGCAGCCACGCGCTCTCCCCTTTAAGGGCAAACTCGCCGCCCAGCCACTGGCAGCTTCCCGCTACGCGAAGCTGTTGGGGGCACTGACAAGCGGTCAATCGGTTATTTGAGAGCAATGTCGCTTCCGGGGCAGGGACCAGGCGGTGCGCGCTCTAATGATGTCATTACCGCTGTTCACACAGGAGTGAGGCGGATTCCATCTCCGCCTCAAAAAATCACGAGGGCAATGTCCCGATCGCCGGAGAGTTTGCCCCGACTGGGCGGAAACTCATTTCTGCCCTGTTACCACTGCTCTTCAAAAGGGGCAATTTCGGCCCCTTCGACTCTAGTGAGCTGTTAAAGATATGGGCAATGGGCTTGCAAAGCCCATGACCCATCTCTTTAATCATCCTCAGGTGGATGTCATCTGGACCAGCAGCCCAATCTATTCTAAGGTTTCTTATTTTGTCTGAAATAATACACTCAATTATTTTAATATTACTATTTTCTTATCTACAGTGTAACCCATAGTTGGTCATTGAAAATCATCTACAGCAGTAAAAACTGATGCAAAGTAATTATTTAACATCACTGCCGTACCTTAGGAATCTTTTGAATCTGTCTGAAGATGTCTTCCACTGGCCCTATACAATCTTTAATGGTCATCTGACTCCTAACATAGCTGAAAAAGCTTTTGCCGTTGCTGCCACAATTGACTACTATCTTCTTCCCTGTTAATCTCTTAGCTATTCTGATAGTTGCTATAGTTTCCTTTAATTCACATGATGTTGTTCTATATTCTCCTGTTAATTATTTTCCTTTAATCTGCTGAAGGACTTTTGTTAAATCTAATTTATCCTTGTTTAGTTAGCCATTTTGGTTATGTTTTGTCATGTGCCTTTGGGACATCCTAGCACTGTCTTTTGACTGATTGGGAGTCATTTTAATCCCCAAGAATGGGTGGGTTTGGGTCGGGTGAGGTTAAAAATGTTTAAATTTCAAACCCGACCCCAACCCGCCTCGAACTCGCCCACTTCCAGTTTTAATGGAGGTGGGACAGGGGACAGGTGACCAATTCTTCTCAGGAGATGGGTCAGTCGGTAATAACTTTTAAGGAGGTTGTGTGCCTCCACTTTTACAGGATTTTATTTGTAACCTATTTCGGCCACCTGGCAGGTAAAAGGAGGTGAGAAGGGCCAGATCCATAACCTAAATGCATTTACAACACTGCTTGTAGGCCAGGGCCAAGGTTCTGTACCCCCAGTGATCATCGATTCCCCTGATTTCCCCCCCCTCCACAATCTCCCCACAATCTCCCCCCAACCTTCATGCTCTCCCCCGCCCTTGCAATCTCTCCCCCCCGCCCCACCAAATACCACCTGCCCGTCTGACCACTATCTGCCCCCCAATCATGATCTCTCCCTGACCACCATCTCCCCCACCAACCACAATCTCTCCCTGCCCGACCTTGAGGCCACCTCATCACGATCTGCCGCCACCCCCTCCCCCCCACCACCATGAGATGCCCCCAACCAAGTTCTTCCCCCCTTCTCTCCCAAAATGTGATCTCTCCCTACCTGCTCTCTGCTCTTCAGCTGCGGCCTTGTGCCACAGGGTTTCCTGCCCGACAAGTCAATCAGAGTAAAAATAAAATACGTCCTTTGTTAATATATTCAGGACATCTGGGAAATTCATACTTCTGTGTTTCCATCCATAATTCCTTCCCCCACTCCAAACATGCCTCTTGTAAATATCATGGCATTGCCTGAGTAACCTCATGCCTTTGGAAGTATTCATTAATTTCATCCTGTATTATAACTTAAAGGGGTCAAGTTGCGGCCTGAGTTGCTCCAATCTTTTTGGAGCAACTGGTTTAGAATGGAGTATCTTAGAAATTGCAATTCTTGGCATTTAGTTTGCTCCAGTTCTAGTCAGTGAGAATAGTTTCATTTTGGAACAGATTTTTTTTTCAAAAGGGGGCGTGTCCGGCCATTTACGCCTTTTTTGAAAGTTTAGGCAGTGAAAACTTACTCCAACCTAACTTAGAATGGAGTAAGTGTAGATTTTTGTACGCTCAGAAAAACCTTGCCTACACTTTAGAAATCAGGCGCAGGTTACAAATCAGGTGTAAAGAATGAGGGGGCGGGGAATGGGGGGTGGGGGGAGGAGGGGAAGAGAAGTAATTAAATTTTATAAGCATTCAGCAGTCTTACTTATACAAATAAAGAGCCATCCTGACTAAAAAATTATAAACAAAGTAAATACAAAATATTGAATATTCCTAACTGTGTGAAGCAGCAGCAGCCTTCAAGCTACGGTGCTTCAGGCAGGCCTTCCTTCCATGTTGGAGACAGGGGCGGCGTCAGTGGCTCGATGGCAGCCGAAGAAACAGCAAGCAAGCAGCCTTCAAGCTGTGAGGGAAGCTGAGGCCATTCGGCCACGGGATAGGGACGGTGGCAGTGGCTGACGGCGGCCGATGACACAGCAAGTGGCCTTCGAGCTGCGAGGGTAACTGAGGCCATTCGGCCAGGGACAGGGAGAGGCAGCCAGATAGCCAGTTTGAAACTTAAATTTATAATTGCAGAATGGGTGCTGCATTGTCAACACCACGTATTATGCAATGGTTCGCCATCAATTCACTGCATAGGAGAGAATTGATTAGAGCTCACCGCACCAGGAACATCATAGCCCGTAGGCTGATGGGCAGGAGACCTTACCCACGTCGGCAATATCGAGCCAGGCGCTCGTACCTGGACATGAGTGAGGCTGATTGTGTCAAAAGGCTGCGTTTCTGCAGAGAAGTTGTTGTTGAGATCTGTGATATGCTGAGAGCAGATTTGCAGCCCAGAAGCAGAACGTCGACTGCCTTGTCTGTTGAAGTGAAGGTAACAGCTGCACTTGCCTTCTATGCCTCGGGATCGTTTCAGGCTACAACTGGAGATGTGTGCGCTATCTCTCAATGTGCAATACATGCCTGCTTTTACCAGGTCACGGCTGCACTGTATGCGTGGAGGAATGACTTCATCATTTTCCCAGTGACCGCACAAGCGATCCATGACAGGGCTGTGGGCTTCTTCAGGATTGCTGGCTTCCCAAATGTACAGGGCTGCATTGATTGTATCCACATCGCCTTGCAAGCACCTGTGGAGGATTCCAAGCATTACAGGAATAGAAAAGATTTCCACTCCATCAATCTGCAGTTCGTGTGTGACAACAAGCAACGCATCATGTCAGTAGATGCGAGATACCCTGGCAGCACCCATGATGCATTCATCCTACGCGACAGCGTTATATCTGACATGTTTGAGCAGCAGCCAGAAGGGCAGAGCTGGCTACTGGGAGACAAAGGGTACGGCCTGACCACCTGGCTCATGACACCCCTACGCGTGACACGGACAGAAGCTGACCGTCAATACAACATGGCGCATATTGCGACGCACAGCATCATTGAGAGGACCATTGGCGATTCTGATGCCTGGACCATTCCGAAGGCCACTTGCAATACTCTCCTCAAATTTCCGGTCACTTCACTGTTGTGTGCTGCATGCTCCATAACTTAGCCATCATGAGGCAGCAGGAGCTGGTAGTGGAACCAGAAGACCTACGTGAGGGTCCAGTGCCTGATGATAGTATTTTGGAAGAGCAGGATGAAGATGATGATGACGATCAGGAAAGCATGCAAGTGCCTGATGCCGGAGCACAAGGTCGGAGGAGGGCTGTCCATTGTGCTCCTTTAACGATTGCTCGAGCCCTGCGCCAGCAGCTCATCCGTGAACGCTTCAATTACTGATGCCTGAGGGCTCTGCGACCACTGTTGCCATGGACATGTTTATTCTTTGGAGTTGTTCCTACATTGTGTTGTGTTAATGGAAGATGATTCAGTTTTAATGAAAAAATATTTTATTGAAAAGTTAACGTCACTGTAATAAAATATTTATTGTATCAAACTTTACTTTTTAATATGATTCTTGAAGCTCACTTAAAAACTTTAAGATCACTTATAAACTTGTAAAGTTACTGAACAATTTCAAAGTGAAAAATCTTACACTCTTAAAATCACTTAAACTTCAAGATCACTTTTAGGTGCAAAATTAAATAAGTTACAAATAGTGAGAGCATTTACACTATAAGATCACTTAAAAACCCTAAGATCACTTATAAGTTGTAAAGTTACAAAACTTACAAAACAATTTCAATTTGAAAAACGCTACCACAGCTACATCAAGAACAAGAACAAAAGCAGCAAAGAAAGGCTGCAACCATGTCTCATCCATATCTCAGTGAATGTTCACTTCTTCATGGGGGCGTCATTTGATTGACGGGGCTGTGTGCTCTTATTGCAGCAGCTACCTCCCTGATGGCTTGTGCCATCATTTGCATGCCCTCCCTGATGGCCTGTGCCGTCGATTGCATTCCCTCGGACATTCCCTCCCTAAGTTCCCGTGTCATTACTGCTATTTCTCCCGTCAGGACCGTCAACTCTTCACCCACTGCACTGAAGCTACCGATGAATGATCAGGTAAGCTCATTGGTCTCCATACCCAATGCCACAACCTGAGCCGCAACTGTTGCACGCTGCATCTCAGGAGAGCGTGTCTCCAATCTCCTTCTCCTCTGCCTGGGTCTGCCTCGCGGTACCACTGCACTGGGAGGCACTGGCAGGGACGGTGGGACGCTCGGTGTTCCAAACGGCACCACTACACTGGGAGGTGCGGGTTGGGACTGTGGGACACTCTGTGTTCCAAACGGCAGTACTAGAGAGAGAGGCTCGGGCTGGGATGGTGGGGCGCTCGGTGTTCCAGACAACAGCACTCGAGTGTGAGCCGTGGGCTGGGATGGTGGGTGAATGGGTGTAAATGCTCCATGATATCACCAGCACCACTGGGACCCGCACGTCGGAATCAAAACCATAGAAGGTGGAACCAGAACCGATGCGAGTGGGAAGCGCAGGCTCGGACGGTGGTGCACTGGCTGTAAACTGCTGCATTACACCAGCAGTACCACTGGGACCCGTAACATGGGAATCAAAACCATGGAAGGTGGAACCAGAACCTATGCAAGGGGTTGAAACTCTGATGCCTCTTAATGGGCGCTCATAAACATTAATTTGGAAGCTCTCCCCTGTAGACATTTCAGTCATCACTGCCATCATCCAGTCTGGATTGTCTGCATCTGGTTGTACTGGTTCTTGTTCTGTATCTTCAGGATCCTCAGGGTGGGCAGCATCATCATCATCATGTTTTGCAAAATACATCAGAACAGTCAAATGTTTAACAGCAAGGGAGGGGACAGGATGGGTGGCATGAGTACTCACACACATAGCAGGCCAGGCAACAGGTTGATTTGAAGGGCCACGATGCATTTTCAAGACTTACCCTCTTCCTCACGTGCAGGCCCAGCTTGTGCTGTACTGATTGCTTTTCTCCATGTACGACTCATCATAGCAACTACCCTTTGTTCTAAGGGTGTCAGTGAATGCAGATTGGGCACGCCTCCTCCTATTTGAGTTGCTTCCCTTTTGTTGTGGGCCAATTTCTTCTGCAAAGAGTAAAATATAACTTTTTACAGAGTGCGTCTTTCTGCAGGGTGGGACATACAGATAGTCACGTTACAATTACGATTACATTAAAAAATGAAAATATTACTTACACTAACCACTCGACCAAGGTTGTGCCATTTCTTTTTACACTGGCTTCCAGATCTCATGGTATGCACCACTGCGCAGTAATCTTCTGCAACTTGGTTCCAACGTTTCTTCATTTCTTTAGGTGGCACTTTTATGCGACCTCTGTTACTGGTATCTAGCTCCTGCCATCTCTGCTCAATGACGTTGACTAATAACTCCACTTCCTCATACAAGAAATTCTTTGTTCTTGGTGGACGTTGTTCCATTGCTGTATTGAATTGACACTCTTATTTTTCAAAACACACAGTCCTTAATTTGCATGCACCTATGCAGCACCTGTTCTGGAAGTTTAGCAGTGAAAAGCAGCACTCACTGATTTCAGCAGGTGATTTATTCAACAAAGCTGCTAAAAGCACTCCTTCAGACACCAAAAAAATCACCAAAATTCAATCTCAAGCCTTTCCAGAGGTCCCACGAGACAAATCAGCAGTTTTCTTTAAGTACCTTTAAAAATAGCCGAGTGCCAATGTTTCTGGGCTATTGCGCGTGCATGCGCGCTCCAACGCGCATGCGCAGGGCTGCCGGCACGACGTTCCCTCATTTGACTTAGCCCCCGCCCCCCTCCACTTGCAGAATCAGTGCGCCTCTGTGGCTCCGCCCCCGCTGCTGTCTGCACGTCGCGCCAATCTCCCAGGGACCAGCAAGGAGCCCGAGAATTATGAGGTAGATTTTTGTCGCGCTTTTAGGTGCGAAATACGGGCGTCCATGTCGGGGCTGCGCCATTCTAGGCACGACCCGAAACTTGACCCCAAAGTATATAACTTTGAGGGAAAGGCTAATCATAGAACTGGAAAAATTAGGCAAAATATGTGAAAGATATATTATGAAGATGCTTTGTAGTACAATGAAACCATGTGGACTAACTTGCTTACCTCTAAGACTGGTGACAAACTTATAAATTTCACATTGTTCCCAACCAGCTATGAATGCAGTTTATAGATCATTCACACACCACTGTTTTTAATTTGGCTTAGTCCATGTGTCTGAAGTTTAATGGCCCTGAAATACCAAGGTTTCTGCTTCCCGTGGCCGTTCGACTAAAAATAGGAGAAAGATGCGCACTTACCTTTTGGTCGGACGCTCACCAGAGATTCTGGACTCGAGGCCTCCTCTTGCACAACGGAGCACGTTCACGTTGGGACATCCGCAGGAGTCACGTGGGTCTGGACACCTAATCACGGTAAAGTATTTTCTCATTCATAGTAATAGGAGTTTCGTAAGTTCAAAACTCCTATTACTATGAATGAGAAACACCCCAAAACATCCAAACACTACATAAAAATAAAAAAACACCTCACATAAATACATTATAGAAATTAAAGTTGATAGAAATGTTTGTGAAAAAAAAATCTTTGCCGATTTTTTAAAAAAGTTTTAATTATGGTTTAAAATAAAATTACCTGAGTTTTTAACAGAGGGTTTTTAACATAAATATGTATTTTAAAATGATATTTTTATATGTTTTTGATATGTTTTAAAACTCTTACACTGGTAAAAGTAGGCTATGCGCCTGCTTTTACCAGGTGCAAGAGTTTTAAGGACATTCGCAGGGCAAGAGATGGGCAAATAGCCCAATCTCTGCCATGGGAATGTCCTTCTCCCGGAGATGTGTGCGATCTGTCAAACCAGAAACTTGACAGATCAGAAAACCTGCTTTTACGATGCCTCCCTGGGTCTGTACACACTCCATATGGACCCGGAGAGGTCGGAATTTCAAGGTCAATAAGAATGAATAGCATAGTCAAGGAATGGTGTGACCAGTTAGAAACAAAGGGGACCACCTTTAACTTGAGAATGAGGGACTGGTAGAAATGCTTAATAAATGTTTTTCAGGTTTTAAGGGCAATATGAAAACCTGTAAGCGTTCCCGCGGAGGAATAATATTCAAAAGGAAACTGTATTAAAAATGTTATTAGGACTTAAAATACAAAAGTCACTGGGCCCGCTTGGTTTTAATCCCAGAAATACTAAAGGATGTTGAAGAGGAGAGGATGAAGGCACTCACTTCTCCAATCAGTTTTGCAAAGGAAATTGTGCTGAAGGACTGGGGGTGATTGGTGGTGAAAGATGGTGAGCAATGGACCAAATAATATTACTAGTTCTCTTTCAACTTCTTCTTTTGCAAGTTCTGTTCCTCCCATGGAATATGTGCCTCATATTTTTACTTTAATTATGCAGTACCTTGAACTTGTTTGTATTGAATGTCATTTGACACTGTTCAGCCTAGTGCAAATCTTGTTGAATTCTTTGTTTGAATCTGGGTTAATCATTATTGTAAGAACGAAACATGCAATAGGACATGTGCTTTAGGCCCATTGATGGCTTCAGCTACTTCCACCTCTATTAATCCATCACATTAGTGCTGTTTCCTGGTCATCGGCCTTGATGATTCAGCCTACGGACATTACCATAGATCTCATCACTACTTGAATGTCATTTGAGATTAGAACTTGAACTAGACTCTCCTACCTGTGAATCTAGTCAATCTAGTGTAATTGCTGTTGAGCAGACTGCTGTTATATATTTGTTTAAAAGATTAGTAGCATAAATCCTGATCTCACATCAGATAACAATGTTTCATTACATTAATTGTCTTGGCAAGCAAAAGGAACAACAATGATTTGTTAAACTGTTCAGTTTCCAGCACTGTAATATTTGTCTTCATTCTGTGTATTGCTACAGAGTGTCTATCGTTCTCTCATTCTTCCACAACCGGTAAATTGAAGTTCACTTGCCTCGTCAACTCAGCGTCAATCGCATTGTCATTATTGTACACCGAATGAGTTTCAGCAATTCAATAAGCCTTTTCCCCACATTTTCTGACTCCAGGGTGCTTCAAGCCACTCTTACATTGAGTTGAATTGCCTCAAACTGTGAATGTTTTAATTTATTCCCTGTGCCACGATCCTTTTCACTTCACAGTATCAGCTCTGAAGCAGGGAATTGAAAGGTCCTGAGATTGAATGAAATCACATTGTGCTTGGATTTTACAATAGTCATCAACCCATCAGTCTCTTCCTATAGGCTAACCAAATACTATAATTAATTCTTCATGTAAAAGCTGTCCCAATGTGCACAGTCTCTGAACAATGTCATAAGACAGGGATTTCAGTTATTGTAAGAAATGCATGATAAATTTGATTATCATTCTTGTAGATGTTAAATTGACAAACAAAAAAGTTGTTCTTGGAATGTGCCAAACAGCTTCAGTTATTCTGAAACAATACACATATCAATAATAAAAACCTTCAAATGATTAAGTATGTCTAATACAACTGTTTATCATAGCATTTATTTTATAATTCATTACTATTTTCATAATTATCAGAATCAGTTGTTTGATATTCATTTCTATATCATTTACCCCATTTTTGTGTTGTATATTAAACCCCATTCCACCTGCAATTCCACCATTTCCTTCATTTTAAAATCTGTACTGCCCAAAACATTAGCATGTGACCAGTGAACTGCATAAGCCTGCATATGATAATCATAAAAATGCTTAATGCTCTCTGTGAAATTGGTCGAGAGGAATTTGATATGAGAGCGTTTAACTCTTGTACGATAACGTCGCTCATAGTTATTTCCAGGCTATAGACTTTTTCAGAAGATGATCCGCAAAATATTTTGACAGGCTAGAATTAAACCCAAAACTGAAGGAGCACAGAGAACCCTCAGAGTTCTCTCCACCCAGCTTTATGCTTTAGAGTTATGCAAAAATTCCTAAGAATTCAATCGCTGATCTTTTTCTGCGGAGAAATCACTTCCCCTTTTGATCTTCAGCAGGAAAAGAGGAACACCCATTTCTACCCACACTGTTGAATCTTTGTTTTAAAGAATCTCTACATCTGTAGTGCAAAGCAGTTATTTTGTTGGAGGATTCACAAAATAATGCTTATTTATTTCCGCTGAAGCTGAATAAAAATAACACCCTCCATCTTGTTGCAGTTAATACAAAACCTGGGTAATTAATTAAGTATGAAGTTCTACCCATTTGAACAGGACACTCCACACCACAAAATATTCAAATATACCTCCCTTATGGGCCACCAGTATAGTATGACATTATATCAAAATGGCTATACCATCACATATAAATAAAACTAAAATGGCATTTTCTCTCACTAAAATTGAGTTTGAGATGCAAAGATAAAGAAATCTTCCCAAGTCTCCGAAGTGAGCTGAAAGTAATTAAAGTGGCCATAATAGCCAAAGTAAATTGCATTGTTCAGCTGTGTGTTCCAGCAACTGGTTTAATCAGCAAAAAAATGCCTTGGGTGTTTCAGAGGGACAGAAGCAGAAGAGCCCAGAGCCTACTGAACCCTTTATTAATATTGCTTTCCTTGGAAAACTCTACCAGAAGCAGCTGCAGTGCCAGCACCATTGGACACTGGCATCACACAAAAGTACGAGGTTAGCTCATTTAAATGTTTTCCTGAATTTACCAGCATGTAATCCATCACACACTGGGAGCAATGGGGGGAGGGGGGAGAAATTTGCACGGCAGCTGCCTGTGAAGTGCCAACTTGTTTTTCATTGAGCAGGGAAGGGGAATAGATAATGGTGGTGGCAGAACAGTTGTGGACAAATTGGAAAAGAGGAGGTGAACCAGGTGGCCCGACTGATATGCAAGGATCACCCAAGCAAAGAAAATCAATTGTTTAAACAAAATAGGCCTGCTCTTTGGCCTTATTGAGACTGGGTGCTGGTGGCCGTGCCCCAGTTGCGTTATGGAAAAGCCTCTAACATTAGTATTTTTAGTGAAACTAAGAAGCTTTGCGCACAGTTTGTGACTAGACTCCCAGCAGCCTTCATACTGGCCGGTCTTATTCAGCTGCACTGAGCCCATTGGGTGCATCAAATTCTTCAGGCCTCCATAGCTGATAGTATGAGGAGTTGGCACAACTTCAGCGCCTTGAGCACCCACCATTGTATTATAAACCGCTTTAGATTTGTAGTGCACATTCCCCCTATTAAATATAGAAGTTCTAGTCTGCTGTTTGTAGAACAATCACAAACAAAACTTTACAAGTCTGGTACTTTCACAATTCTGACCTCCAAGCTTTGGAACCCCATTAAGTAGCACAATGAATCATTATAAAATTGTTAATAATAGAAAAATGGCTGTCAATATATAATATATAATAAAAACAGAAAATACTGGAAATACTCAGCTGGTCAGACAGCATTTGTGGAGCGAGAAACAAGGTTAACATTGCAGGTCAATGATCTTTCATTAATATAATTTATTTATATGGAACACAAACTTTCATATGCTATACTTCCAAACAAAAAATACTGTAAATGCACCTATTAATGTTCACATCTATAATAGGTGATTAGTTAGAATGACCTAATTAATATAACATTATTGAATGATCCTTGGATTTAAACTAGCCTTCTCTTTCTCACCTCATTTACATTATTATAACTTTCTCATGTCAGTATTTTATCTTATTATTTTAGATTGCTTCCTTTTTTTAATGTTTTATCTGGGTAAGACTTTTTGATAACCACTAACTTAATGCAAGAGAGTTTCAATCTACGACCAAAATATGAATGTGTTTTGTTTTCACTCCCAAAATTGTACAAGAAAAACATTTGGCATAAGCATGATGCTAAACATTATGGTTCTACTGGATAAAAACAATTAAAACCCATGCAACACTTTGGAATGAACAGTAAGCTTGTAAGATTTGTATTGGTGATTATTAGGTGGATATATTCTGACACATAGGGTCACCCATTGGGAAAGTGAAAGATTGGGTACAATGCTGGTTTTAAACCTCGCCCGATTTTATTTTCTATTGAAGTCAACGGAGAGTAATATTGGATGTTCCACCCGATTCCTTGGGTTTTCCAGCCCAGCAAGTTAGATTAAAATTGCCCCATAGTATTTTATAACCAATTGTCAAAACCATTGCAGTCACAGACCTGAACTTATTGAAATGAATAGTTTCAAACCTCTATGAATTAATTACATTTTGGTTTGCCACTTGTGATGTTACAAAGGTTCAGAAGCTAATTTGTTAAAAAAAATTTTGAAACAAAAGATGTTTAGTCACTTTTCTTAGCTTGCTGCAGTATGTCACACAAAATCAATATTCTACCTACATGATAATGTCAATGAACACAACATTATTAATTTGTCAATCTGCTGGTATGATTCCTGCAGACTGTTGGCATATTGGAATGTAAAGCTTAGCCTCAAGTATATTATAGTCACTACTTTTTGTCTAGCACAGAATATTACAATAATAAGCCTTGGCACTGAATCATGCTGTAATTACTGCAGGAGGGTCAATGGTCACTGGCATTGATTGCATTACTGAGTACATTGCCATTCTGAGCAGCAGTGAATTTAAGAAGTGCTGATTACTGCATGTTATGCAATTACTTTTAAGTTCTCTGTCACAACTTTTGTCATGGAAAAGGTCGGTCCTATTGTTAAAATGTCAACCAATGTTCATATTTCTACATGTTCTATTAATCATGACTAACTGTAATTCAGTATTGTTGGAATGTATTGATACTTAAGGGGAGATTTTAGTCTCCCCCATACCCTACCCCCCCACCACCACCCCGACATAAACTGGGCGGATGGCTCAGTACAAATTGTTCGAGTGATTTACTCACTGATGTCTCACATGGTTCCCACTCTCATCAATTTTAACCTGTTCTTCTGAGTAGATGGAAAGGGCACCTGCCTAAAGCCGTAATGTCCTTGTTTAAATATGTAAGATCAAGGTCCAAAGACATCATCAGGCCTCAACTGCAGTTTTAACTGCTGTCCTGAGCAAGGAAACCATTTTGAATTTCCTGCCAGGTGTAGACAGCGGGAAGAGGATATGGAAGCCATTTAAGGTACATTTTTTTTTACTTTTCTTGTAAAACCAGGTGGAGTAGGAATGCTTTTCTGGGCTCCACAAGAAAAGTTTAGGACTCCCTTGTCCTGCACTGCCCCCCTTCCATCCTTGCAACTTACCTTCTTGCTGGCGAGCCTCTCTTTGGTACCAGCCAGAGGACTCCTACTGTCTAACTTTTGCTTCTGTTAATTCCCACCTGTTTCGGGCAGACAGCTGACCACCAGCAGGCAGATGAGGCCCAGGCGTTTGATTCACTCAGGCCTCACGCTGTTGTGGTTGTGGTGGGGTGGGGTGAGGGGAATTGGTGCTCACCCAACCCTCTGCCTGCTCAAAGCCCGCTCTGGGTTTAAATTGAAGCATTTGTTTCTTCACTACAACTCTACTGTGAACCATTGTGGACTTTATGTCAGGGATTCAAGAGTTTGGTTATGATCCTTTAACCTGCATTCTACAGCTGATATTTATAGTCAAAGAATTGTAGGTGCAAGTGATCTACCATACTGCCTTCATAAAAATGTTTAGCAAACCTATCTTCACTTGTTTACACATTTCACTTGGTCTCATCATGACAAAAATGCAGTCTCTCAGCAATTAAAAAAAAATTGGCAAACACTTTTTAATACAAACCATGTTCTTCTATCATCATTTGTATGAAGGAACTTACATTATTTCGTCAACCGTATGACTGAGGTAAGCCCGCTCCCTAAAATTATATTGGAACTTTTACATTGTTCTCAATAGTTCAGCTTTCAAGCTGTTCCTGATGTGTGGCACCAACTGTTAGTCATTTAACCATGAATATTTGATTGATTTTAACTGTACAGGATATTGAGGGAATAATGGAAACCACCTGAGACCAGTTTGAGAGGTTTGAATCATATGATTGAGACTCAAGCAATTTATATTGATCATAATAACATAAAACCGAATTCAAGAATATCAAGCAGTGGTGTCACAAGCTGGAGCACAGTAATGGAAGATGCAGGTTTGATTCCCCCATACCAATTAACTTATAATCTCAGCCATGCTGAGATTGCTCAGGTTTTTGGGAGAGGCTGAGGCCTTCAGGTGAAAACTTTGATGAAAGCATTAAAAAACACAAAAGACGATTTAATAGATACATTTAATATATCATTGTGAAATATGTAATTTTTGATTTTGTTTAAACCTTATTTTGGACATTAGACATTACTAAGGAATGTGTGATGTCTGAAAAAAAATTCAGAAATCATTTTCAGAAACCGATAGCCAGATTTGACCACTTTGCACAGAGTGATATATAGGCAAGACCCCCAATAAATATGGACATAGTAATTTATACTAGGAAAATCTGCCGCAAAAAGTGTGACAAAATGTAACAACAGAAGGTCAAATGGCCCAGACAGGAACTGCAAGATTTTTAATATATTTTGGATAATGTCCTTTGAAAAATTCAGCACACGTTGGCCTGAAATTATTCTTGTTTACTCTTTTTAAATGTGTTTGCATTGTTTCCTTTACAATTGGCTTCAATATTTTTATTACAGCAGATGTCAAAGTATCAGGCCTGCAATTCCCAGGATTCAGGCTCTGACTATTTCAAAAGATAATTAAATAGCTAACCTTATTCCAATTTTCTGGTACCACTCCTGCATCCAATCAACCGTGAACCAACATCTGATGCAGTTCTCCCTCCTTCTACCCTAATTTCTATAAGTATTCTTGGATCTAATACTTTTGTTCATTGTGCCTTACGAATATTCAAATAGTGTAGTTTTCCATTCATTGTTCCTTACTAACCTCTGTTATCTCTATAAATTCAGTTGTATTCCCACCCCTCTAATTGCTACCAACATCCTGTTCAG
Organism: Pristiophorus japonicus; assembly: GCF_044704955.1. NCBI lineage: Eukaryota > Metazoa > Chordata > Chondrichthyes > Pristiophoridae > Pristiophorus > Pristiophorus japonicus. The sequence continues at coordinate 448,387,149 of NC_091977.1, read as the reverse complement.
TGAAAAGAGTTGAGGAACAGTCATTTAAAAGTTGCAGTATACTGTTCCTTCCCTTCTTGTTCTGCCTGTTTTCAATTGAATTAAAACGCTTTAGAAGAATGAGAGGGGATCTCATAGAAACATATAAAATTCTGACGGAATTGGATAGGTTAGATGCAGGAAGAATGTTCCCGATGTTGGGGAAGTCTAGAACCAGGGATCACAATCTAAGGATAAGGGGTAAGCCATCTAGGACCGAGATGAGGAGAAACTTCTTCACTCAGAGAGTTGTGAGCATGTGGAATTCTCTACCGCAGAGAGTTGTTGAGGGCAGTTCGTTAGATATATTCAAAGGGGAGTTAGATGTGGCCCTTACGGCTAAAGGGATCAAAGGGTATGGAGAAAAAGCAAGAATGGGGTACTGAAGTGCATGATCGGCCATGATCATATTAAATGGTGGTGCTGGCTCGAAGGGCCGAATGGCCTACTCCTATTTTCTATGTCTATGTTTACTTGCAATCTTAATGGAAATTGGATTCCCAAACAGGTCTATCATCTGGATTATTGTCACAGCAACACCTACTTTAAGTTGTTTTCTAATTCTGCTGCTTTCTTTTTCTTTAAATCATATAAATGGTTTGTTTTTCCATAATGCTGTCTTTAAAATCCTTCTTAAGAATTTCTAAAACTATGATACTGAATATGAAACCAAAGTATATAAGTAAATAAGGTAAACAAGCAATTGTCAAAATAGATAAAGCAGTTAAAAAAGAATAAAAACAATCAATAACGTCAGCCAATCGGCTTCCCCGCAGTGTGTTAAGCAAGTGATTGAGACATTGAGCAAGATGCCCCATTCATAACATTTCCTTTGGGCCAAGCACATTAGCATGATAGGACTGTCAACTTTTATAGAGTGGCAGAATTTCTGGAGGTGCAAGGTGCAATCAACTATTCCCATATATGTGTGTTTTGAGAATGCCATCAACTTTATCAACAGAAAAGGGTTTCACTGCATGACTGCACAATTGGTGTGTGATCAGAACCACTTCATAAAGCTTTTACTTTTAGACAATATACCACAACATTACTGTTTACTGGTGTAAGTCAAGTGTCTGAATGGCGGATCAGAAATCAGGTCTACCCTCTGCTGATAACCTCAGATAATTTCCCTACTACCTGGCTCAGCATTGATACAATGAGCAGGATGCGCTGCAGGAACTCACCAAGGCTTCTTCAACAGCACCTCCCAAACCTGTGACTTCTACCACACCACCTTGAAAGACAAGGGCACAAGTGCATGGGAACACCATCATCTCCAAGTTCCCCTCCATGTCACACATCATCCTGACTTGGAAATATATTTCTATTCCTTCATTGTCGCTGGGTCAAAATCCTGGAGCTCCCTTCCTAGCAGCATGTGGGAGTACTTTCACTGCACGGATTACAGCAGTTCAAGAAGGCAGCTCACCACCACCTTCTTAAGGACAATTAGGAATGGGCAATAAATACTGGCCTTGCCACATTCATATCCCAGGAACGATTAAGAAAAAAACTGTCATCACAGTAAAATGAGTCCTAACATCTTTTTCAAGTATATTATATAATTCACATGTTGACATTTAGCTCTTCTCCACAACAGCCAAGGCTTCAATGTTGAAAACATTCTGCTCTTCTTTCTCCCAGGCATTCCTCCACTTTGCCCCAATGGATCTTCACATATACCATAAGTACTAACAATGTTTTAATCAACAGAACTATGTGGGCTGTTTACTTGTCACCTTGCCTCCCCTTTAGGCCTGAAATTGTGTGCCCTTTCAAACCTAGGTTCCTACTTCTCCTTAGTGCTCTCTCAGTGGTAGGAAGTTCTGAAGTGGCTGGCTGATGTTCTCCAGCAGGAGCTATTAGAAACTAAGGGATCTGTTGTAGGCTTTGTCTTGCCTGGTGCTGTAAGGCCAGTGTGGCCCTGAATACTTTCTAACAGATATTCAGGCATCTGAGGGGGCTACTGAGAGTGTACACACATGACGCTGTTCTGAGAGAAAGTTATGGATGTTCACACTGACAAGGTCACTAGTACTGGGCTCCTTGAAAAAATGCAACATTCCCACTGACTCTTGGGAATCCCTGTCCCGAGACCGCTCAAAGTTGAGGAGGAGCATCTGAGAAAGTACCGAACACTTTGAGTCTCCTCGCCGGGAGCACGCAGAGGCCAAACACAAAAAGCGGAAGGAACATACGACAAATCAAGCACCACATCCACCTGTCCCTCCAACTACCATCTGCCCCACCTGTGACAGAGATTCCAAAATTGTCTCCTCAGTCACCTTAGAACTCATTTTAGTGTGGAAGCATGTCATCCTCGACTCCGGGGGACTGCCTAAGAAGAAGACTGGGCTCTGGCACTGCTTAGACACTGATCCACAGGAATGCAGATTGAATGGTCCCAAGCAAATCACTGAAGCCCTGAAAGACAGTCCCCTGTAGCTTGGTGCTCAAGGTATCAATAGCAGCAGTTGCAGCAGCCATGCTGACTGGCTTTAGTTCTACCACTGTCAGGCTTCTGCAATAGTTCATTCTGGAGCTTCCTGACATTCCAAGATTGACTGCATGGCTGTGCATACATGCAATCATGGTACTGCAGATGTGGCTAGTGGACTCCTCCAATTAAGCCACCATCTACAACACATTCTCGAATACTGTCCTTAATGCCTGAATATGTTTCATTTTAACCCCAAAACGCAGGTGGGTTGGAGTACGGATGAAGGATAAAGTGTTAAAAATCTGAATCATGATGCCCAGAGACTTGAGCACAAAAATCTAGGCTGATACTCCAGTGCAGTGCTGAGGGACTGCTGCACTGTTGGAGGTGCAGTCTTTCGGATTGAGATGTTAAACCAAAGCTCCGTTTGCTCCCTCAGGTAGACCTAAAAAACCTATGGCACTATTTGGAAGAGGAGCAGGGGAGTTATCTCCGGTGTCCTGGACAATATTTATCCCTCAATCAACATAACATAAACAGATTATCTGGTCATTATCACTTGCTGCTTGAGGAGCTTGCTGTGTGCAATTTGGCTGCTAACGTTTATTACATTACAACAGTGACTACACTTCAAAAAGTACTTCAGTGGCTGTAAAGCGCTTTGGGACATCCGATTGTCATGAAAAGAGCTATATAAATGCAAGTCTTTCTTTCTTTCTTTCAAACCGCCTCCAACCTATCTGTTAAGTCTTGAATAAAGTGTCAGACCAGATACTGCAAGCTCAAAGTAATGTGTGACAGTAGTCCTTTATTACAGATCTCAGAGTGCCTCTCCAGCCTGTGAGGCTTCCTTATATACAGGTGCTCCCAAGGGATTGTGGGATCCCTTGGGACTCCAGCGGATAAGCCCTCTGGTGGTTAGACATGGTATTTACAGGTTTGCATACATAACAACACACACACCAAAGTCAATAGTGTAACTATTTACAATGTGAGTCGATCTGGGGCCTTCCTTTCCCTGGTTGATCGTCTCGGTGCAAATGCTGGTTTTGGTGAGTCATTTGTTGGGCCCTCGCTGGGCTGCTGCGCAGCTGGCTCTGCTGGGGGTGGTGAGTCCTGCTTCGTGGTCAATCGCTGGGTCGGTTGCCACTTGTGTGTATGTTGGAGGGTCGAAAAAGGTGGAGTCTATTGTGGGTTGTTCTGGATAGTCCGTGAATCTGAGTTTGGTTTGGTCCAAGTGTTTCCTGCAGGTGAGTCCATTTGAGAGATTAACGACAAAAACCCTACTCCCCTCTTTGGCCAACACAGTGCCAGGAAGCCACTTGGGGCCTTGTCCATAGTTCAACACAAATACAGGATCATTTATCTCAATTTTGCATGACACATTTGCGCGATCATGATATGTATTCTGTTGAAGCCGCCTGCTCTCTACCTGATCGTGTAGATCAGGGTGTACTAACGAGAGCCTTGTCTTAAGTGCCCTTTTCATGAGTAGTTCAGCGGGAGGGACCCCAGTGAGTGAGTGGGGTCTCGTGCGGTAATTAAGCAGGACTTGGGATAAACGAGTCTGCAGTGAGTCTTCAGTTACCCTTTTCAAGCTCTGCTTGATTGTTTGAACTGCTTATTCTGCCTGACCATTGGTTTAAACGGGGCAGATGTGACATGTTTGATCCCATTGCGGGTCATGAACTCCTTGAACTCGGCACTGGTAAAGCCCATTGTCACTTACAAGGACATCAGGCAGGCCGCATGGCCCGTAGGCTTTCAATGATGGCAGCGGACATGCTTGCCAACATTATCACACATTCAATCCATTTGCATTACGCATCAACAACCACTAAGAACATTTTTCCCAAGAATGGGCCTGCATAGTCGACATGGACCCTGGACCATGGTTTGAAGGGCCAGGACCATAAACTTAGTGGCGCCTCCCTGGGTGCATTGCTTAACTGTGAACATGTATTACATTTGTGCACGCAGGACTCTAATTCTGCATTGATACCGGGCCACCACACATAGGATCTGGCTATCGCTTTCATCATTACGATGCCTGGGTGGGTGTTGTGGAGATCACTGATGAAAGTGTCCCTGCCCTTTTTTAGATTATGGGAATCAGTTCCTTTGTGTACGTTCTCAGTTTAGTATGAATGGGAGTCAGGACTGGCCTTGAGGCCTTGCTGCACCACAATTTATTGAAAGTCTTTTTGCTCATTATGGACTGGCTTGTGCCCGTGTCCAGCTCCATGGACACCGGGAGTCCATTTAATTCAACCTTCAGCATTATCGGGGGACACTTTGTGGTAAATGTGTGTACCCCATATACCTCTGCCTCCTCGGTCTGAGGCTCTGGTTCGTTGTGATCCACCGTGGATCTGTCCTCCTCTGCATCATGGTGGTTTGCAGGATTATCAGGGTTTGCAGCTCGCCTGAACATATGTTGGAGGTGTCCCATTGTTCCACAACCCTTGCAAAAGTATCCTTTGAAGCGGCATGAATGGAAATGATGATTAGCCCTGCAATGCCAACAATGTGTTAATGGCCTTGTATTCACCACCCTTGATAGTGGACCCTGAGTCATCTGCGGACGTGCAGCTGCAGGCATGTAAGTCCTGCCCTGTACCTTTTGATTCGAAAACAACATTACTTTGTTCACAGTACTTGCAGCAGCACTCGTGTGCTGAGAAATTTGTTTGGTATTGTCACTGGTGGCGATAAACGCCTGGGCTATCGCTATGGCTTTACTCAAGATTGGGGTTTCTACAGTCAAAAGTTTGCGAAGTATTACTTCATGGCCAATGCCAAGTACAAAGAAGTCCCTGAGCATGTGCTCGAAGTGTCCTTCATATTTGCAATGTCCTGCAAGGCGCCTTAGCTCGGCGACATAGCTCGCCACTTCCTGGCCTTCAGACCTCTTGTACGTGTAGAACCGATACCTCGCCATTAGAGCTCTTTCCTTCGGATTTAGATGCTCCTGGACCAGTGTGCACAACTCATCCTATGACTTGTCTGTGGGTTTCGCTGGAGCAAGCAGATTTTTCATGAGGCCATACGTTGGTGCCCCCCAAACGGTGAGGAGAATTGCCCTTCGTTTGGCAGCGTTCGCTTCTCCTTCCAGCTCGTTGGCCACGAAGTATTGGTCGAGTCGCTCCACAAAAGTTTCCCAATGATCTCCCTCCGAAAATTTCTCCAGAATGCCCACAGTTTTCTGCATTGTTGTGATGGGGTTTGTCATTTGTATCTCGTCGCCAGTTGTTATGTCTGGAATAAAGAGTCAGACCAGATACTGCAAGCTCAAACTAAGGTGTGACCATAGTCCTTTATTACAGATCTTATAGTGCCTCTCCAGCCTGTGAGACCTCCTTATATACAGGTGCTCGCAAAGGATTGTAGGATCCCTTGGGACTCCAGGGGATAAGCCCTCTGGTGGTTAGACATGGTATTTACAGGTTTACATACATAACCGTCCACTTCCGATTTTAAGGGAGGCAAGACCGGTGAAATGGAGGGGGTGGGGTGTGCGGGGGTGGGGGGGCTGGTATTTGGGCAGCCAATCCTCTCCCATGAGGCAGGTTGGCACTTTAAATATGTTAATGAGGCTGGAAGCCTCAGATTTAATCTGCTGTTGTGCAGGTTTAACTGTGGCCGGCTGGATTTCCCCGGGCCTCAGGATTCCAGGTAGCTGCAGCGAGACGAAGACAGCCTTAGGGAGCAAGCTCCCCCATTGTCAACACCCCCCTTGTAATGACCCCCACTCCCGGTCAGGGATCGTTTCCCCTGGGGTCGAGCTTTTGTCTCCCCAGGATCGGGGCTCGGACCCTCCACCCCCGGAGCTCAGAACCCTCCCCTCTATATCGAGGCTCGCATCTACATGTGGTTGTGGTCTCTCGTCCAGCATTCTCCACTCAACTGGAAGCTAGCCTATCAATCAGGCTGATTTCCAGGTGGGGAACCTGTCTGTGATGCCGCACCCTAACTGTAGAGTTAAAACTCCACAGACTCCCTCGTTCGCGGCAGCTCCAAAAGTAAAAAAATCCAGCTTTTTTTAAATGCCAGACTCCAGAGATCTAGGTTGGAGAGCTGATGTTTCCTGAGCCTGACCCTTTGATCAACAATGACCCTGTACACGCCCCTCAGACTCAGTATCTACTCATTCCTCCCCTACCCCATCAGTCCCACTCGCAGATGGTTGTCTCTGGGGGCTTGGCTGGGAGAGAGTGAATGGCGATATGGTTGAAGAGGCGTTGGCAGGTCCTGACATGAGGCACAAGGTTCCTATTGCTACTCTTCCTTAGCTTATTGCTGTGGCACAACCATGAGAGAAGAAAAATAAGAGAGGTAAACGAGGTTAGGTAAGCTGTACATTGGCCGTAAGTCTTTCAGTACAAGACATGAGCTGAAGCATTCACAATGCATTAAGATATCAGATTTCTCCTGCTGCAAAAATGGAAGAGACATGAGAAGATGAATCTCTTAAATAACTTGCAGCTGGCACTTCTGCTCCTATTTCTCCAACTCCCACTGCTTCTCCCTGACAATGAGTACCAGAGCTTCCTCCTCATAAGGGATGAGAGGTTGGAGGCTGAAATTTCCACCAGCTGTGGATGTTTTTTTTGGTAACTATAAGCCACTTTTTCCTTGTAGCTGAAGTGGAATTTGAAGGCCCTCTGCTTATCATCTTATGGAATACAACTCCAGTTGTAGGAAAGCATCCCGTAATGAAGGTAATAAGAGGTGTAGGAAACGATGACTCCATATTATGTGAGATTGTCAGTTCTTCCTTTCATGATAAGCTATGAGTGAAGGAGCGCTTGCCGGGGAAGGAAGGGAGTGCGAAGGTTGCACCGAACCTTATGGACATTCCAAGTGTTCAGCAAAGACAGGGCAAGGTGATCAGAAATCTTAAACCTGCTTATCACAAGATGTTATTGCTTCCTCTTACCTCAGCTAACCTGGCGGTGCATTAAACTTTTTTCAGCACTGAGTAACCTCGTGGGGGTTGGTAACCAAGGCCATCTCCTTCCATCGGGTCTGCACCCGATGTCTTTGGTTGACCTCCTCCCCCTTGATCCCAAATATCTGCTTTATTCTGAACAATAAAACCTCAACAACAACAACAACTTGTCTTCATATCGCACCTTTAACATAGTAAAATGTTCCATAAGAACATAAGAATTAGGAACAGGAGTAGGCCATCTAGCCCCTCGCGCCTGCTCTGCCACTCAACAAGATCATGGCTGATCTGGCCGTGGACTCAGCTCCACTTACCCGCCCGCTCCCCATAACCCTTAATTCCCTTATTGGTTAAAAATCTATCTATTTGAATACATTCAATGAGCTAGCCTCAACTGTTTCCCTGGGCAGAGAATTCCACAGATTCACAACCCTCTGGGAGAAGAAATTCCTTCTCAACTCGGTTTTAAATTGGCCCCCCCGTATTTTGAGGCTATGCCCCCTAGTTCTAGTTCCCCCAACCAGTGGAAACAACCTCTCTGCCTCTATCTTGTCTATCTCTTTCATTATTTTAAATGTTTCTATAAGATCACCCCTCATCCTTCTGAACTCCAACGAGTAAAGACCCAGTCTACTCAATCTATTATCATAAGGTAACCCTCTCATCTCCGGAATCAGCCTAGTGAATTGTCTCTGTACCCCCTCCAAAGCTAGTATATCCTTCCTTAAGTAAGGTGACCAAAACTGCACGCAGTACTCCAGGTGCGGCCTCACCAATACCCTATACAGTTGCAGAAGGACCTCCCTGCTTTTGTACTCCATCCCTCTCGCAATGAAGGCCAACATTCCATTCACTTTCCTGATTACCTGCTGCACCTGCAAACTAACTTTTTGGGATTCATGCACAAGGACCCCCAGGTCCCTCTGCACCGCAGCATTTTGTAATTTCTCCCCATTCAAATAATATTCCCTTTTACTGTTTTTTTTTCCAAGGTGGATGACTTCACATTTTCCGACATTGTATTCCATCTGCCAAACCTTAGCCCATTCGCTTAACCTATCTAAATCTCTTTGCAGCCTCTCTGTGTCCTCGACACAACTCGCTTTCCCACTAATCTTTGTGTCATCTGCAAATTTTGTTACACTACACTCCGTCCCCTCTTCCAGGTCATCTATGTATATTGTAAACAGTTGTGGTCCCAGCACCGATCCCTGTGGCACACCACTAACCACTGATTTCCAACCCGAAAAGGACCCATTTATCCCGACTCTCTGCTTTCTGTTAGCCAGCTAATTCTCGATCCATGCTAATACATTTCCTCTGACTCCGTGTACCTCTATCTTCTGCAGTAACCTTTTGTGTGGAACTTATCGAATGCCTTTTGGAAATCTAAATACACCACATCTATCTGTACACCTCTATCCACTATGCTTGTTATATCCTCAAAGAATTCCAGTAAATTAGTTACTGCTTCACAGGAGCATTATAAAACAAAATTAGAGTGGGCGAAATTCCCCCGTTGTGCACGTCCCATTAGTGCCTCCGGGGAACAAACCTGTTTTTGTCTGGGGGTGGTGGGGGCGATTGCGCTACCGGATACCGGATCCCTGCCAAAATGCGCGGGAGTTAGCGGAGGCACTGACACAGAAGGACCACGCCCTGCTGGTAGTGCCCCAGGCAGCCGCACAACCATCGATGACATAATCGCTGTGCGCGGCGTCCCCTTAGTGTCCCACGGTGACACCTTTCCGCCCCGCAGCGGAAATTGGCCAGTGCCTCGCGAGTAGTGCCGGGCTGCAGCCTCGGCACCACACTGCCCTGGTGGCCCAGAGGAGGCCAACAAAGGCCCTGCAGAGTGCACAGCAGCCTTCCCATGTAACGGAAGGGGAGGGGCATTGAAACATGTCAGCATTACATGGAGAAGCCATGTAGCACTGCCGATTCCACCCGACTAGCGCCCCAGATGCCGCCCAATCCACTTCCTGTGAGGGTTGGTTAACCCCAATTTCGTTACTGGTGCGGGTCTTCTGCACCGGGTGCAGGTGGTCCATCCCCGACTGGGTTACCATCCCCAAACGCTGGAGAATTTCACCCCCTGGGCCTCATAAGGAGATATTAGGGTAAATGATCAAAAGTTTTGTCAAAGAGGTAGGTTTCAAGCAGCATCTTAAGAGGAAAGAGGCATAGAGAGGTGGGGAAGTTTAGGGAGGGAATTCCAGAACATGAAGGCACGGCCACCAATGGTGGAGCGATTAAAATCTTCAGGTGAATCAGAAAACTTGGAGGCTCTTGTTAAAGCACCATCAGACATATTCCCTTTGCTTTCAATAGTCCAGTTTCTTACTGGCAGATAAGCTGCTGCAGTCACTTAAATATTGCCCCAGTACTGACTTTTAGCAACCCACCCCCCCAATGGAGATCATCTCCCAATAGAGAAATACTTGCATTTATATAGCACCATTCATGACCTTAGGATGTTCCAAAGCGCTTTACAACCAATGAAATAATTTTGAAGTATCGTCACTGTTGTAATGTAGGAAATGTGGCAGCCAATTGGTGCACAACAAGCTCCCACAAAGTACAATGTGATGATGACCAGATCATTTGTTTTAGTTGTTGGTTGAGGGATAAATGTTGGCCATCCCACGCTCTTTGAATAATGCCATGGGATCTTTCATGAGAGGGCAAATCGGGCCTCGGTGTATCATCTCATCTGAAAGATGGTACCTCTGACAGTGCAGCATTCTTTCAGTACAGCACTGGAGTGTCAGCCTAGATTATGTGCTCAATCTCTGGAGTGGGATTTGAATCTACAACCTTCTGACTCAGAGACGAAAGTGCAACCACTGAGTCATGGCTGACAATAGATGGCACAAATAGCACTCATCCATGAAATGCAACAACTGGGTCTCACAGGTAGGTGGATGTACTGACCTGATGTACTTTCCGCAGTAAACCCACCAAGGAGGAAAATCCAATTTCTTAATGACAAATTTAATACAGCTCAGGTTTTGCATTACAAAACAATAAGTTCTACATCATAAGACTAAACTTTTTTCGGGTCTTATGTCATGCTACTTCTTCAAATGGCAGCAGAACCTTGGCATTACAAATGTACTGGAGTTCTTTGAGAATGTAACAGAGTTAGCACAGATTGATGATAATGTGGTTGATGTAAATCCTGGCATCTCAGAACTTATATAAGCTAGTTAGTAATAACTAAAAGTTTTAATTGAACAACTATGACCAGGGTAATCATCTCACAACCCATATTACAAACAGTATTTATAAATTACTTGATGAAAGTGTTGTAAGCACCATGTCTATGCTTGTGAATTATATCAAGTTGCATGTCAAAGCAGAATATTCTAAGGAAGGATATAAAAATGAATAATAACTTTGGCAGTTTGAGGGAATTATCTGTCTCCAGTTTTTAGCAGATCTACTCAAATACTAGAATGATGAAAAATCCCAATATATTACCTCATGCTATTGAATTGCCAGGAGTAGCTGTACTCAAGTAATTATAACAAAATATGAACATTAAAGTCTTATTTCTTAAATTACTACTGCTTTTCCCTCTATTCTCTTTTTCTTCTATTCTGTTTTTCTTTTCTATTCTCCTTTTCTTCCACATTCTGCATGTTAAAATTAATATTATGTTTTTATGCATTTCATGTTTAAACACAACTTGTGACTCTAACGTCCCATCAATTGTTCTGTCACTCAGACCCACATCTTCAAAAACTAGTCAAAAATACCAAAGGCCAGTTTTTTCAGTCAATTGACTGGCAGAATATTGAAGTTTAACCATGTCATTTTATTTAGTGACCCAGCTAAACTGACATTCTTTTCTAGACTGATGTGGAATTTAAGTTGTGCGAAGCATTTGACAAGATAATTTGTCAGTGGCCCAGGGAGCTTAAAGTTCTCCTGTCAGGTTAATAGTGAGACATTTTAAAGCTGTGCGCATTGGTGCTAACAGTAAAAAATATGACTACACAATGAAGGCAATACTGAATATTTAATTGATTGCTAACAGAAATTAGAGTTAATTTGTAAGACTATGGAAGAAATTCAAGCAGGGACGGGGGCCGGAGGAAGAACAAAGATGGTGCCATGTTTCAGTTAGCACCAGTTAAAGTAATACAATTTGTTCTGATTGGGAAAATAGGAGTTAAGGAACAGGAACTGATTTTAAAATGATGAAGGAAATTGAGAAGGTGAATGCAGAGAGCTGCATTGTGCAGAATCAGGAAAGGAAACCAGTAGGAAGAAAAAAAAAAAAATCATACACTAAGCCACCTGAGGCACTGCTTATGTACCTCTGGCAGTTGGGATCAAAAGCAACATGCGTTTGATGCTAAACTGGAGTGAAAATACCAGCATTTTTATTAGCAGCATAAAGGAATAAGATGTAGAAGGAGAGTTCAAACAGTAGGAACACTTGATTCCTAACCAGAGTCACAATATTGCCCATCAGTCAAACTCAGCCACATTGATTTATTAGGACCTAGGCCAAGCCACTCGAGACAACACAATGTTAAGATATAGTGCTCTATTTCAGTGAAAGAAAAACAAAAAGAGTCTCAAACTGATTGATCACAGAGCGGCAGTGAAAGATTGAAAGAAGCTCTGAAGACTATCACACTCAAAGGTGATTTTTGATGAGTGTACATTTATTTGCTTTTCACCTAACTGCACAGGAAGATACTTTCTCTTCAGTTTAGCTTATTTTCTTTCCCCACTAATTCAGACCTTCCTCAGCTATTCTATGGAATCATTCTGCAGATGAAAAATAAAGGGATTAAAGTTAATAATCTGAATTCCCACAATAACCATGCTTAAATGTTTCAGAATACCGACGGAAAAGTAATTGATATCTTACAGTACGTTATAATCACCATTGTTATAAGCATTTTGCAGAATCTTATCCCTAGTTCATGTCGGTGCTGGAATTGTGTTCCTAATGGTGGATAATTGCATCTTGCTCAGAACATTCCTATCTCTGTATACCAATAATTACAAGGACAGTCTACAGTAATTATTTGAAGTTAACTGTTCACAGTTTGCATTGGGCCACAATCTATATTGAAAGTCAAACAATGATTTGCCACAATTATTATATTGATTCATGGGACTACTGTGATTACATGACTTAGAAAACACATGCCCTGCAAATGCTTTGGGTTAAAGGTTTATCAAAGTGACCCAACAGCAAGCTCTCACTGAGCCTGCAGAACCTATAAAAACACAGCAATGTGTTGATACGTGCTAAATTAAATCAGGGACAACACAGCATCCCAGGTTGTATTTAATTCTCTTTTCATTCATTTAAATTTGACCTACTAATGATCTGTGGACTCAATATAATGAAGCACCTCAGAAAACATACAGCTGAATGGCAGCCTCTTATTAAAACAAAGAACAAATAAATGTCATACGTTACACATTTGTATGCTAGGCAATTGGACAACCACTTAATTTCGTTACTAAGTCCAGCAGCACGTATATTTTTAAATGATAGATTGCAGTAAAACTGAGATGTATGTCCAAATAATTAATTTTTTGACATCTCATTGAGTGCATTCATTATCTAAATTAATTCTGCAGTTATCTCCATCACTGTAGGGAAATTAAAGGTTTTCTGCTTTGTCAAAAGGAGAGTGGGTAATTTTACCCATGATAGTTCCTGCAATAATGGAAACATTAAGTAAGATTTCAGAAACCAGCCTCACCCAAACCTTATGTGTCAAAGGCTGATCAAAGACATGCATAAATAAAGTTCCATGGAAGAACAAAACCATCATCTTTGTCACTGCCACAAACTCTGTATCCTCATCAGAAAATGTATCCTCCTACTTTGTATTGCCTCAAGGAGAAACAGGCTGCTTGCAGCCTCAGCATCATGTTCAACCCAAAGCTCAGCTTCTGACCCCATGTCCTCTCTAGCACAAAGACCCTCTACTTCCACCTCTGTAACATTCCCTGCTGCCATCCCTACTGCACCCATCTGCTGCTGAAACTTTCATTCATTCCTGTGCCACTTCCAGACTTGCTGGCCTGAATTTTAATACTTTGGCGGGTTGGGAGTGGGGGGACTCGGAAGCGGTTGGGAAACCAGGGAGAACAAGTTTCCCGCAGTGCCTGCCGCATTTAATGGCTGGGCCTGATTTGCATTTGAAACCTCTGTTCCCCATCCGCAGCCAGCCAGATTGAGAGGCTGGCTGGCTGTGGGTGGGTAGGCCTGTGGCACTAGGCTGCATGGAGAAGGGAGGGAGGGATCGCGTGGGGGCCGAGGGGTGTTTGGGGAGACCGGAGAAGCATTGGGGGGAGGCCAGAGGAGAATGGCGGGAGGGGTTTGTGATATCATCAAAGGGTGGAATCAATGGGGAGGGGGATGCCAGGAGATCATTGGAGGGCCGGAAGAGCATCATCGGGGGATCGGGAATTCATCGGAGAGCCTTAAGAACATTGTTACGTCTTTAATACTCTTATGAATGACTCCACGAGATCTAGTATTGTGCTTGAGCTGTTGTGACCTTAGACCCATTTATTGTAACTCCAGAGTGAGGCAGCCTTTTATACTGGGCCCTGCACACCTATGCAGGTGACCCTCAGATCTCCCACCGCAGTGCCCTCTGGTGGCACACCTTATGTGACTATACAGTTAGTATACATATTCTACATACATGACATCACTTCTCCCCAAGTCTTTAATGCAAATTGACTCGTACATTGACGGTGATCTGGGCTTTGCTCTTCCTGGTTGACCATTGGAGGGTCGCTTCTAGCTTGGGTGGGTTGGTAGTGAGATTTGTTGCCAGTGGAGGTCCCAGTGATTTCTGGTTGTGAGTCCATGACTACTCCATTCTCCCCCCCACACAGAGATCATGTTAATGGCCCATTACATGCAAGTTGCATTCAAGTTCATCACATGGGTTTTACATTTACATCTTGGTACATTTGTTGGGTGGATTACAGTTGCGTTTCTTTTTGTGTGGTATATTTACATGATCAGTACAGGTATATCAGTACAGGTACACAAGGACAGTCTAGTTCCAGTACGGCCAGATGCGATCCGGGTTAGTGGGTCTGTGGGCAAAGTGAGCTCATTTTGCTTGAGTTGCTGGAGCTCGGGGCTTTTGCCATTACTCCTAATGTCAGGCAGGCCCAAAGACAGCTGATGTGTCTGTGACCTCCCTGTTCTTTTCGTTTGCACAGTGTCGCTGCTGCTCCCTGGGAAGCGGTCTGAGCGAGCGAACGTTTCGTCTAAGCGACGGCGGGGTTGCCTCGTCTTGTTGAGCAGTTCGCAGGGGACTGCTGACTTGCTTTCCTTGAGGGCACCGTTGTGAGCATTCTCTAGTTTGGGATCCTGGCTGGTCCAGGTCCCGTTCGGAGGAGCTGTTGCGGGTGACCTTTCGCTCTTGTGCATTGCCATGGTGGCGAGTGGGTTTGTGGGCTGTGCCTTTTCCACCCGGGTGGTGGGCGACGGTAGCTGACTGCGAGCATAGGCTCAGTTTACTGTTTCTGGCCTGTGGTGGTTCATGCCATCGGGTGCCTGCAATGTTAAACCAATCTGAGGCAGGGTATCGCTACCGGGGATCGTTTACTCTGCGGCTTGTCTACTTCTGTCAGCTGTGGGGACACTTTATGATACATCGTTCTGGTCCCGGGGATGTAGGCTACAGCATTGGGTAGCCCACTGGACCTGTATGCGACCATTAGGTGTTCGCCTGCTACATTGGCTGATTGCAATTTGCACCCGACATCACTCAACAACATTTTGCTCATTACAGCTCGACTTTTACATTGGTTACCAATTTCAAGCAGTTCATTCAAAAAGGGTGGGTTGCTGGCCTCCTTTAAAATGGCCTTACTACTTTTACCCCAGTCGTCTTCCTTGCGTGGAACCATGTGTTGTTGCTCCATTAGTGCTGCACCTCGTGGTTTGGACGCCATCTTCTTCCTGTCCATGATGTCGACTGCCGCGATCTTCTTTCCCAGGGATTCTGTCACTGAAGCTGGGAAGGTGCCCTCGGATCCAATCTTCCTCTCCAGGAGTCCTGTCACTGAAACCGGGAAGGTACGTTCGGGTCGTCGTGGGTGGATCAGTGCCACGCAGTCGTGATGAGCAGTCTGTGCCTCGGGGGCTGCGCGGATCTGCTCTCCGGTGCCTGGTCCAACTGAAGGTGGGGGCTTGCTCTGCCTCTGAGCATGGGGAACGTCGATCGCTGGAGGGATGAAGTATTCCCAGTTCCAATGAATCTTTCCCCATCCATCTTCTTCCAAGTAGCATTGGTCCATCACCTGAAACAATCCACAATGGTAAATTGTGCACCGTGCCATCATGGGATACACTTACATTTGCACTACCAACAATTGATATCAGTTCCTTGGTGTAGGTGTGCAGCTTTGCCTGAACCGGGACCAGCTTGGGTCATTCAGCTTGATCATTCCATAGCCTCTCAAAGGCTTCCTGGCTCATTACTGACTGATTCGCCCCCATATCCACTTCCATGAAGACTGGAACGCCATTTATCTTGACTTCCATTATCACTGGAGGACAATCTGTGGTGCAGGTATATACTCCATACACTTCGTCCTGGGACTGAGCTGCCTCTCTAGCCATCTCCTCGTAATCTGCGCTGGATTCACAGCCATCTGCTGACTCCTCTTCTACATGGTGAGTCACAGCTCTTTTGCACATTCGCTGGAGGTGGCCCTTTGTTCTGCAGCCTTTGCACACATAGTCTCTGAACCGACACTGATGAGCCCTGTGATTACCTCTGCAATGCCAGCATGGTGCTACTCGACTTACGTTTGCACCACTCGGCGGACTCTGAGTTAAAGGACTCGGGGGCCTGTACGCTCTGCCCTGATTCACGTTCAACAGTTCTGCCTGTGAAAGGCGGCATTCAATTTACAGTATTTGCCGGGTTTGAGTCCTGAGAGTGAGTCATCATCTGCTTGGAGCTGCAGCTTGAGGTCATGAACGCCTGGCTGATGCTGATAGCCTTCTGCAGAGTGACGGTGGTTTCGGCAGACAGTAGCCTGTGAAGAAGGGCCTCATGACCGATGCCAATTACGAAGACATCCCGCAACGCATCGGCGAGGGATGCGTCGAATTCACACGGTCCTGCCAGCCTCCTGAGGTCGGCTGCGTACTTCGCGATTTCCTGGCCCTCAGGGCGGCGGTATGTCTAAAATCGATGCCTGGCCGTGAGGATGCTCTCCTCCAGTTTGAGTTGGTCCCAAATTAGCACTTTCAGCTCCTCGTATGACTTGGTCGTTGTTTTCTCTGGTGCAAGCAAATCCCTGACAAGGGCCCACAACTGGTCAACAGGATAGCTCTGTGCTTATCTGCCAGCGTGGCCGGATCACCGCCTACCAGGTCGTTTGCTACGAAATATTGGTCGAGCTACTCCATAAAGTCCTCCCAATCTTCACCCTCTGAGAACTTTTCTAATGCACCAACATTAGTCATTTTTGCGTGAAAGTTCATAATCTCGTCACCAGTTATTTTGTCTTTAATGCTCTTATGAATGACTACACGAGGTTTAGTATTGTATTTGAGCTGTTGTGACCTTAGTCCCATTTATTGTAACTCCAGAGTGAGGCACAAGCATGGTGGGAAGTCTTTTATAAGGGGCCTAGCATACCTATACAGGTGACCCTCAGGTCTCCCACCACAGTGCCTCTGGTGGCACACCTTATGTGAATATACAGTTAGTATACATGGTCTACATACATGACAAACATAATCCTGGAGGTCGGGGGGGGGGCGGCAGGGAAATCATTGGAGGACTGGAGGTGCAGAGGGACGGGCCCGGGAGATCATCAGAGGGCCAGAGAAGCATCATGGGGGGGAGGCGGGGATGGGGGGGGGGGGTGTCAGGAGCTCATCAGAGGGCCGGAGGAGCATTATGGGGGATGGGAGGTGCATCTCTACAGCACCTTTGACCACCAGACGTCTCAAAGTGCTTTACAGCCAATGTCGTACTTTTGGAGTGTAGTCACTGTTGTAATGAGGGAAAAACGGCAGCCAATTTGCACACTGCAACTCCCACAAACAGCAATGTGATAATGACCAGATAGTGGGCAGCAGTGGGCAGTGAATTCATCAATTTTGGGCCCAATCTGTTTTTGTTATGTTGATAGAGGGATAAATATTGGCCAGGACACTGGGGATAACTCTCCCGCTCTTCTTCGAAATAGTGCCATTGTTTCTTTTACTTCCACCTGAGAGGATAGACGGGGCCTCAGTTTAATGAATTATCCAAAAGACGGCACCTCCAACAGTGCAGCACTCCCTCAGCACTGCACTGGAGTGTCAGCCTAGACTCAAGTGGGACTTGAACCCACAACCTTCTGACTCAGAGGCAAGTGTGCTACCCACTGAGCCACAGCCGGAGGAGCCCGGTAAATCAGCGGGGGGCCAGGAGCAGCATGAGGTAGGGGGTGGTTGATGCCTCGCAGGGGAATCGGAACCCTGAGGGTGTGTGATCGGAGGCCTCATGGGCACAGAATTGGAGGCCTTATGGACAATGTTTCCGCCTAAATTTTTTTGGGTGGGGTGGGGGGGGGGGGGCGCCTAGCCCCGTTAAAGAGCTGCATGGCCCATTCACAGTTTCTCGGCCGATCCCGGGCTTCTCAGAATCGGCAAACAGCTGCACGGGTGTGTGGTTGCGCAACTTAGAGGGAATATTGCTCGTGGTGGGGATCGGAGACTTATGGAAGGGAATCAGAGGCCTCGTGGGGTAATCAGAGGCGTTGTGGAGTGGGATTGGAGGCCGAGGCGGGAATCAGAGGCCCCGTGGGGGGGATCAGATGCCTCATGGGGGGTTTCCGATCACGGGGTGTGGGTTAGGTAGGGACGCTGGATCCAGGAGGTAAATGTAAAGGCACTTATCTCCTGGATCACCAGACCTTGCCTTCCAATAGTTGGCAGGTTTCACCTGCAAATCCCAACCAGGAAATGTTAAATTTAAAATGGTGGTTAAAGCTGAGGCATGCCAGCCTCATTGTAATATTTAAATGGCCGACTGGCCTCCTGGGAGCGTGTTGGCTGCCTGCCCCTCATCCCCCGTCCTGCCGCCATTAAAATCGGAAATGGGCAGGTTAGAAGCGGGTTCTGGTCAGGATTCACATTTTTAACACTTTAACTTCCCACCTGACCCCAACCCACAAGTTTTGTTGGGTTAAAATTCCCCCAGTTTGCCAGCTGCCTTGGCCCCCATCTGTCTGACTCAAGCTCCAAGTTAAAATTTCGGCCCAGCTGTTTACAGTAGATCTATATGGTGGTTTTCAGATAGTTGTTGGTATGCTATCACAACGTTATCTGCAATTCTGCTGCTTGATTTGAAAGCATTCAATGAGTCTGTCGAACATTTATAGGAACAACTGCATTTAGACTTGTTTTCCATGACCTCCTTATGGTGCATTTACACTGCAGTTACAAAAATGAGATCAAAGCCACCATATTAATTCCAGACAGGTAGCATCTTAATTATATTGCCTGGCTTAAAGTGCACTTTTCATGCCCAGAAGAGAATTCTGCACATATGTACTTATTGGCATACACCTCCGCCAGCTATTAAATTTTAGGCTGCGAAATTCCCAAGCATAGCACCGGCTCTTAAGGCTGGTTTGACGGAAAAAATGGGCACTCACCCGCTTTCAATGATTTCCAGCGCGGGCCATGCTGGGCGCCATATTGGGAAGCCATTGCCTGCGTGCGGAAGAATTCAAATGTGTCAGGTAGTGAAGTCAATGTAATGCTGATTTGACGCATAACCTGCTCCACTGTAGACCCTCTCCTAAGCATGCACAGCTGAACGTGCATTCAGCTGCATGACAGACCTCCAACCAACCACATGCAACTTTGAAATAAGGTGCTTTATCTGTTGTGCTGTTTCCCGCACAGTTTATTTGAGTAGTAGCTTAGTGTAAGACATTTAAAAAGTTGTTAAAGTGAGCTGGGAGTGCTGCTGGGTGCTTTTAAAGGAAGGCCTCTGAGAACACCACTTGCTCCTAGTCCTGGGGGCTCTAGTTGCAGTCCCCCAGAGCTCCAGCAAGATATGATGGAGCAGAGGCAGCAAAGGGGACAAGCTGTTTTCAGAGGGAGGAGGAGGAAAAGGGCTCTGAGTAGGAGGCCTTACCCACCTAGAGACTTCGGGGAGCACTTCTTCCACCTGCAGATAAGCCAGGCGCAGTGTTCTCGTCGGCTCCTGGAGGTAGTCACAGACCTCTGCCCCTCCTGCAACTAAACCTGGAGCAACAGACCAGGGTGAGAACAGCACTGCGAGTGGCCCTCAAAGTGAATGTGGCTCTAAATCTCTTTGCCAGCGGAACTTCCAGGCTGGAACAGGCGACATAGCAAACATCTAGCAGTTTGTCATACACCGCTGCATCCGGGAGGTCACAGAGGCTCTGTATGCTCGGCGAGGTGACTTCATTGTCTTCTCTCTAAGCAGAGTGAAGCAGGAGGAGTGTTAAAATAGCTTTGCCAGGATATCGGAATTTCCCATAGAGCAGGCGGCATCACCTGCACATGTGTGGCTTTACAGGCTCTGCATCTCAATACTGAGATGTACCGCAACCACAAAGGCTACAACTCACTTAATGTTCAGTTGGTGTGCATCCATGCCCAGCACATCATGCTGGTGAATGCCGGATATCCTGGCAGCAGTCATCATGCCATCCTGCACCAGTCCTGTGTGCCAGGAACATTCCAGCCACCACGCCAAACCTGAGGATGGCTGTTCGGCAACAAGGGCGATCCACTCCACACCTAGCAGATGACTTCCCTCCGCAACCTTACTGCTCGTGGCCAGTAAAATCATACAATGAGAGCCAGGCTTCCACAAGTAACATCATCGACCAGACTATCGGGGTGCTAAAACATCAGTTCCGCTGCTTTGACCATTTGGGAGGAGCCCTCCAGTGCTCGCTGGATCGGGTTTCCTATTTCGTTGTGGCGTGCTGCATCCTCCACAATTTGGCCATCATGAGGGCACAGCCTTTGCCACTAAATCAGGAGGAGGAGGAAGAAAAGGAGGAAGAGGAGGAGGATGAGGAGGAAACATAGAAACATAGAAAATAGGTGCAGGAGTAGGCCATTCGACCCTTCGTGCCTGCACCATCATTCAATATGATCATGGCTGAACATGCAACCTCAGTACCCCACTCCTGCTTTCTCTCCCTCCCCCCTGATCCCTTTAGATGTAAGGGCCAACACCTAACTCCCTTTTGAATCTATCCAACGAACTGGACTCAACAACTTTCTGTGGTAGAGAATGCCACAGGCTCACAATTCTCTGGGTGAAAAAGTTTCTCCTCATCTCGGTCCTAGATGGCTTACCCCTTATCCTTAGACTGTGACCCCTGGTTCTGGACTTCCCCAACATCGGGAACATTCTTCCTGCATCTAACCTGCCGAATCCCGTCAGAATTTTATATGCTTCTATGAGATCTCCTCTCATTCTTCTAAATTCCAATGAATATAAGCCGAGTCGATCCAGTCTTTCTTCATATGTCAGTCCTGCCATCCCGGGAATCAGTCTGGTGAACCTTCGCTGCACTCCCTCAAAAGCAAGAATGTCCTTTCTCAGATTAAGAAACCAAAACTGCACAGAATACTCAAGGTGTGGTCTCACCAAGGCCCTGTACAACTGCAACAAGACCTCCCTGCTCCTATACTCAAATCTTCTTGCTATGAAGGCCAACATGCCACTTGCTTTCTTTACTGCCTGCGGTACTTGTATGCCTACTTTCAATGACTGATGTACCATGACACCCAGGTCTAGTTGCACCTCCCCTTTTACTAATCTGTCACCATTCAGATAATAATCTGTGTTCCTGTTTTTGCCAGCAAAGTGGATAACCTCACACTTATCTACATTATACTGCATCTGCCATGCATTTGCCCATTCACCTAACCTGTCCAAGTCACCCTGCAGCCTCCTCACAGCTCACACTGCCACCCAGCTTACTGTCATCTGCAAACTTAGAGATATTACATTCAATCCCTTTGTCGAAATCATTAATATATATATTGTAAATAGCTGGCGTCCCTGCACTGAACCTTGCGGTACCTCACTAGTCACTGCCTGCCATTCTGAAAAGGACCCATTTATTCCCACTCTTTGCTTCCTGTCTACCAACCAATTCTCTATCCACATCAATACATTACCCCCAATCCCATGTGCCTTAATTTTGCACACTAATCTTTTCTGTGAGACCTTGTCAAAAGCCTTTTGAAATTCCAAATACACCACATCCACTGGTTCTCCCTTATCCACTCTACTAGTTGCATCCTCAAAAAATTCTGGAAGATTTGTCAAGCATGATTTCCCTTTCATAAATCCATGCAGATTTGGACCGATCCTGTCACTGCTTTCCAAATGCGCTGCTAGTACATCTTTAATAATTGATTCCAGCATTTTCCCCACTACCAATGTCATGCTAACTGGTCTTTAATTCCCTGTTTTCTCTCTCGTTCTTTTTTTAAAAGTGGGGTTACATTAGCTACCCTACCAGTCCATAGGAACTGATCCAGAGTCCATAGAATGTTGGAAAAAGACCACCAATGCATCTATTATTTCTAGGGCCATTTCCTTAAATACTATGGGATGCAGATTATCAGGCCCTGGGGATTTATCGGCCTTCAATCCCATCAATTTCCCGAACACCTTTTCCTGACTAATAAGGATTTCTCTCAGTTCCCTCAGTTCCTCCTTCTTGCGAGACCCTCAGTCCTCTAGTATTTTCGGGAGGTTATTCGTGTCATAGAAACATAGAAACATAGAAAATAGGTGCAGGAGTAGGCCATTCGGCTCTTTGAGCCTGCACCACCATTCAATAAGGTCATGGCTGATCATTCCCCTCAGTACCCCTTTCCTGCTTTCTCTCCATACCCCTTAATACCCTTAGCTGTAAGGGTCATATCTAACTCCCTCTTGAATACATCCAATGAACTGGCATCAACAACTCTCTGCAGCAGAGAATTGCACAGGTTAACAACTCTATCAATGAAGAAGTTTCTCCTCATCTCAGTCCTAAATGACCTACCCCTTATCCTAAGACTATGTCCTCTGGTTCTGGAACATCGGGAACATTTTACTCGCATCTAACCTGTTCCGTCCCGTCTGAATCTTATATGTTTCTACGAGATCCCCTCTCATCCTTCTAAACTCCAATGTATAAAGGCCCCGTCGATCCAGTCTCTCCTCATATGTCAGTCCTACCATCCCGGGAATCAGTCTGGTGAATCTTCGCTGCACTCTCTCAATAGCAAGAATGTCCTTCCTCAGATTAGGAGAACAAAACCGATTACAATATTCCAGGTGAGGCCTCATCAAGGCCCTGTACAACTGCAGTAAGACCTCCCTGCTCCTATACTCAAATCCCCTAGCTATGAAGGCCAACATACCATTTGCCTTCTTCACCGCCTGCTGTACCTGTATGCCAAATTTCAATGACTGATGAACCATGACACCCAGGTCTCGTTGCACCTCCCCTTTTCCTAATCTGCTGCCATTTAAATAATATTCTGTCTTCGCGTTTTTGCCCCCAATGTGGATAACCTCACATTTATCCACATTATACTGCATCTGCCATGCATTTGCCCACTCACCTAACCTGTCTAAGTCACCCTGCAGCCTCCTAACGCTCCCCTCACAGCTCACACCGCTATCCAGTTTAGTGTC